>NC_066382.1:7042685-7348888 GCF_013377495.2 Cygnus atratus | reverse complement strand
ACATCAGCACTGATTTATGAATTCACAGTGTCTGTGGCTTAAACCCTTTTCTAATGTTATACCAGCTGAGCTGTCCTGATAAAGATGCTTATCAGTAGTAGTGCACTGTCTCTTAAATTGGTTTTTCTGTGAAATAGTGCTGTATTGTCAACATTATTAATCGGCCAGAATTCAGCAGCAGTGCTGCCCTGCAGAATTTCCATGAAAACTTACAAGCTCAGGTGCAAAAGGGACTAGCTTTATAACCTTTCCAGTGGATAGTGAGCAAAGTAATGGTGTTTTATTTGCCTCAGAAGAAATTGCTTGCCTAGGGTGAGTGGTCAGGTATAATTTGCCACAGTTGCAATAGTGCTACTTCAGACACTTGGAAATGTAGTCCTCCATTAGTATTCCATTTAAATCATTAGGCCAGGGCTATCGAATTCTAACAGTTGTGTAAATCTCCCTGTTTACTTCTCTTTTCCCAGCTAAAGAGTTCTTGGGAGAGACCTTATCAAACCGCTGCCTTGTCCCTAAATTTATTAACCATGAAATTAGTCTGTCCTGAATGTTGGAATGTTTGCGCTTAAATTCGTGTGGTAGCATTGGCATATAGCTCACAAAGGAAGCTTGTGCTATTTAAAAAAATAAAATGAAACACTTTACCTTCTATTTTCAGCTCAGAATGAATCATAACATCATGAGCTTGTTCAGAGGCTTTCGGTACATTTGCCAGTACTAGTGCTGAGCTTGAATGTTAACCAAATGTCAACTCCAGGCTTGCTGTTTTCCAAAAATCACTTAAAAGGAGCCTTTACTAGGCTTCCACAGCTTTCTTGTGACTGCACCTACTTTTGAATGGGCCCGTGGTGCCTTAGGATCCTTCAGTGATTTCACAGTGATCAGAATTTGGGCTCTATTTTGCCTTTGCCACATCAGGGCCAGGTCAGTTCAAGAGATGTGCATCACTTTCTGCTTCTAGGAACAGGATGCATGGAGTTTATTTGGAAAAAAGGCCCTGCTTGGCTCTTGGATCAGAAATGAGGATTGGAGCAGGTTGTTTTTTTTTTTCCTCTTGAGCCTTTACAAGCAAAAATTAATATGTGTTTCTTTGATTCTGTGTTGTCTCTTCTTGACATATTAGCAAACCAAAGCTACTGTTTGTTGATCAGGTCAGGCTTACTTCTGCGGGGTTGAATTTTAAGTCTGCATTATGAAGAGCTTTCCCTGCATCAGTAAGGATTTGGTTTTACCGCTGAATGAGATACAACAGAGCAGCAAAGTTTTTTAACAGTCTACTAATGTTTAAATCCTCTCTGTGAAAGAAACATTAATTAAACAGAGAGCGTTGTGCCATGTGAGTCTCAGAAAAAAGAAATCATTTAGATTCAGTTTACATTGTTGAATCTTCTTTTTCGCCTGTTGCTGACTGTCGATTGCTTTTTTTCCCCAGGATATTGACATTAAGAAAGTGAATGGTGTTCCTCAGTATGCATTCCTGCAGTACTGTGATATTGCAAGTGTGTGTAAAGCAATTAAGAAGATGGATGGGGAATATCTCGGAAATAACCGGCTCAAGGTAAAGAAACCCTCCCACGGACCGTATCCTTCTCCCTGTTACTTTTGTTTGCGGCATCAGAAGATATTTTGCATCAGCTTAGGCTATGGAAGTGAGATGTTTTTTTAATGCATAGGTCAGATTACAGTGTGATGTTTTCAACCACCACCAGATTTGGGATTAATCAGCACTGTTGTTGGCTGTCTCAGCAAGGAGGCCCAGATTGAGCAGATTTGGAGACTGACATTCTCTGGCTTGCAGAGGTACTCGTACTCCTTGAAGGCAGTGCTGGGAAGCTGTACCACTACTGACGATGAACAGAGGCTGTCAGTCCCCAGAGCTGTCAACCTGTCACCTTCCAGAAGCATTCAAATTGTACAAGAAACAAATGTTGTCAAACATTGTATTTGTTTAAGCATGCAGAATTATTTTCATTAATTGCTATTTGATTTTTGTCTTGCTTGCACCTGCGCGAGACGCTAATTTTAGAAAACCCATACAGATGACTAGCTTTCTTCAAATAACTCTTAATTAGGCATGCTCTGTTCAGTTAGTTTAACACTTGTGAATTGTACTGATGGAAGTTTTGCCCTTTTGTGTTCAGCTGGGTTTTGGAAAGAGCATGCCTACAAACTGCGTGTGGTTAGATGGGCTTTCTACAAACGTTACGGATCAGTATTTAACTCGACATTTCTGCCGATACGGGCCTGTGGTAAAGGTAGGTGGGAGGCTTTGGTGTCTGGTTTGAAGTTGTTACTGTCTTCCTTTCTTCACATCCTGTCCTTTCAACCCCGACTGTCCAGGGCTTTATGGCTCAGATAGAGAAATTTTCTCTGGGGTGTAATTTGGCCTACAGGGATCTCTAGCTTTGCATCCTGTCGATCTGATACGTAGAGCAGTCTCTGCTGGTGTTTGGAGTGAGCCGAGATAACGAGTAGTGGAACCCACTTGTTGCTCTTGTGCAGTACAGTCTCTCCCCAACAAAATTTATCTAGAATGCTAACCACTGTAGGAACAGCAACCTAATTACCTAGTTATACTCATGCATGCTAATTACATAATTATACACGACTATATTTTTTCATTAAACCAAAAAGCAACTTCTTAAAAGCAGTTAGGGTACTCACACTAACACAGGTATGTGAAAGAAAAGAGAAAGTCAACGACCGTGCAACATGCCCGTATTACACAGCAGGGGCACGTTCCCTGCGTGCGGCCAAGCCCTGCCGCAAGCAGGCATCAGAGATTTGTGCGCATGCTTCGACTTAAGCATGTGAGTTGTCCCGTGCGTTTCTGTCGGACAGTGATGTGCTTAAAGTGGGGCAATGTGTGCAAATCTTCGCAGGATCGGGGTCTTGCCTCCTTAAGAATTTGTGTGGGTTTGTGTTGCAGCTTTGACATTCTTTATTGTAGCTGTTGTTGCTTGAATAATAAGTCTGTGTTGCTAAAGGAAGCTAATATTTGGAAATTGGGCGTTTAGCAACTGAGTGGTACTGCAGACTGTGATAACAAAAACTGTTTCCATTTTGTGATTAAATGTTCCCTTTACCTTTTTTCCCCCCTAAAACATATTGGAAAATTTTTCAAAAAATAAAAGTAAACAAAGCAAAACTACAAAACTCAGTCACCAGAGAAAAAAATAAAAGTAAAATACAGAAAAACAAAATAAAGGCATAATATACCTCAAGCCACAATATCCACAATTCAAAGCAGTCCCGTGTCCTTTATTGTCTCTTCATAACAATAAGCCTCATCAGAAAAGAATGGAAATTTACCTTGCTAAAAATTATTTTCTTACTGGTATCCTCATGACTTAGGATTTTGTTGGGACTGACATTAAGTCCTGTGGATGAGGCTCTTATTTGGTTTTTGTTTTGTTTTTTTGTTTTTTACAGGTGGTGTTTGACCGCTTAAAAGGCATGGCCCTGGTTCTCTACAATGAGATTGAATATGCACAAGCAGCTGTAAAAGAGACCAAGGGGAGGAAAATCGGTGGGAATAAAATTAAGGTGTGCAGAATGACCTCCAAAACAAAAAGAAACAAATTGTATTTAGGCATTACCCCTTAAACGCTGGCATTTGCAGACTGCCAGTCAAAAGGAATATTTAGTGGGACAAGTATGTCCCAGATATCTAAGGCTTAAACGATTTTTATACTCGGCTTATCAAGATGGTAGGGTATCTTGAACTGTTACCTACAAAGCCTCTTCCAGTATTCTGCCGTTTGTTTTGCTGAACTTGTCTCTCTAAGCTCCTGAGTGTTGGTGTCCGTGTTACTGCCTCGTTCACCCGAATCCAAGGCAAGCTCTGTCCGTTTTCATGTTAAAGAGTGAAACCCGAGGGCTCAAGCTGGCCACAGCCATGAGGCGACAGCTTGCTGCCTGTCAGCTGCTGGTGCCCATGGTGGCCTCGTCCTCACGGTGGCTTCATCCTCGCAGCGGCATGGGCACGGCTGCCCAAACATGCGGCCTGCTCTAGTGGTGGCAGCTCCTGGCTCATCACACAGGGGAAAACATGCACTGCTCTAAAAAATGGATGGAAAGTAGTGTTTCCTGGAGCAACACTAAGCATTGACAGGGTCCTCTTGGATTTGGGTGAATGTGGTAAAACCTGTTACAAGTGTCCCATCAGTTCTGCTAAGTGGGGACGTGAGGTGTCAGCCAGCCCTTTGAATCATCTTCTTCTCCTCCTTTCTTCTCTCCTGAAGAGTGGGTAATGATTTCAAGCGTAATCTCTCATCTGGTGCATTAACCTAGCAACTTCACACCCTTTGGGGTTAGGAGTTGGATATACGATAGTTTCTAAGTGTGGTGGTTGAACATAAGTAGCCTTCATAGGGGATAAAATATGTGGCCATTAAAGAAATTCATATCCTGTGTTCGTGGGTCTTGCTACTTAGCAACTTTGGAATAAGCAACACCCTTAATGTGTATATGTCTGTTCTCCATTGCTATGGTTTGATGAACGTCTAGGCTGATTAAAAAAAAAACAAACACAAAATCAAAACAACAAAAAGCCCCTAGAATGTTAAAAAAAAATTGCATTATATGAAATACACTACCTTAAATCCATTTTAATCCTTCATTTTTGGCACCAGCTATGCCATTAGCTTCTTAATGTTGTCACACTTGGCTAGAAAACAGCCAATCTTCAAGCAGCTAGAATAGGGAGCTGCAATTCAGGATGCTTGGTTCCTTTCCCATCCCTGCTGTTGCCTTGGTATATAACCCCAGGCAAATAATATGCAGTCTGAAATGGATTAATAATACTGACCTGCCGATAGCACCGTGCTGAGATATAAGGGACTTTGGAACTTTAAATGGAGTTGCAGCATTAAAAGCATCAATGCCATGATAATAGTGTGTATTTTTCCTGCTGGCTTACTTGAACAGAAGCTTTTCATGTGCTTCTGGTCTTGCAGCTAAAACAACATACCCCAGCAAGGAGGTAGTTATATAGAGATCCACACGGCTACACTGAGTTAAGAGGGAAAGGTCTTTTTTTCCTGGGGATGCATAGGGCCAGCCCTGAGAAGTGTTTGGCCTTTTTTCATTAAATAGTATCATTAAATCAGTTTCGTTAGAGAGTATCATCCCCATTTTCAGTTCTGCTCCCGTGTTCAGATTCTGCAACAGATGGTGAAATGATAGTTAAAATGGGTTGCTTCTCTCACTGAACGTGATTTACCTTTTATTTTTCAGGTGGATTTTGCAAATCGAGAAAGTCAGTTGGCATTTTATCATTCCATGGAGAAAACGGGTCAAGATATCAGAGACTTCTATGAAATGCTGGCAGAAAGAAGGCATGTGTCTAATACTTTTATTGCAGTCTCTTACTTTTCCAGCATTGCACAATTAAACTTTTTTTTCAGGCTATAATCATTAAACAAACATTTGGTTTTGTTCCTATCAGCTTCACCCTTCTTTTTAATATTTTATTTAAAATATTCTATTTGTGTGTTTTACCTTCTCAACTTTTTTTTTTTTTTTTTTAACTTGGTTGGCCAGGCTTGAGCTGCACATGATAAAGGCAGGCAGGAAATCACACATCTGAAGTGCAGTTGGTAACTAAAATTTCTATTTAGGTGGAGTTTTCAGCCATCTGCATGATGTATGTTTAGTATTTAGGTTACGGTGATGGGTCATCAGGACACAGCTGTGAGTCATTCATCATTTGCTAAGAATGCAAAGAATAGTTTATCTGTAATGCCTTAACCCATACCCTCAGGAGTAATGTGAATGTTATCAGGTTATGTATATAGTCTGATAAGCTACTGCTGCTCATCTCTTAAGCAGAGTAAAATTTAGTCTTCCACCTACTCCCTTCAAGAGGTTAGTTTGTTAACTTGATAAACAATAAAATACAATTGAGGGTGCTTTTTTTTTTTTTGACATGAAAAATGTATTCTGTGTTGATGTCCTTCTGCAGCATCTGTCATGTTGGTGTCTGGCCATTTTTTGTAGGCTGCAAAGGCTTGTGTTCCCCCTGAGTGGTCACTTATGCCTGCAGACCCTGGCTGAAAGCAGCCAGCACAGAAGCACTCTGCATTTTGTTCTTTTTTCCCTCCAGTGACTGAATAGAACATCAGTGTTTTTATTACTAGTGACGGTGGTGAAGGCTGAAAAGCAAAGCATTTTCTTTTTGTGGGGCTGCATTTTTATTACCTTCAGAGGCTGGCTTAATTGTTAGGGTTCTGTTTCACCTACGAATAAGCCCAGTGTGACACTGATTGTACCTGTGTGCTAGATAAATTTAATGTTTTTTTATAGCAAAATAGATTGAACTAACATACGTGCAAAATTGCCAGATTTAAAAGTGAAGAGGGTTTAGAAATTGGCAATCAGGATTTGCATAATGGAAATAAATGTGTGCATTCCCCAGTCTTTGCCAGATGTTGTGATGTGCCAGCAAGCAGTCAGCAGTAATTTCCTCTGAACAACACCAAATTGAGAAAAGAGTAGTGCATTTTCAGATGTCTTTTAATGCACAGAAGTCAGCTGGGCTTGTCTTTGCTGTGAAATAATTCTGAGTTGTACACTTTCTGGAACAACTTGATACTTGGGTACATGCTAGTCTTGTTTTTCCTTTTCTGTCATTATGTTCACATAGTCATTTCTAGACACTTAGGAGTAATGAATCACGGAGTGATTGAGCGAGCTCTGCAGTGTGTCTCGTCATTCTGCATCTTCCAGTCTTCCAAGCTCCTTCTGGCAGTTCATGGTCCATAGCAATGATGCTAAGAACTGCACTAACCAGGTTCTCTTAAGTTGTGGTTGTACCCAGTCTAAGTAGGACCCAAAGAAAAATAATTGTTGCTTTAACTTCAGAGAATGCATTGATGATTACATTATAGAATAATATCCCCAGGTTAATACAGCACTAATCTCAGATCTTCCCAAAACCAGAGTACTGTGTGTGCCTTCAGAAAATCTGGAAGTGTTCTTTTCCACAGACACTACAAAACCCAGATCTTGTAGTGTGTCACGCTGAATAGACCGATGTGAACTTGAGGATATCCAGTTCTCCACAGTCCGTGGGCTGTGAGAATATAAATGGGATTTCTTGAGTGGGAAGCTGGAGGCTGGAATGTCTTTGGAATATCTTTGTGTGAGGTTGAGTTTTGTAATATCACAACTGTTCAAAGCTGCCTGGGGTTTCTTGCTGTTACTCAACAGCCCTGAAGAAGCGATGACTTCAGGGGCAGAGTGCAGGTGGAGCGATGTGAGGTGCAGAAGGGCCATTTATCGTATGAGCCTCTTAATAGTTCATAAATTATTCAGATGTGGAGGAGACTGCTTGGACGTGTGGAGTAGCCAGTCTTTCCTTTGTTTCTGTCAGCAAATTGTTACTAAATACAAATGGTGCATTTTGAATCTGTTTTTGTATTTGTTGATTAAAATGAAAAGTTAACAAACATGGCAACTCCCTTTTTCATATCCATCTACCCACAGCTGCCTTTCACAACATCCTACTTTGCTTGCAGAATGTTTTTTTTTTGTCTTTGGTGGGTGTTAAGCCCTGTATTTCTTTGTGTATTATTGTTTTGTTGTACATTTCTTACAATGTGGAAGCTACCAGCTTTCAGCATAAAACATAAACTATGAAGCTAAATTAGGGTATGTGAAATAGAGCATGTAAAATGCTCTGTAATGGTGGAGAATGGGAATACCAGCTCTGTGCCTCCCGTGTATACTACCCCTTATGCCAAAGAGTCATGTTCAGTGTTAGAAATGGCTTATTTTTGCAGTTTGGGGGTATCGAGATTTTTTTGGGGGTATCGAGTTGCTTGATAAATTTTGCTAAGTGCTTCCTAAGAATTCACCTGCTCTCACGAACAGGCTGATTTTTTTGTTGACTTGGTCTGTAAATAGGCAATGTCAGCATATCACATGCAGTAAAGGAGTTAATTTTGGAATTAAAAGATCACTTAAAGAGTTTAGGATTTTTAAAGAAATCTTATTACCACTTCACTGCGTAGCCACGGAGAGGTTCCAACTCTGAATTTTGACTTGACTCGTGTTTTCAGAGGTAGGTAGAGACTGTCTCCGCTTCTTGAGGTAGGGTGTTCTCCACCATGACAGGCTGTGTGTTTGCACAGGTGCTGTGCAGGTTTTACCTTACTTTAATGCAGCATTTGAATTTGGCAAAAATGAAGCAGTAAGGCTGATGAAAAGACACTTGGCAAAGCTGTCATTAAATGACCAATTAAGGGCATACAGTGTTTGAAGCTAACAAAGCATTTAATCCACTGTGCGCTGATTCATTGTTGTTAAATCTCTCTATGCAGCTGTATACAGTTGCCTTGATACACATATACAGAAATTATTGTAAAATTATCCCCCTGCTTGGCATAGAAGGCAGTACTGCAGTACGTTGGTTGAGAGGGAAAACTAATCACCCTGTTGTTTTTATTTTTGGCAGAGATGAAAGAAGAGGATCTTATGAATATGCCCCTGATCGTACTTACTACGAGACTGTTAGGACTCCTGGGACATATCCTGAAGATCCTCGACGAGAATATCCAGCTCGAGGCAGAGAATTTTATGCAGAATGGGATCCCTACCAAGGAGACTACTACGACCCACGATACTACGATGACCCACGCGAGTACAGGGATTACAGGGGCGATCCATATGAGCAGGACATAAGGGAGTACAGTTACAGGCAACGGGAGAGGGAGAGGGAGAGGGAACGGTTTGAATCCGATCGCGACAGAGATCACGAGAGGAGACCAATTGAACGTAGCCAGAGTCCAACGCACTCCAGGCGTCCGCAGAGTCCTGGAGCATCTCCCTCACAATCAGAAAGGCTGCAGAGCGATTCAGAGAGGAGGATCTACAGCAGATCATCAGATCGCAGTGGAAGCTGCAGCTCTCTGTCTCCTCCACGATACGACAAGCTTGACAAAGCCCGCGTAGAACGCTACGCAAAAAACGAAAAAACAGAGAAGGAGCGAGCTTTCGACCAGGAGAGAGTTGACAAAGACAAACGCTTGGTGAGAAAGGAAAAGCCAGAAAAACTAGAAAAGGAGAAAACTGATAAGCAAAAACGAAAAGCAAAACTCCATTCTCCCAGCTCTCAGTCTTCTGAAACAGATCAAGAGAACGAGAGAGAGCCCAGCCCTGAAAAATTAAAGGGTAATAGTAAACAAAGTAAAGAGAGAGGTGACAAAGAAGGGACAGCTAAAAACCGCCTAGAACTAATGCCCTGTGTTGTGTTGACCCGAGTAAAAGAAAAGGAAGGGAAAGTTATTGATCAGCCTGCTTTGGAGAAACTGAGAGCAAAGCTTGACAACGACACTATGAAGTCCCCACTTCTTGAGCAAAAAACACAGACATCTCAAGCTGAGCAAACAAAGTCTGATCAGTCTAAACTGGAACCTGTAAGAACCAAGGTACAAAAAGAGAAAGCCCTTGCCAGTCATGTAGAAGTGGTTGATAAGGAGGGAAAACTGAAACCCAAAAAGCACTTGAAGACAGATCAACCTTCCGAGGGGGCAAATGCAGTGGATTTAGACAAGCTGGAGGCTCGTAAAAGGCGTTTTGCCGATGCAAATCTGAAGCCTGACAGGCAAAAACTGGAAGCGAAAAGAAGCAGCCAAGATGAGGAGGATACACGCATGGCTTTGAAAAAGCAACTTGATACAACAGCTTCATCTAGAGAAGCGACAATGTTAAGGGAAGGAGAATTAGAGAGAAAACCCCCAAGGAAGGAGATGCTTAAAAGGGAATCTAAAAAAATGAAACTGGAAAGACTTATTCCTGTTACTAGTCCCAAAGAAATTCAGGAGACTCTTAATGTTGGTGGGATTGGCATGCGTCCCACTCTAGATCTGCAGGCGAGGCTGACTGAGGCAGCTGATGAGCCAGTAGAAGTTCAAGAACTCCCTTCTAAAAAATTGAATCCGGTAAAACCCCAGCATAAACAAGCACAGCTACTAGATGAACAAGGAACAGAGAGAGAGGACGCAAGGAAGAATTACGCTGGTCTTCCTGAAGACGCACCTGACCATAAGCTTGGCCAAGAGAAACCTCAGTCAACTGATACAGAGGAGAAAATTGGCATTGACATTGACCACACACAAAGTTACAGGAAACAAATGGAGCAAAGTCGCAGGTTAAAACAGCAGCTGGAAATGGAGATAGCAAAATCTGAGAAGTTCGGCAGTCCAAAGAAAGATGTAGATGAGTATGAAAGACGGAGCTTGGTCCATGAGGTGGGAAAACCTCCACAAGATGTCACCGATGACTCTCCACCAAGTAAAAGGAAAAAGACTGACCAATTTGACTTTGAGATTAGCACTAAAAGAGAAAGAAACTACAGAAGTTCTCGTCAGGTGAGTGAAGACTCTGAGAGGACATCTTGTTCACCTAGCATCAGACAATTCCCTTTCCACGAAGATGATGACACACTAGATTCTCCGAGGCTAATGCCATTAAAGGAAACCAAAGAGTCACCTAAAATAGAAGAAAAGGGTCTTTCATACTCCAATATGACTGTGAGGGAGGATTCTCTGAAATTTAATCCTTATGATTCCAGCAGGAGGGAGCAGATGGCAGAAATGGCTAAAATAAAACTATCTGTCCTGAGTTCTGAAGATGACTCAAGTAGATGGGAAACACAAGTGAAACAGGAGCCTGGTAGAGTTGATATTAGCTTTCCAAGCAGCATTGTCAAAAGAGATAGCATACGCAAGCGGTCTGTACGAGACCTGGAACCAGGTGAGGTGCCTTCAGATTCAGACGATGACAGTGAAAACAAGCCCCATTCTCCAAAAGCCTCGTCTTTGTTAGAGAGTTCTAGATTATCTTTTTTATTAAGGGACAGAGAAGAGAAGTTCCGTGAAAGAGAGGAAAGACTGTCAAGTTCTCTAGAAAGAAACAAATTTTACTCTTTCGCATTGGACAAGACAATCACACCGGACACAAAGGCCTTGCTTGAAAGAGCTAAATCACTCTCTTCCTCCAGAGAAGAAAACTGGTCCTTTCTAGATTGGGATTCAAGATTTGCTAGTTTTAGAAATAATAAAGACAAAGAGAAAGTCGACTCTGCTCCGAGACCTATTCCATCTTGGTATATGAAAAAGAAAAAAATCAGGACTGATTCAGAAGGTGGAAAACTGGATGATAAGAAAGAAGACCATAAAGAAGAAGAACAAGAGAGACAGGAACTGTTTGCTTCTCGTTTTTTGCATAGTTCAATCTTTGAACAGGACTCTAAGCGCCTGCAGCATTTAGAGAGAAAAGACGATGATCTTGACTTCATTTCTGGTAGATTGTATGGGAGACAATCTTCCTCCGATGGGACTAACAGTGCAGCTGATTTGGTGCAAGAACCAGTTGTTCTTTTCCACAGTAGATTTATTGAACTAACACGAATGCAGCAAAAAGAAAAGGAGAAAGACCAGAAACCCAAAGAAGTGGAAAAACAGGAAGATAAAGAGAATCGGCCCAAAACACCAGAAACGGTTCCTGATAGTAAAGAACCAGAACATAAAACTTCCTCAGTGGTTGGTCCTTCCTCAGTCGCTGCCTTACCGCAGGATCCAGCACCAGTTGCTTCTGAGAAGGTAGCGAATGAAAAAATAGTAGTGGAAACAGCTTCTGTAAAAGAAGAAAAACCATCTGAGCCTGCTTCTACAGCAGAAGAACAAAAACCTTTTCCTGAGCTTGCTGCTCCTGTCAAAATTGAACCACCTGAGCAAACTGAACCTCCGCCAGTCATCGAAGCGAGTAAAGAAGTTGTTCCTACAACTCTGGCACCGGAGGAAGATGCTGTAGCAACAGAGCATCCTTCATACTTGGATACCAAGCCTCCTACTCCTGGAGCTTCGTTTTCTCCAGGAGACATCAGTGTAGATCCAGAACCTGAAGTTGCCCAGTTGGTTCCACCTCCACCTAAGCTAGTTCAGAAGTCTGATGAGGCTGCTGAACCTAAGGAAGAAAATCCTCTGCCTTCTGCCAATGCTGATGCTAGCGTGAGTCAAAAGGTGGAGGCAGCTGTTGAGGTGCTGCCTCCCGTTTCTGACAATGATATGGAAGTTGAACCTCCAGTTGTTGTAAAAGATAAAAAGTCTTACAAGAGTAAACGCTCCAAGACTCCTGTGCAGGCAGCCACAGCTAGCGTCACAGAAAAGCCCGTCACGAGGAAGAGTGAAAGAATTGACCGTGAAAAACTCAAAAGGTCAAGCTCTCCTCGTGGGGAAACGCAGAAGCTTTCTGAATTGAAAGTGGAAGCAGAGAAAGTTTCAAGGAATGCTGCTAAATCCCCTAGTTCTGCTGCAGAGCCAGAAAATGTGGAGCCAAGCTTGCCCATAGGCCGAACAAGGCGCAGAAATGTACGGTCAGTCTATGCCACCACAGGAGACAATGAAGGCCCATCTCCTGTGAAGGACTCTGTGGAGGTCACTAGATCCACCAGGAAGAGAGGGGAAAAGGAACCACAGGAAACGGTGACAACCGTTCCTACAACCCCAAGAAGAGGAAGACCTCCAAAAACCCGCCGTAAGCCGGAGGAGGAGATCTCTCCGATAAAGACAGAACCGGTGCAACAAGAGGTGGAGGAGACTGAAACTAAAGAAGCTGTGGAAGCTCCAAAGCCTGTGGAGGGCTGGAGGTCTCCTAGATCCCAGAAGCTGACACACAGTCACTCATCGGCTGCCACCAGCCAGCAGGGGAAGAAAGGGAAGAACGAACCGAAAGCCGATATCTCGGCTGAATCTGAAGATGCTGCTGAAAGGAGCGGTCAGGAATCGAGTGTTAGTGACAACAGCAATAAAGCAAAAGCAACTGAGAAAGAACTGACAGCAAGCGAACAGAAACGTGATAGGAAAGAACTGGATGCAGAGAAAAACCAGCTAGAAATCCCCACAGTTGAGGTCATTGAGAAGAAACCAGTGCAAGAAAAGGTTACGAAATCCAAAAGGGGAAGGTATAAAAATACCAAAACTGTTGTAGATAAAGCATCCGTGTGTCTCAAAAATGTAGAAATACGCCTCAACGTTGATGAAGTCAAGGGCGCCTTGCGGCCAGCTGAGGAAGAGGCAGAGCCCGTGGCGGTGTCACCGGCAAAAATCAAAAGCCCCCCAAAAGAGGATATCTTGCCACCCCATTTTGCTAAGAATGAGGTAGAAGATTCATTCCAAGAAACAGAAAAAGAGGTGATGCGGGAGCCAAAGCAATCCCCTGAAGCTGCCCAATTAGCAAAACAGATTGAGCTCGAGCAGGCTGTGGAGAATATTGCAAAACTCACCGAAACTCCTCCGTCAATTACTGCCTACAAAGAGCCGACGGCAGACGTGTCTGAAGTTCGTCAGGAGGAGGAAGGAGATAAACCCGCCCATCAGGCTAGTGAAACGGAGCTGGCAGCAGCTATCGGCTCCATCATCAATGATATTTCTGGGGAGACGGAAAGCTTTCCTGCACCCCCCACCTATCCCGCTGAATCAGAAGCAGAAATCCCGGCTGAGCCACTGGTATTACCGTCACCTCGGGAGGAAATGGAGCCTGAGACCGATCAGGCAGTGAACAACATCCTAGAAACAGAAGCTGCTGTTGAGCCCCCGGTGCAGCCGGTTCCCGGCTCTGCCCCGCTGGTGGTGGAGACGGAGAGCAAGGACACAGAAGTCAGCTTCAGCGAATCGTCAAACTCTGCGCAGGAGGCCGAGACCCTACAGGAGGCTGAAGTCGCTCGGAAGGAAAAGGGTCGTCAGAAAACCACACGGCAGAGACGCAAAAGGAGCACGGGCAGAAAGGGTGATGCCACTGAAGTCAACACGTATGAGCCAGAGAGGGTGCAAAGCAAGTCTCCCCCTGCCAATGAAGTAAAGGCAAAACCTGAAGAAGCCTTGAAGGAGGAAAAGCAACCTAAAGCTGCTGCTCAGGCATCTGTGGAGCCAAACACTTCTGACGCCAGCAAGGCTGCAGCCATGGATGTTGCCATCACTGTGCCTGAGGCTGTTGCTGAGAGCAGCGCCTCTCCCAAAGCTCCCGCGCCGGCTCCTCTGGAGCTGGCTGCCCCCCCAGTCCCTGTCGATGAGGGGAGTCAGAGTGCGTTCAAGATACGGTCGCCCATTGAGAACGCACCCATCACACCGCCGAGCGCCCCAAATGCAGCCGTACCCACCATTCCTTCAGCAGCCGTGGCCAAGCTGCCCACCCCAGTGCCCACTGCTATTGTCCCCCTCCACTCCAGCGCTGCCAAGGTGCCGGAGTGGATTGTAAGGCACGAGGAGCCCCGTGCCCGTTCCACACCACCGCCCGCTCTTCCCCCTGACACAAAGGCCTCGGATATTGATACAAATTCGAGCACTTTGAGGAAGATCCTCATGGAGCCCAAATATGTCTCGGCGACGAGCATAACCTCCACGCATGTGACAACGACGCACACTGAGCCGGTGAGTGCGCCCCGCTTGGAGGAGGCACCTCTCCACCCTGCCGTAGAGGCCATAAAACCAGTTTCGGAGGAGAAGCCAGCAGTTCCTGCCACTAACGCTTTGGACCCGCCGGTGGCTGAAGCACCAGTGTTCAGTGAAAAGGAAAAGATAAGTACTGTGATTGCTCCCAAAGCCACTTCTGTTATAAGCAGAATGCCCCACAGCGTTGACCTAGAGGAGGCTCCAAGGATCACCTTGGTGAAGCAAGCTCCCCAGACCCAGACGTGTCTTGTTAATGCCCCCTCACCAAAATTTAAACAGAGGTCAAGCACAAATGACAACAGTAGGTTTCATCCGGGATCGATGTCTATCATTGAGGATCGGCCTGTAGAGACTGGGTCCAGCCCAGGACTGCGGGTAAACACGTCAGAAGGTGTTGTGCTTCTGAGCTACTCGGGACAGAAGACGGAAGGCCCTCAGCGAATTAGTGCAAAGATCAGTCAGATTCCCCCAGCCAGTGCTGTCGACATAGAGTTTCAGCAGTCTGTATCCAAGTCTCAGATTAAACAGGAGCCTATTACTCCATCTCAGCCGACGCCGAAAGGCTCTCAGACCTCCACGGGTTATGGGACTGTTTCCACCCATTCTTCTTTGGTACTAGGAACGCAGCCTTACAATACATCACCCGTGATCTCCTCTGTCAAACAAGAGCGCGCTACCTTGGAGAAGTCCGACTCGGCCCACCTTTCTGTCCAGCCTCCGGCCTCTCAGCCTGGCAAGGTCCTCACGCAGACTGTAAACACTCCACCTGTGCTGGTTCACAACCAGATGGTCGTGAACAAAAAACTGCCTGATCCGGCTGCTCTGAAAGTGGAGACCAAGACCCTGCAGCCCTCCAACCTGAGTCCCGGAGTCAGTCCTCACCACCCTTCCCTCTCTGGGAAGATGCATTCGGAAGCGAACCATGTCAGCTCGGGACCCAGCACCCCAACCGAGCGGGCTATTTCACACTTGGGGGTCACCAAACAGGAGCCGCACTCGCCACGTACGAGCGGGCACTCACCGTCACCGTTCCCACGGGCTTGTCATCCTGGCAGCACGTCGTCTCCGGCTTTGTCAAGCAGCACACCAGTCATGCTGGCACCGGGAATCCCTGTGCCTCAGTACATATCCAGCATGCACCCGGAGCAATCCGTCATCATGCCCCCACACAGCGTCACGCAGACTGTATCCCTGGGCCACCTGTCCCAAGGAGAGGTGAGAATGAACACCCCTCCTCTCTCCGGTATTCCTTACGGCATACGCCCAGAAGCGCTCCACTCCCCCAGAGCCACTCTGCAACCTCAGATAGAAATTAAACCTCAGCGATCCAGCACGCCCCAGCCAGCGCCGATAAGAGACATAGTCATGCCCCCTCTGTCTTCTCAGCATCCCCCCGAGGAGGAGATGCACTACCACCACACGACAGTGTGCAGGGGGCCAGCCCCCGTCCAGCCCGACGTGCTGGTGATGCAGCCGGATTACCGCATGCACCCCACGAGCATCAGGCTGGACCAGTACAACGTCCCCCGGGATGTGAGGATGATCATGCACCCCCACATGGCTGCGGTGGGCGAGCACCACTCGGAAACCAGACAATCCCGAACTCCCGAAGGGGCTGTGAAAACGCCCCCTGTCAGCAAGACCCCGCAGCCTGGGAAAGAGACACCCAAGTCCTCCGAAGGCAAGATGGCCCACTCTCCTCACAGTGAGCCCCGGCTCCTCAGCGTCCCTTCCAGCAGCCAGCTCCCTGGGC
This sequence comes from Cygnus atratus, assembly GCF_013377495.2. Taxonomy (NCBI): domain Eukaryota; kingdom Metazoa; phylum Chordata; class Aves; order Anseriformes; family Anatidae; genus Cygnus; species Cygnus atratus. The sequence goes on along the minus strand of NC_066382.1, from coordinate 7,332,682 downwards.
TGCCGCTGACGCAGCCGGTGGTGGTACCTCACGGCGTACAGATCATGCACCCCGCGGGCAGCTCCTTTCATGACTACCGGTCTGTGTACGGCGACATGAGGAATTACCACACGGCAGCGCAGCTCGGGCATCCGCAGTTCCCGGGCGCGTCGCCCATCGGGCTGCCTTCCCGGAGCATGACCCCGTCTCAGGTGAGAAATGCGGCTGTTCCTTCTCCTCTTGCTGAAATCACAAACATTGTGAGCTCATGGCAGCCCCAGTGCGTTTCTGCATGATCACAGGAGCTGAGCTGAACTCTCTGTGTGGGTACAGTCTCCCAGCCCAATTTAAGTTTGTCCCCAAAAGCACTAGAGGACTCATTTTTGTTTTGGAAATAGGGGTTGAAGTAAAGAAACGTGTTTTGTTAACCATTCTAGGACTCAAAAAAACAGGAAGTGTGATGCCTGCCTGGGGGTTTCTAGAGGAAGAGGTCCTGGGGGGAGAACTGTCAGCATCAAGGTGGCGCATGGGTCCGACAAGCTTCCTGGGATGGATGGCATGGTCGGGGCTGCAGAGCAGGGCCAGGGGGATGCGATAACAGCTCTCAGGTGTGAGCGAGGGCTGCTGGCCTGGGGAGGGGAGGCTGGCCCAGGCACTGCTGCAGCAGGGCAGGTGTGCGCAGTGGTGTGGAGATGTGCTCACATCCTGGCAGCCTTATCGGTGAACCAACAAGCTCTGATACACCCACGGCCTGAAATGTTTCCTTTGTCCCCCACCGCCTGCTTCCCAGGGTCTCCCGGAGGGCGAGCACTCGCACCCCAGCCAGCCCGGACGCAGCAAGACTCCGCAGATCTCCCAGGACCCCAAGGGCCCACCGGCAGCGGGGCCCGAACAGAGTCACCACCCCACTGTAAATAGGCATGCAGCGCAGATAGACCCTCACGTCCACCTGCAGAGGGCACAAGCGGACACAGGCCAGACCTCCTACCCTTCGCCTGTTGCCATTTCGATGAAACAGGAGCTTCCATCACCACACCAACCTCAGGCAGTTCCCAAGCAATCGCTGTTCATCCCGACGACGTCGGGCCCTGGGGCCCCACCAGGGCTGTCCCTCAACCGCCCTGAGCCCCAGTCCGCCCTGAAACAGGATCCGTCTCCTCACCCTGTTTCGCAGAGACCTGTGGATATGGTTCAGCTTCTAACGGTAAGCATCGCTCCATCGTCTTCTTCTGGCCAAGGAGCTGTGCGCTCTTTGCTCAATGTCGGGAGAGAAATAATCAGTGAGGTTCTGCCAAGCTCCCCTCATGTGTGGCACCAAAATTTAACATCTCTTGCATCAGATGCTTCAGATGTGGAGAATGTGCTCATCCGTCTGCTTCCTGGGTTGTTCCTGTCCCCAGTGAATTCTTAGCCGTGTTCACATTTACATGGCATTTACTGGAGCCTCAACATGCCATTAACGCCGTGGTGAACGGAGTGAGAGCAGCTTATGCTTCTCTCACTCGTGTTTCAAACAGCCTGCAGGCTCAGGCAGGCAGTGCTGCATCATTTTTACAGTCAGCTGCTCCTGGGAAGGTGATGAAAAGAAAGAGTGATGGTGTATTTTATTTAAAGAAAAAGACACCCTCCCAAAGGCTAGAAACAGGAAGACAGAAAGGAGGGAAATGGCTTAGGAACAGGCATGTCTGAGAGCGTTGACCAGGAGCCGAGAGTCGTGTTCAGCACCACATATTTCCTGTGTAACCTTGAGCAACTCTCCTGGTGCTGCTGTTTCTAAATTCTCCATTTGTAAAAGAGAAAATAACATTTGGTAAGAGTCCTGCTCTGACTCGCGCTGTGTGGGAGGCTGACATCGCTTGTGAAAGATTGGGAAGTGCTCTGATGTTATGATGAAGGGAGCCACCCAGGCATCGCGGCCAGCTGGAAGTAAAAGGACTGAGTTACTGATTTAGCAGGGCCTAACCCAAGCCTGGACTGGCGCGTACGAAGGGCGATAAGATGTTACATCAGTGCCAAGTGCTTAGAACAAAGCAGTGGTGTCATAATTGCCTGTGAAAGTATTAGAGGCAAACGAGTAGCTCAGATGGGGTTTCCGTCACAATTAAGATCCCTCTTGAACAGAGGAAAGCGCTTCTTGTGAGTTCCTTTTGTTCGTTCGTGCTAAGATTTCTTCTCCCTCTCTCTGCAGAAATACCCAATTGTGTGGCAGGGCCTTCTGGCGCTAAAAAACGACACGGCTGCTGTCCAGCTCCACTTCGTCTCTGGGAACAACGTCCTGGCGCACCGCTCCCTGCCCGCGCCGGAGGGAGGCCCTCCGCTGAGGATCGCGCAGCGCATGCGCCTGGAGGCTTCGCAGCTGGAGGGCGTCGCGCGCAGGATGATGGTACGGAGCGGGCGGCAGGGCTGGGGGCGGGCGAGGCTGCCTGCTCGGGAAGAGAAACCTAGCAAAACACACCGCTTCTACCTTTTTTACTCGGTTCGTGCTGCTTTGGGATCCTGGTAATAGCTGTGTACTTCCTTTGGCCCTGGGTGTAATGCAGATTGTGGGTGGTCACTCTGCATTCAGGTGAGAGAAAAGAGTCAGGAAACTACCTTTGAAAAGTCACCCGTCCTTCAGCCACGGAACAAACTCTGCTGGCTCTGACCTGGCGGAGTGGTGTGGAAGGTGGGAGCCACAGAAGCGAGTCGTTTTGGTCCCATTTGCCATCTCCCCGCTGGCCGAGCTGTCAGCACATCTTTCGCAACACCCGCACGAACTTCGAAGGAGTTCAAAGAGGGGATTTTCCACCAAGGGCTTACAGATAATGAATGTACGTCAGGAATGGGCCTGTTCCAAGCAAACATTTGACTTAATTGCTGTATTTTCTTTCCAGGTGGAGAGCGATTACTGTCTGTTACTGGCCTTGCCTTGCGGACGAGACCAGGAAGATGTAGTGAATCAGACTGAGTCACTTAAGGCTGCGTTCATCAGCTACCTGCAGGCTAAACAAGCTGCAGGAATCATCAACGTTCCCAACCCTGGCTCTAATCAGGTATTGGCAAGGAAAGTGGTGAAACTTTGTGGGTAAACTAAATCGAAGTCATGCACAGATAGTGGGACCTGCAGCCTTCCCCCCCCAGGTCTTTACGTGAGGTTGTAGTTAGGGTGCCTTGTTTTATCACTGAAACAAACCCTCCACATTTACCATGCTGGCTTGTTACATCACTAGTCAAAATGCAGTGCAGCACACCGATATAATTACTGAATGCAAACCAAAAAAAACCAAACTGTTTTCATTCTTCACAGCCCTACATCTTTGGCTGAAAAGAAAACAAAACCTTTTTCCAGCTCTTTTTCTGTGTTGAAAGTAGAGCCCTCGCTTCTTCCTTGCATAAATACCAGAGCACCTGGTGTTTTCTTGCTTGTCACTGCATAACGACAAAATGTTTGGGTTTGCTAATTTGGAGCATTTATTCCAGATGCGTTGCTTCAATGAATCAAATTTAATCTGTTCTGGGTAAACAGCCCCTCAGACTAAGTGGTCAGTGCTCAGAGCAACCACTGAAACATAAGCTTGAAATGATAAAAAATGGGAATTTTCTGTGCTTCATGGTGAAATCAGCCAGCTATTATGGCCCTGTTGTGGAGAAATTCCCTGCCTTGGGAACCGCACCTGCCTCACTCAACAGCTTCTCCTTTTTAATACACGTGCACTGTTTTATGGTGCTTTCAGAGCACCAAAAGTCATCTGAGTGTTCAATTTAAAGCATTTTAGGCCAGCACAGCTGGTATTTGTGTGCTTACGTAAGCTGTAACTTCCCTCTTTTCAAAACAAGAAGGGGCGTGGAATCTCAGGCCTCGCTCTGTCACTCACTCGCTTTGATAGAATCACGGGCAACCTTTAAAATCCAAGCGAAGATGTCTAGCAGAGGGGGAGAGCGGAGGCTGCCTTTTTGCAAACCTTTAGCTGAATTTCTGCCTTGCCCCACTCACACCTGCTACCCTTCGGGTCGTGCTGCGCCGCAGCCGGACGGGTGGGCTCCCTGCTTTGTTTCTCACCCGCGTCTCCTCTCTCCCCTTGCAGCCTGCCTACGTTCTGCAGATCTTCCCACCCTGCGAGTTCTCGGAAAGCCACCTGTCCCGCCTAGCCCCCGACCTCCTCGCCAGCATCTCGAACATCTCTCCTCACCTTATGATTGTCATCGCGTCGGTATGAGCTGTTTACTGGTTACTGACTTTTCCAAGGCCCTGCAGCAAAAAAAAAAAACAAAAAAAAAACAAAAAAAAAACACAAAAAACACCACCAAAAACACAAAAAAATCACAAAAACACACAAAAAAATAAATAAAAATTAATAAAAAGAGAGCGAAAGTAATGAAACAAGAAAATGCTGCCAGACTACCAGCCTCCTGCCCTAACAGGCCTCGATCAAACTGTTGCTGGGTAGTAGTTCTGCTACCTTGTATGTTTACATATTGCTTTAGCTTATGGACAACTGATGCACTCAACAGGCGGACTGGTATTGGGTTTCTGTGCCTCCTTTTGGGGAAAATAAAGGATGGCTATTTTTTTTAACAAAAAGAAAATAAATAAAAAAGAACCTGAACTGCCTTTGCACTAAATTAGTGACTTGGACCTTTGCACAGTTGGAGACATGCTGTGACGTTCTGGATGTCTTGACACACATTAACACGCGCCGTGGACTAAACGCAGGACCTGGGAACTTCTGCTGAAATTTGTGGGTCAAGGATCATTTCACACATTATCTTTTTTTTTTTCGTTGGTTGTTTTTTTTTGTTTGTTTGTTTTGTTTTGTTTCTTTTTTTTTTTTTCTGGATGTGAACCTTCCTCTTCTCCACTTGCCCCTGCTGCAGCCGTCTTCTCTTCATCTGGGATGTACAGTTTACACTGAAAAAAAACAAAAAACAAAAAACAAAAAGCAAAACAAAAGGGAGAGCTATTTTCCTTCCTGGTGGGATATGCAGAACTCAGTGGGTGTGTGTATATATAAATATATATATAATATATATAAATATATATAATACTGACTTTAAAAAAAAAATCAAATCCCCACAACATACATTTTTTTTTAATCTGTGCCAAAAATGTGTTTTCAGAGAAAATCTTATTTTCATACTCAGACTTTGTATTGTCACTCATTTGTAAGTGCGCTTCATTTAAACATGACCTCCCCTCCCTCGTCTCATGAGCTGTGGAAGTGTTATACACTTGTACAAAGACTTTCTACCCTCCTCTCCCTCACCTCCCCTAACACTTATTAATTTATGGAACTGTTTTCTCAGCGCAGTTTTGTTTTGTGTGTCCATTGGATTACAAACTTTATTAAAAAATACAAAACACCTCGCGCCTGGATGTGATCCCTCGGCCGTGCCGTGGGAGGGGGGAGCTTGGCGGCGGCTGGGGGCTCGTCGGTGCCGCAGAGCTGCAGCCCTGCCTGGGGACGGCGCTGCGGCGGCTGGACCGAGGTGCTGTGGGGATGGCACTTGGTTTAAAAAAAAAAAAAAAAAAAAAGAGTAAATGCTAATCTTTGTTTATGTTTGTTTTGTGTTGTAAATAGTTGTTAAACACTGAAGTTACATGCTTGTTTTTCTCAGGATGATGTCAAAGGTGTTTTAATTTTTGATATGTGCCAACTACTGTCAAAAAAAAAAAGCAAAAAACCAAAAGAGATGGTGGAGGAAAAACGCACGTACACCAAAAACAAAAAACCAAAACAACCACCATATACTTGTGTGGTTGCTTTCCCAAAGAAGCTGCAGCCCATGAGGGCTGAGGTCGCCAGAAGCAGGCGGGCGGCTCACGGCACTGGGAGGGACAGCAGGGGCTGTGCTGGCCTCTAGGCTGTGTGTGGAGGCTTCGCTTGGGGAGGTGAGGCCAGGGAGGCCAATGTTGCAAAAACGTCCACTTGGCTTTGAAGCCTGACTCAGCGCTGTTAGCCTCAGGGTTCAGCAGCCCTTGCTATTGAATCATCCCACATCTATTTTGCATTGCAGTTGCCCTGGTGGCTTCTGTGCTGAATCCTTTTAAAAACCAGAAGCAGCTGTAACTTTTTTTTCCTGCTTCTCACTGCTTTTCCTCCCAAAAGCACGCGGGTACAGCTGCTCAGCTCCAACAAAGGCCAGCAGCAGCACACGCTGCATTTGCTCGCTGCTGCTGGTTTGGCCGGGTGGCACTGAGGTGTACCAGAAGTGCTTGTGACCCAGCACGACCGGCCACCTCTCCAAGTTGCACCCTGCAGTAGCAGCCAATGGGGCCTTACAGCACATACAGGTGCTCCGCTCCCTTCCCCCCTAGAGGCAGGGGCTAGCCCCCTTTTGGGAGTTAAATAATTCATAATAAAGGCAGTGCAGATTCCCCACCATCACTGTAGGGGAGTTGCGTTTCTCCATCAGCACTGCGCTGTCCTCCTCTGGGGCCAGGTGTAACACGGGCAGGATCTGTCCTGGAGCACTGCCCCCAGGCCATGAGGATGGATAGCGAGCACCAGCCCCGACTTGGTCCCAGGCCAGTGCATGCAACTGGAGAGAGGTGGTGGCAGTCCAGTTGGGCATTTGACCTACAGCACAGCATAAACCCTGTAGAAATCGACTTTTAGCCCCAAAAGACTCCACTTTGAAACCTGGGAATGCCTCTGTGTGTCCGCCCCCCTGCTGCCCCTCCAGCTAGGGAGGCGTGGGCCATGGGTCTGGGCGCCGTCGGGGCCCTGCACCCACCCCCACCGCCCTTACCCCAACCCCAGCACAGCCCTGATGCTGGGGGTCCACTGGTCCCCCCCACTCAACTGCAGCACCTGGGGGACAGCTTGGAGAGGGGCTTCAAGGAGCTCCTGGCCCCGGCTGCAGCCCCCAGCCCCGCCGCAGGAGGGTGGGGGCACCCATCTGCAGCACCGTTAGCCATCAAAGCAAGCCCTTGGTTCCTCTGCACCAGCTGCTGGGGCTGCGGAGCAGAGCTGCTGGGCTCCAGCCCTGGGGGTCTCCCTCCTTCCCCCACAGCAGGGACAGACCCAGAACTGCAGGTACAGGGGGCACAAAGGGCCGGGGATGGCACCCCCCTGCCCCCTGAGAGACGTTGGGGACCCATGGGGTGCAAAACACGCGTTATAGAAAATACTGCAATTTATTCCTTCTGTCTCTCTTTCCAGAAATACAATTTTTACACCATTTCCAAGCAGCTGTCTTTAAATAAAGGCGAGGGAGGGCAGGCAGGTCACTCGGTGGGCGCCTGGCCCTCCCCGGCCAGCGGCATAGGGGCCAAGGGGGTGGCGGGGGGCTCAGGGGGGGCATCGCGGGCACGAAAAAGCAGCTCCCCTGTGGGGAGGACCTGCTCTGTTTGCCAGGTGGCGGTGGCGGCCCCGTATTGCTGGTAAAAGTCCGTGTCGGCCTGGAACATGACGAGGGCCTGGGCCGTGTGGATGCGGACGTGCTGCGCCAGGCTGGTGGCGTCCAGGAATTTCTCCCCGCAGGAGTCGCAGGCGTAGAGGATCTGGGTGTTGGGGTCTGCAAGGGCAGAGGGGAGGCCTGGGCTGGGGCGGCGGCAGGGCAGGAGCCGGTCGAACACACCACCGGCCCCCTGCCCTCCTCACCTGCTTCCTGAACTTGTTTCACCGCTTTGGTGATCTCCGCTTTAAGTGCTTCAGTCTCGTCTGCCGTCACGGCAGCTGCCACGGGGACCACTGTGGGGGGAGAGGAGGGAGAGACGATGCTGAGGGGGCTGCGAAGAGATGGGGCTGGAGAGGGGAGCAGGACAGGGGGCCAGGGGGGACTGTCCCCAACCCCTGGCTCTAACAAACCGTGCCAGAGGCTGCGGCCTCCTCCAACCTCCCCTTTTGGGACAGCTCCCAGACCCCCCCACTCACCCGTGAGCTGCGTGACAGCGGTGGCGGCCAGTGCCTCGGTGGCGAGCGTCACCATGTCATCTGAGGCCACCGTGACAATGTTGACCTCGCCGCCGTCCTCAGGCTCGAGGATCTTCATGCCTGCCTTGCCCTGGTGCACCGTCTTCACGTGGGAGCGCAGGTTGTCCACCCGGTTGAAGCCACGGCCACACTTGTCACACAGGAACGGCTTCTCCCCTGGGGGCGAGATGGGAAGTGAGGGGTGAATGGCGGGCTTGAAGAGCTCGGGGCAGCCCGGGAACTGCAGCGGCACGCACCGGTGTGGATGATGATGTGCTTGGAGAGGTCGCCCACGTTGACGAAGGCCTTGTTGCAGACGGTGCACTTGTGGGGTCGGATGTTGTCGTGGTGGCGGATGTGGTTAGCCAGCTGGCTCGACTGCACGAACCTGTCGGGGACGGGGAGGCCGTGGAGCGGGCATGGGGGCAAGGACCCTGTGATAGCACCACCCCAGCACTGCCATGGGGGGTGGCCGCGGCCCTCAGGGACGTCCCTTGGCACAAGGAGGGGACCAGCGGGGGATGCTCACCTCTTGCCGCAGCGCTCGCAGACGTAGGGCTTCTCCCCCGTGTGCTGGCGCACGTGGGCGATGAGGGAGCTGGCCTGGGTGAAAGCCTTCCCGCAGATCAAGCACTGGCACGGCTTCTCTCCTGGGGAGGCAGCAGGAGGGCTCAGCCGCGTGGGGATCAAAACTCAACCCCCCTCTCCCCAAAAAAACCCTGACCCCCTGGGGAAATGCCCCAGGGCAGCAGAACCGTGTCCTTACCTGTGTGGATGCGGACGTGCCGCTGCAGCGCCCCGGGGTCAGCGAACTGCCGCTGGCAGTGAACACAGACATAGGGCTTCTCCCCGCTGTGGATCCGGAGGTGCCGCTTCAGGTTGCCTGCAAGCAGCCGCATCTCAGGGGGACACCGGTGCCCTCCTGTCCCTCCGCACGCCCCGTGCAGCAGCCCTTGAGGTCAGGGGTCAAGCGGTAACGCGAGCACCGCAGCGGTGGACACAGCCAGAACAAGCACCCCGTGTTTGGGACGATGGACAGACGGCGCTGCTGCGGTTGTACCTACAGCAGTGCTCACGTTGGTCTCCTCCCAACCACCCCTCTGGCTCTGCAACAGTTTGGGGAGACAGGAGGAAATGCCTCCACACTCCCCCACCAGCTCCTCTCAGGAGCATCCCCATCTGGGACACCGGCCTGGTCCTGCAGATGTTTTTAACCCAGCTGGAAACACAGGGGAGATGTTTGGGCAGGACGGCCGCGGTGCTGCGTAGGCTTAAACCCTCCTCTGTCCCCCCAGCGAATCTCCGGCGCTGGGGCCTCACCACCTACCAACCCGGTGCTACCTGAAGTGGTGAACTGCTTGCCACACTCCCGACACTTGAGGGGCCCGTCTGCAATGTGAATCTTCAAGTGAGCTTTCAAGTTCCCCACCTGGGGACAAACACAGGGATGCAGAGAGCTCCCCACCGTCCCCACCTCCCTCCGGTGGGTACCGAAACCAAGGCCCTGGCCCTTTCCCCCCAGCTCACCTGGTTGAATTTCTTGTCGCAGTGGGGACACTTGTGCTCCTTGTCGGTGTCGTGGGTCTCCAGGTGCCGCATTTTGGAGGTGGGGTCGGAGAAGGAGCGCCCGCAGTAGTCGCACTGGTACGGCTTCTCCCCGCTGTGCACCAGCTGGTGCCGCTTGAGGTTGCCGGAGGTGGTGAAGAGCTTGCCGCAGTCGTCGCAGCGGTACTTGGCCTCCCCCGTGTGCCGCTTCTTGTGCAGGTTCAGCAGGCTGATGAGGCGGTAGCTCTTCCCGCACTCCTCGCAGCCGTAGGGCTTCAGGGGGCTGCGGAGGAGACGGGGGGAAGCCGTGTGCCGAGCCCCTCTCTCCCTGCCGTGACTCCAGCTCTGCCCCCCAGCTGTGCCCCGCTGCGTCCCCCAGGGCGTCCTCAAGCCCCACAGGGTAAAAGGAAAGGGTGTGGGAGAGCACGGGCAGAGAGGCAAGTCTCCTCTTTCACTCCCTCTGCCCCAGCACGCTGACTGATTTTGTGAGAGTTCGAGCTTTTGCAGCAAAAGCCAAATTTTGTAGTGAAAATGCCGGAGCCTTCCTGTAGCTGGGACTATCCAGACCCTGCTAACCCTACAGCTGCCGACCCACCCAGATCAATCCGAGAGGCACAGAGCCACTCACCGACCTCTGGCTCACACCCTTAAGCCCTCAGGCTCCACTGTCATTGCCACGAGCTCCATCTGGCTCAGCCTGGTGGCACCTGCTGGTCCCCAGCGTGCCTTACCTGTGCGTCTTCTCGTGGGCTTTGCAGGCGGCCGGGTCGGAGAAGGCTTTGTTGCACTCCCTGCAGGAGAAGGGCTTCTCACCGGTGTGGATGCGGATGTGTCGCTTGAAGTTCCCAGTGTGGGTGAACTCCTTCCCGCAGTCCTAGAGGCGGAGAGAGACGCACAGGCGTCCGGGAACACTGGTGACACTGAGGGATGGGAGCCCCGCTGGGGCCGCGGCCGCGCTCACCTCGCACTTGTGCGTGACGGAGCCGTAGGCTTTCGACTCGGTCCGGTCGCTGTAAGTGCCCGAGCGCAGCAGCCGGGTTTCACCTGAGTTCTCCTGCCCGGAGTCAGTGCTCCCTGATTCGTTATCCTCGGCATTTTCTCCATTTTCTAACTTGGGCTGCACTTCCTTGGGGATTTTAGCCTCCTCTTCATCCTCTGCCGCCATCTCCCCCTCTTCCTCCTTCCCTTCCAGCTCCACCTCTGCAGCCATTTAGAAAATGGGGACACTACGGCTCAGGAGCAGAACCAGAGACACCAAACCCATCCATGCTTCCTAACTCAAAGCTCGAGTTTAAGGCGATGGGGCTCGCCCTGTGTACTTGGGGACGTCCCGGTAGCTGTGCTGTACGACACGGGTGCTGCGCACACGCCAGGACCTCTGCCTGGAGTCAGGTTGGATTCGCAGCCCTAAAACCCTAAACCCTGAGCAAACAGAGCAGCGTTTCCCACTCCGCCCCAGCTCTGCTCCCATGGGCTCTGTGACTCGGAGCAGACGGTGTTTTCACGGTGAAGGCCACACCAGCAAAACCAGCAAGGCTTCAGCCTGGCTTTGCCCTCAACCCCGTCCTCCTCCCAGGAAGGGAAAGGGAAAACAGCAAAGTCACCACCACCGCGGTCACCGCAGACGCACCTCCCGTCGCGGCGTGCTGGGGGACGCTGCCCTCGGCCGCGGGGCTGCTGCCGCCCATCGCGCCCTCTGCGGGCTGCGTGGGGCTGGGGAAGCCGTTGGCAGGGCCTGCCTGGGCGGCGCCGTCTGCACCTAGGAACAGCAGAGCGTGTCGGGGAGAAAACAGACGCTCGGCTCCACGCAGCGGAGCCTGGCAGCGGGACAGGGCGCCCAGGGGATTTTTGACATCACCTCCTGGTTGCTGACCTTCTGCGGGGACCTCTTTGACATCCAGCTGCTCCGCCTGCTCCTCGGGCTGTGCTGCTGCAGCCACGGGCGCCTCTTCCTTCCCCTCCTGGTTGGGAGGAACTTGTTTTGGTTTGTCAGAATCACCCCGCGTTACTGCTGCCACCGCTTTGTCCTCGACGGCTGCCTTTTCAGCCCCTGCAAGGGAAGAGGCATAGCAGCACACCGCGCCACCTCCTGCGGCTCGTGCAGGGGCTAGAGGCCGGGCAGCTTTCCTCAACTCCGCGGGGAGACAAGGAAGGCAGCGAGTCTTCAACAAAGCCAGCGAGCGGTGCTGCACAGGGGAACCAGAGCCACAAACGCCATCCGGACGCCCTCTGACTGAGGCTCTGTGCATCAGATGTATCTGGTCACCCAGCTGGGGTGCGGGGCAGGGCTGCAGCCAGGGAGCGCGCGGCTCAGCAGGGGGATTTCGAGCCTCTGCGGCTTGCTGGATGAGGAAAAGCGGATCCCCAGGGAGATGGGGCTGCGAGAAAGCTACGCACCCATCTCGGCGGGGACCCCCTGGCTCTCCACGGGGCTTTCTGCCAGCACCGTGAGGGACTTGAGCGCGTTGCAGGCGCTGACGATCTCCTGCATCTGGAGGAACCCCGCCACGGCCAGCACGTCTTCCACGTTGTCGGGGTTCAGGCTCAGCTTGGCTGTGTACATGAAGTCCAAAACCTGGCCCAGGCCTGCGAGGGACACAGCACGCGCTGGCACCCAGAGATCAGCTCTCACCCACGGCACCGACTCGGCCGCATGGTTTTCAGAAGCCGCGACAGGCTGAAAAGCCTCCCACAGAGCACCCCAGCCCCTACCTGCCGTGTTGTTGATGTCGAGGTGCACCACATCCTTCTGGTCCACGAAGAGCATCCTGAAATACTCGCTGCACGCCGCCAGCACGGCTTTGTGGGCCTTGAAGTTGATGCCATTCACCACGAAGGTGCAGTCGCACAGCAAGCCCAGCTGCCGCTGCTGGTTCAGCTGCTCCAGGACTTGCTTGCTGTGCTGGGGGAAATCCATGGCTGCGGGGAGAAGGCAAAGCCTGGGGTGAGACGGGGCGAGGCGGTGCGAAACCCGAAAGGGCTGGGAACGACAGATCTGAAAGCCACAGAGCAACCTGGGTTTCCCTGGGGATCGCAATCCCCTGCTCCCTTCCAGCTGGGCCTCAAGCATCCGCCCAGACCGAAGCACGGAAGGTCGGACGGACCGAGGGAGGCCCGGCTTGGCCCGGCTGCTGCTGTTCTGTCTCATTCCCTCCCCCGCGTGCACCCAGCTTCCTTCGGAGGCCTGAAAGCGGCGGGCCGATGCTCGGGACCCCCAGCGGACGTTGGCCGCAGACTGAGGGAAGCGGGGGGTTTAGCTGCTGAAGGCCAAGCTGTCCCCTGGGTCCCTGCTGTGCCCTCCACGCACGCCATTTCTCCACTGCCTCAAAGCTTCAGCTCTTTGAGTCGCCTCTCGAGACCCTCGCGGGCCTCCAGCGCTCGGTGGGGATCCTCTAAAGCTCCCCCCAGCCTTGTGCCCAAGCAGCGCTCTGGGTGAACGCACGATCCTCGTCCAGCTCATCCTGTGGGGAGCTGAGACCAGGAGCTCCAAAATCCCTTGGGGTCCCACCACCCTCCTGCTCCAGGGCCAGGAAGGGGCCGCCGAGGCTTCCAGCTCCCTGCAGGCACACACGCCTCCGCCAGGCTGGGCTCCTGCTCATTACATTGTCCAGAAACGAAGGCTGAAGGGACGGCCTCATCGCTTGTCGGGCCAGCCGTGAGCGAGCAAGAAGAGGAGAAAACACGGGGACGAGGCACAGCTGTACGGCCGGGGCAAGGCTTGGTCTCGGCCCTCCGCAGGCAGGTTGCGCTTCTCTGGAGGTTTGCAGCCCACCTCACCCCAAGCACCCTCACGAGTGGCACGGCGAATCCACGTTAGGAAAGGGCAGGTCTGGAGCCGCGAAACCAGCCCGGACGCTAAAAAAAAAAACAACCAAGGGGCTCGGCGAGAGCCCTCCAGGGAGCCACCCAACCCGCGGGCTGGCGACAGCCCGGTGCTGGTGAGGAGCCCCAACGCAGCGGGGGGATCGCGCAGGGGCCTCCCGCAGGCGGCGAGGTCAGCACGCAGCCCTGCAGGCGGTCGCTTCAGCCCCAGGCGTTTCCCTCCAGCGCTGCCGGAGCGCGGGCATGCAGCGAGGCGAGGGAGCCGCCTCCTGTCTGCGACGGGTCGTAGCACGGCGCTCCTCAGCGACCTCGTGCCGAAGGATCAGCTGCAGGACCTCCAAGTCGCCTCACGGGCGGCAAGGGCCGGGCTGCTGGAGCAGGAGCACCTCGCTTTGCGGCCTTCGGTCTCCCCCGATGGCATTCACCACGGGAAGCCACCGTGGCTGAAAGAAACCCACGGGAAGGGGTGTTGGGAGCTCAGGGAGCCGGAGGCTGGAAGGTGACGGTGCAGGAAAGCACAGAAGAGCACAGCTCTGCTCTCCTCGGAGCCAAAGCCCGCATCGCAGCCAGGGGTAAAGCCGTGGGGACGAGCTCCTGCCCGGGGACAAACCAGGGTCTGGCAAAACAACAAGCAAACCCGGAGCTCGTGGAGCGCTCTGAGACACCAAACTGCCTTTTGCTTCTGTCACGCGAGATCTTATTTAAAGAAAAATTAAAGGAAAGCCTGGGCAGCGAGCTCACAGCAACATCAATCAGGCCCTGGCAGGGGCTTGCGGCTTCTCGGAGGCTCCCGACCACATCGCAGACGCGAAGCTCCCGTCCCACAGAGCTCCTTCGGGACGCATCGGCAGGCACAGCAGCAGAGGCACCGGGTGCCTGCGGTCCCCAGGAGCCACAGACCGCATCCGCGCCCACCTCTGCGCATTTCCCCGTGCCCTCTGTTCTGGCTGGAGCTCCTTAAACTCTTCCTCAAAATCCTCACGCTCCTCCTTGCGCGAGGTCGAGCGCGCGGGTCCTGAGCAGGCAGAGCCCTGCTTGCGACTCCTTCAGCAGCCGCACTCGTTTCCGTCGGGGTGGTGAGCAACGAGCGCGCTTCGGCCTCCAGTTACCACAGAGCCAAAACTTCTGCCAGCCCCCGGCCGGCCGGCACTCTCGTTGCAGAGCTGGAACCTTCCAGAGCAGCGGTGCCATCGCGGGACCGAGGCTGGGAAACCCGATGTTCCCCTGAGGAACCCCCCCGGCGTCACTCGTGTGGGCTCTCTCCTGCCCCAGAGGACCCCGCAGCCTGGGAAGGGCTCTCACTTCCCACGTCTGACCGCCGCTTTCTGGCGCTTCGGCACCGTTTCACCCTGCCCTCGTCATCCCTGCCCGCGGCAGGGGGCGGGGGGTGGAACCGGATGATCTTTAAGGTCCCTTCCAACCCTTCTGCGATTCATTCCCGCACGGGTTTCCCACCAGCAGGCCCTCCGGGTCCAACGTCCCTCGAGGCTCCCGGCGCGGCGGTGTACACGCGGACAGCCCCAGCCCAGCTGCCCGCTCTCGTTAGGGCTAACCCGCCACCAAGACCTCCCCCCGCCTCTCCCAAAACACAGGGCGCTCTTAACCCGCCGACTGCCCCAAAACGCAGCCCTCGAGAGCCAGAGGAGTCAGCACCTGCATCGAGATCTGCGCAAACCCCCACGCGTACGTGACGACCCCGTAAGGCTTGCAGGGGAATCTCGATGCCCCTGGAAAAGCAGGATTTTTCTCAGCAGGACCGGAGAAACGACAGCGGTTTGAGGCACCAGAAGGCTATTTTTGGTAAGCTGTAGGAGGCGCTTTGCATCCGAACGATGACTTCTACCACTCTGACTCTTCTTTCACCACTCTGACCCTTCCTGCCCCGGGGTTTTGCTCGGTGCTTCCTGGTGCTGAGGTCAGGCTCTGCGCAGCCCCCCTGGGAGGAGCGGGGTGAGAAGCTCCATTTCAGACCACAAAACTCACTGCCCCGGAGCGGTCGCGGCAGTTTCGTGCTGCTTTTTGTCCCCCCTCACATTCCAGCGCCCATCGAGGTGCTGAACGACAAGTTTCCTCCCATGAGGCACCGAGGTCTGACACCAAGGAGCCAGAAGCAGGCGCCTTCTGCTCCCACCTCACCGGCAGCACACGAGCCCTGCTTTCCCCTCCCATTCCTCCCGACCCAGCTGCCAAGCCTTTCGTTACCCAATCAGTCACGGTGATGGAAAGCTTTGGCACTACAGCACCCACGCTCGTGGCACGCTCGCACAGACAAACAGAGCTGTGGGGGCCTGGGGCACGTCCCCCACGAGCTGTCGCTGCCCCAGCGCTGCTTTTGTGGGGAGAAAAGCACAACCCGACGGGGGAAAGGCCAGGGAGCAAATGGTGCTCTGACAGCCAGAGCAAAAGGGCGCTCAGGGGCAGGTGTGGAGCAAAGGTTTCGCGTCTTTTCTCTGCACCAGCTCCGCGCCCCGCCACCCAGGTGCCTTCTGTTAAAATAAAAAAGATCCTCGAGTGCAGAGAAATGGTTCAAACGTTGCCTTTGGACGCTGTCACCAGCCAGCTGTCCGCTGCTACACCGAGAAGACAACAAGGAGCAGGTTTGTGTTCTGCTCGCCGTCACCTCCGCTCCCCGGCGTCAGCTCAAGGGACAGCGCAGCCCTGGCCCTGCTGGTCTCAGTGACGAGCAGCCCGTCCTCACTTCCAGCAACTCCTGCCCAATTCCGCAGTAATTCCGGTTAAGACGAAGCTGGGAGCTGGCCTGACCGGAGCACTCCTGGCACAGGCGGGCTGGCAGCACCACTCACCGCTTCCTCGCCATCCTCGTGCCGCACACCCGGACGCAGCACCCGCGTTAGCTCCCGAGCTGGTCGCTGAACGAGGGAGAGGTCAAACCGAGCTGCGGCGGGAGCCGCCCGGGGACTTTAAACAATTCCCAAGTCAAGTTAAAAAAAAAAAAAAAAAAAAAAAAAAAAAGCCTTCGGACACGGCACAGAGAAGGGGCTGAAGGAGACGGGCTCTGACGTCCGTGGCTGGCAGGCGAGGGGGGAAAAATCCCCGGGCCGTGACAGGCACAGAAACAACGCCCTGAGAGCACCGGGGGGGGGACGCGGGGAGGGGAGAGGCGAGCGGGGGCCCGCAGCCAGCACCCACCCGCAGACCCCGGGCGTTTGGCTCCGGGCACGCAGCCGGGGCTGCGCAGGGCCCGGGGCCGCCTCTGGGTTTGTTTTTTTTCCCCCTTTTTTCCCCATTTTTTCCTCCCCCCCCCGACTCCCAACGCTCTGGCCGGGGCGCTGACACCGCGGGGGGCCCCCTGAGGTGTTCTGGGGACCCCGGCCCCGGCCCCCTCCTGCAGCACGGGGCCGGAGCGCGCCCCCCCCGGCCCCTCGGGACCCCCCGGTCGCCTCCCCCGGTCCCCGCCGAGCCCCCCGGTCCCCCCCCAGCCCCACCTGCCATGCCGGGGCCGGCGGCGGCCTCACAGCGCCGCCCGTGACACGGCCCAGACAAAGGGCGCCGCCATCTTGGCGCCGGGCGGAAGCGGCGTCGCCCCCCCCCCGCCCCTCCGCCGCCGGGCCCCGCGCATGCGCGGGAGGGAGGTGGGAGGGGCGGGGTCACGTGGCGCGCTCGGCGCCCTCGCTGCCCTCCGGCCCCGCCGCCATCTTGGGGCCGTGAGGGGTCGCGAGGGTGTCGGGGCTGTGCGGCCCCCCGTGAGGGGAGATCGGGGCCGGAGGTCCCCCCCCCCGAGGGGGGCTCGGGGCTCCTGCAGCCCCCCAGGGCGTCCCCCTGGCTGGGAGGGGCGGTGGCCGGGGCATCGCGCCCCGCTGTGATGGCGGCCGGCTGTCTCCACAGGGAGGCTGCGGGTCTGTGGGGCGGGCACGGGCTGAAGGGCAACGGCGGTACCCGGCCTGCAGCCTCTGTGCTGGTGGGTGCGGTGGGTCTGCTTGGTGTGGTCATCTCGAAAGTCGTTTCCACTCTAAGTGGTCCTGTTTGTTTTTAATCCCCTCAGGGAGCGCAGAGGGCCGGGGTGGCCGCCTGAGGAGCTCTCAAGGCAGCCTTTGCCCAGAGCGTGTTGCAGTATGGTGGTGGGTGTGGGGGCACCCGTCTGCCACGCGCGTGTAGGGGGCAGACCGGAGGCCACACAATCCCGAAAGCATATGTAAATAATGTTCCTATTCCTGCTTCCCCGTAAGGTAGGTGTTTCATGGCCAGCCTGCCAACAATGAGCCCGTTACGGGGTCAAACTGGAGGGGAGGGTGTTGGGGGTGTTCTGGTGTTGGGGCTCTGAGCTGCCCCTTCACCCTCTTACCCTGCTCTGAAATCTCTTGCTGCAAACCCAGTCAGTTTTGGGGAGGAAAAAGCCTTTTTTCCTTCCCGAAGGGCTTGCTGGGTAAGGGACACCTGCCAGACCCTCACCACTAGATGGCAATGTGTGACCGCGGTGGGTGGTGCCACGGCGCCCAGGGGTGCGATTTTGGGGCAGAGCAGGTGTGTCCGGTGCCCCGGCCTCTGTATATCTATGGCCCTGATTTCCTGAGCTGTACTGGGTCTTTTGCAGCCATTACAAGCTTTTATGATGATGTTTAAACGTTGTTTCTCACAGCAAGCAGTCACCCAAGCGCTGTGTGCGTAGACGAACCCCGCATCAGCTGCTGCCTTGCCCGACTTGATGATGAGCCGGAAATAAAGCAGAATTAAAAGGACTGCAGGCAGAGCCTCGTCTCCGTTCTTTGCGGCGCTGCAGGCGCGTTCCTGCGGATCACCAGCCGTCAGGGGACGAACCGACCTCACGGCTCGCCCCCGCGCGCCCCGGCAATCCGAGCTGGGCGGCGGCGTGCGGTCACTATAAACAGCCGCTCACCCCGAGCGCTGTGTTTGTACACACGGCCTCCTGCACCCTGGCCTCCTTCCACCCCTGACGCGGTGGCCCTGCCTCCCCTCCCGCCCTCGGGGTGGCTTTGGGGCAGCGTTTGGTCCCGCCAAGGAAGGAGCCCCTGGGCTTGGCGGCCGCTCTGCGGCTTGGCGGCCAGGCTGGGAGACTTGCTGGCAGTGCCGCAGCCTGCTGCCGGTGGGCTTGCCGGTGGGCGAGCGGAGGAGAAGGGGAATTGGTGACCTTCCAGGTGGGCTGGCAGCCCAGCAGCTGAACAGCTGAGGGAAGGGCTCAGAAATAGAGCGGCCGGGAAGAAATGAGTCACCCTGGCTGGAAATAAACAGGGCAGCGGGCACGGAGGGAGCCGGGCTGCTCGGGACAGCTCTGTCTGCATCCAGGTTTTTGTCCGGGTGGAGGAACTGCCGTACCTGCTACCGACATCCCCGCCAGGGCTGAACCCGCAGCCACCCCGGCACTGTAACTCAGCCTCTTTGGGGGAAAAAAAAAAAAAAGGTGGAGGAGACAGTCGTTGTCAATAATTTATCACAACCCAGTACAAGCTGTATATACAAAGAGAAGCTCTGGCGAAGGGTCGGGGAAGGGCTCGCTCCCCGGCCTCACTCCTCACGTCCGTCCCAGGGTGAAACCGCCCCCGGAGGCTCCTTGGTGACTGCTGCAGGACTTCCAGGTCTTCCCGATCCGCCCACGCCAGCCAAAAATTGACGGCATCCAGAGCCTGCAGCCTCCCGGGGGGGTTGCAAGCGAAGGATGCGTGCCCCCGTGTGGGTTTCACCCCCCGTGCCTCTAAGGGAGCCCGCGGAGAGCGCTCCCGTCCCCTCCTTGCCAACCCGGCAGGTTTGCGGCCAGCTCGGCGGGCTCCCCTGCGCCCACACAGCTAAAAGAACGCCGGTGTCACCCAAACGCTACCCACACGTCGCCTACGGGGTTGGGGGTGGAGGGGAAAGGCCCGTCCCCGGCGCTGTGCCCGGCCGCTCAGATTTTGATCTCAGTCCGGAAGGTCTGCTGGACGTGCTCGGTGTGCTTGGCGGGCTGCCGCCGCGCCCGGATGGTCAGCGTGCCGTCGTCCCCCAGCGAGGAGGACACCGACGTGGGGTCCACGTCCTCGGGCAGCTGGCACTTGTGGGTGAAGGTGTTCATGACGGTGCCGTCCCCGGCCAGCTGCGAGGGGAGAAGGGGCGGTTGGAGGCTGCGAGCGGCACGGGGACGCGCTGTCCCCTGCCCTTGGGCGAGGCCTGCGGTCACGCCTTGTGTGTGGTGTTAATATTTATCTCCCCGCAGGTGTGGTGGTGAGGTGTGAGTCACCCGGAGGGACAATGGTGCCTTTTTTGGAGCTGCTGGGTGCTCCCGGGGGGGCTGAAATTCGGGGTGTGTGTGTGGGGGAACCATCTGGAAAAGGTGCGATCGCGGGGCTGGGCGGCTGCCAGCTTGTCCGGCCTCGTGCACGGACACCTCGCGGCATCTTGTGCAGTGTGTGATGCGTGGGGGCAAAATAACGAGGAAATGGTGAATTTAAGCCCACCAGTGCTAAATTATGGCCAGGACCAGGGGGAGGTTGGGGGAGGGCGTCCCTATGTCCCCAGGCCAGTGTTGCGGATGGGATTTGGGGGCTGTGGGTGGGTGGGGTGGTGGTGGGGGCGCGCTCACCTTCTCGGCGTGCACCTCGATCTGGTTGTTGGAGGTGGTGACGATGATGTCCTCGGGGGCAAAGTCGCTGACGTCCACCGTGAACTGGTAGGTGTTGCCCAGGGTCTTAATGTTCCCGGTGCTGCCAGGGCCGAGCTGGAGGGGAGCGCGGGGGGGTCAGCGCCTCCCTGTCCCCCTCCCCAAAACAGTGGCCAGGGCCCCCTCGCCCCCCCCCAGTGCTGGCTTAGCCCCCCACAACCTTCCCGCTCCCCCGAGATAACTCAGACAGCGTTTCCCACGGCTCCGGCTTTGGTCCCCCAGCCCAAGCCCCCTGACCACCCTCGGGGCGACGCCATGCTGGGCGCTGAGGCCCTCGCCCAGCGCCACTTGCCTGGGAAGCCCAGCGGCTCGCTGCGGGGCCGGACGAAGCTCCCGAAAAGCTCCATGGGGCGAGCGGGCGACGACGACCGGCTGTGGTGGTGGAAGCTGTGCTCCGACCGGAAAGCAGACGAGGATTTCACGTTCATCCACCTCCCCGAGCGTCTGCGGCGCGGGAGGGGAGCGAAAGCGGCCGGCGAAGCCCCCTCCTCGGCCTCGCGGCAAAGACGAATGGGGCCGGCTATTTCAGGGGCAGCCGCCGAGCTTATAAAGCCCCGTTAAGCTCTCGGCCGCCTTCCAGACCTCTTGTAAAACTGGCTAAATTTAGGTCCTGCTACATCACTCTGGACACCGTGGAAATTTTTTCCTCTCTCCCCCCCCCCCCCCGTCGCCGGCTCCGCTCCTCCCCGTCCCGAATCCGATGCCATTGCTGGCGTTCCTGCAGGTCCCGATAACGCGGGCTCCCGAAAACAGGAGGATGGGGAGGTGGCACTGGGGTATGTGGGGGGAAACGATGCCCCAAGAGGATGGGGGGGGGGTTGGGGGAAAAATCCCCAGGTCCCAGGGCACCTTCCAGCGCAGCCGCGCCAGCCACGTGGAGTTTGTAGTAATAATAATAATAAAAAGTTATTAAAAGTGTCCTTGTGGGGACACGGGACTGGAGCGCGGCCAAGCTGGTGGCTGTGGCAGCACCCTGTGGGTGTTGGGGGGGGGGGGGAATTCCCGCGGGGGGGGTCTCTGCCTTCCCCCCAAAACGTGGCCACATCCCGGGAAGCTTCCCCCCTGACCCTAGGACGGGTGAGGCCGCGTTTTGGGGCAGAAAAACAGGAGCTGGTGAGCGGCTCGGCAAGCAGACCATGTAAGGCTTTATTCCCCGTGCTGACCCGCCAGGCAGCGCTGCCAAAAAATGCGTGTGGGGGGGGGGCTGTAACGTGAGTACCCCCCCCGTGCTGAGTAATTTCGGCGAGCGCCTGAGTCACCCTTGGCTCTTCCCTTGCACGGAGATGCTCGGAGGCCAAAGCATCGCCGAGGGCTGGGGACCGCAGCCTTCCTCAAAGCCCCCCCAGGCTGGGTTGGATTTGCCCCCCCCCGAGGTGTATTCGGAGGCTGAAACCCTCCCCGTTGCGCTCCGGCTGGCTCCAGCCCGTGCGGGTCCGGCCACCTCGTCAAGGTCGTTTTTAATGAGCTTGTTTGCAAACTCATTTCCACCACGGCGCAGGCAGAGTCCGCAGCACTGGCCGGGGCAGCCCCCGGTCCCCAAAACGTCCCCGGGATGGAGCCCCCCAGCCCCGAGGTGCCCCCGGGGGGGCTGCGGGATGAGCAGAGGGTGCTGGTGTCGGCGCACAGCTGGCGGCCCTGTCCCAAAGCCCGCAGGAGGCTCCGAGGTGAGACCCTCACCCCTCATTTTGGCCACCTTGGGTTGGTTTTATTTGGGGGGGGGGGGTTGGAGTAGCACCCCTTTGGACCCCCCCCCCCCCCCTTGCTCTGCAGGGTGCTTGGAGCTGGTGAAGCAGCAGCTCTTCCGCGTGGGCGAGGACTGGTACTTCCTCTTCGTCCTGGGGGTCCTCATGGCCCTCATCAGCTTCATGATGGACCTCATCGTCTTCAGGCTCTATGAGGGTAACGAGGGGGCTCGAGCCCCAAAACCGGGCAGTGGGATGGGGAGGGAGGTGTGTGTGTGGGGGGGTCTCTGGGGGCAGCACCCCTCCTGGCACTTTTTCTCCAGCCCACAGGTGGCTCTACCAAGAGGTTGGGGATTATTTGGTGCTCAAGTACCTCTCATGGACCATCTACCCCGTGGCCATGGCCGCCTTCTCCACTGGCTTCTCCCAGAGCATCACGCCGCATTCGGGAGGTGAGCAGGCCCCCCCCCCCCCCCGGCCTCCCCACACCACCCCCACTGTGGGGAACACCCAAAATTTGGAGCCCCCCCCCCCCAATACTTGGATTTCTCCAACTTTGGAACCCCCAAAATTTGGAGGTCCTCACCAATAAATTTGGAGCTCCCCAAACTTGAAGGTACCCACCCCCAATAAATTTGGAGCTCCCCAACCTTGGAAGTCCCCAAACTTGGAACCCCCCAAATTTGAAGCTCCCCAAAATTGGAGGCGTTCCCCCCCAAAAAAAATAAATTTGGAGCTTCCCAACCTTGGAACCCCCAAAATTTGGAGCTTCCAAAACTTGAACCCCCCCCAACTTGGAGCCCCCGCCCCCCCCCCCCCGCCACGTGGAGCCCCCCCACAACCCAAGCTGAGCTGGTGCCACCTTCTCCGACCCCTCAAGGCTCTGGCATCCCCGAGCTCAAGACCATCCTGACCGGCGTGGTGCTGGAGGAGTACCTGGCCATCAAAAATTTCGGGGCCAAGGTGGTGGGACTGACCTGCACCCTGGCTTGCGGCAGCACCATTTTCCTCGGCAAAGTGGTGAGCAGGGAATTCTACCGGGAATTTTGCCGGGGGGCTCGGCACCGCGGCCGCTCAGCACCGCAGTCGCTCAGCACCACGACCCCTCCGCATCCCCAGGGTCCCTTCGTGCACCTCTCCGCCATGGCCGCAGCGTATCTGGGGAAGATGCGGACGTCGGTCACAAGGGAATATGAGGTGGGGGAGCTGCTGGGATGTTATTTATTTTTTTTTACCCATTTCCCTTCAAAAAACAGGGGATTTTGGTTAACCCCCCCTCCTCCGCAGGACAAATTCAAGCAGAACGAGATGCTGGTGGCAGCGCAAGCCGTCGGCGTGGCCACGGTTTTCGGGGCGCCCATCAGTGGTGAGGAACCCCCCCCAATCCCTTCCTGAAGCTGAGGACCCCCGGGGCCCCCCTGAGCGGGTCCCCCCCCATTTCTCCAGGGGTGCTGTTCAGCATCGAGGTGATGTCGTCCCACTTCGCCGTGCGGGATTACTGGCGTGGCTTTTTCGCTGCTACCTGTGGCGCCTTCATGTTCCGCCTCCTCGCCGTCTTCAACAGCGAGCAAGGCAAGGCCGGGCAGGGTGCGGCCCCGCAGCATCTCCTGGCCTCCCCTCAAAACCCTTCCCGCCTCCCCAGAGACCATCGCGGCGCTTTTTAAGAGCGACCTCAAGATTGATTTCCCCTTTGACCTGCCGGAGACCTTCTTCTTCATGGTTTTGGGGTAAGGAGGGACCTGCTGGGGACGGGCTCCTGAGCACACCCTGCCCATACCCTGCCTGTGTTCTGCCTCTACCCTGCCCATACTCTGCCCATCTTCTGCCCATACCCTGCCTTTATCTTGTCCGTACCCTGCCCGTATTCTGCCCATACCCTGCCTGTATTCTACCTGTATCTTTTCCATATCCTGCCTGTACCCTGCCTGTACTCTGCCTGTGTCTTACTCATACCCTGCTAATACCATGCCCATACCCTGCCTTTATCCTGCCTGCACCTTGTCCGTACCCTGCCTGTACCTTGCTTGCACTTGATCTGCACCCTGCCTGCACCCTGCCTGCACCCTGCCTGCACCCTGCCTGCACGCTGCCCCTTCCCCTGCCCCTTCCCTGCCCGTGCCCTGCCTGTGCCCTGCCTGGACGCTGCCCTCTCCTCCCCAGGGCCATCTGCGGTGCCATCGCCTGCGCCTACCTCTTCTGCCAGCGCTGGCTGCTGGCGGCCGTCAGGGAGAACTGGCTCACGGGCAGGCTGCTGGCTACCGAGTCCGTCCTGGGCGTCCGTGTGTCTGTCCCACGTGTCCCCTAGCACATCTGTGCAACCACCCCGCGTGTCCGCGTGTCCCCCCAGTACCTCTGTGTGCCCACTCCATGCGCCCCACACACCTATGTGTCACCATGGTGCGTCCTCGCATCCCACCCCCCCCGTGCCCATACACCCCCCACGTGGCCACGTGTCCCCCAGCCCACCCGTGCATCCCCCCCCAGCCCGCCCGTACACCCACCCCATGCACCTCACACCTCCATGTCCCCTTCACATCTCCGTGCATCCACCCCACGTGTCCCCCTAGCGTGTCCATGTGTCCCACCCCCCACGTCCATACACCCTGCCCCATCCCGTGTCCGTGTGTCCGTCTGTCCCAGCCGCCCCCTCTCCCCCCCCCAGCAAGCCCCTGTACTCGGCGCTGGTGGTGCTGCTGCTGGCCTCCATCACCTTCCCTCCAGGCCTGGGGCAGCTGATGGCCTCCAGGGTGAGCAGGGGCTGGGGTGGGGGGGGGGTGGGGGGGGGGGGGGGTGGGCGCTCCCCACCGCCACCCCCCACCCAACCCCATGCTCATGCTGTCCGTCCATCCGTCCGCCCAGCTGTCCATGAAGGAACATCTCATCTCGCTCTTCGACAACCGCACCTGGGGGGTGCTGGCCCAAAACGCCTCGGCGGCCCCCGTGGTGCCCGGGGACCCGCAGCGCCTGTGGCAGGAGTGGTGCCACCCCTCCGCCACCATCTTCGGCACCTTGGCCTTCTTCCTGCTGATGAAGGTACCCCCGGCCCTCTCGTGTCCCCCCCCCCCCCAGCACCACCAGCTGCTGTCCCCATGGGTGACGAGCCCCCGCCCCTGTGCTGTGCCACTCCCCCCAGTTCTGGATGCTGACCCTGGCCACCACCCTGCCCCTGCCCGCCGGGTACTTCATGCCCATCTTCATCTATGGTGAGCTTGGGGGGGGGGGGCACCCAGCCCCAGGGTGCATCTGGTCCGGGGGGGCCACAGGGGGTGCATGGAGCCCTGGGGAGAGGTATGGGGGGTGCACCCAGCCCTGGGGTGCAAACGGAACGGTTTTGGGGGGGGGGGGGGGGGGGGTTGGCCCCATTGGGGGGTGCACCCAGCCCTGGGGTGCATCTGGTTTTGGGGGCGTGCAGGGGGTGCATCCAGTCCCTTTGGGGGGGGTAAGGGTTGCATCCAACCGGGGGGGAGGGGGGTTGCATCTGGCCCGGGGGGGGAGGGTACAGGGGTTGTGTGCAGCTCTGGGGGTGGGGTTTGCATCCTGGGGGGGACATGGGGGGGGGAGGCTGTGTCATTTTGGGGTGGGGGCATGGGGGGGGGGGGGTGTATC
Organism: Cygnus atratus; assembly: GCF_013377495.2. Classification (NCBI taxonomy): domain Eukaryota; kingdom Metazoa; phylum Chordata; class Aves; order Anseriformes; family Anatidae; genus Cygnus; species Cygnus atratus. Next base: position 7,307,546 of record NC_066382.1, on the reverse strand, counting down.
CATGCTGGGAAGGGTGGGAGAGGGTACATGCAGCCCCTTTGGGGGGGGGGGGGGGGCGGTACCCAGCCCTGGGGGGGGGGGGTGCATCTGGCCCTGCTGGGGGTACAGCCTGGGGGAGGGGGGGTGCATCCATCCATCCCCTGGGGGGCCCCGGGCTTCTCCCCGCCCCCCCCCCCCAACCCCGCAGGAGCTGCCATCGGGCGCCTGATGGGGGAGGTCGTGGCCTCGCTCTTCCCCCATGGCCTCCGTGTGGAGGCCACCACGCACCCCATCGTCCCCGGGGGCTACGCGCTGGCCGGTAAGTCGGTGACATCGGGGGGGGGGGGGGGGGGGCGGTGACAGTGACATCCCCAACCATGCACCAATGCCACCCCCCCCCCCCCCCCCCTCGGTGCCGTGCCGTAGGAGCTGCTGCCTTTTCGGGGGCCGTCACCCACTCCATCTCCACCGCCCTGCTGGTGTGCGAGGCCACCGGCCACCTGGCCCACGTCCTGCCCGTGGTCCTGGCCGTGCTGGTGGCCAACGCCATCGCCCAGAAGTGCCAGCCCTCCTTCTACGACGGCACCATCATCGTCAAGAAGCTGCCCTACCTGCCCCGCATCCGCAGCCGGCACATGGCGTGAGGCCCGTCCCCAGCACACCCTGGGGGCCGTTTTGGGGGGAAATCCCTGCAAAGTGGGGAAAATTGGGTTTTTGTCCCCGTTCTCCAGCTCCTACCGGGTGGTGGTGGAGGAGTTCATGGATCGGCGGGTCGTGGCCGTGGCCAAGGGTGATGGCTTTGAGGAGGTGCTGGCAGCCCTCAGTGCCACCACCGATGGGGAATACCCCGTGGTGGAGAGCGCAGGTAGGGTGCGGGCACCCCGGGGTCCTGGTGGCCATGGGGACACCTCATCTGGTGGCTGTGGGGACACTTCGCCTGGTGGCCGTGGGGACATCTCACCTGGCTCGTGCCCCCCCCAGGGTCACCCACGCTGGTGGGCACCGTCAGCCGAGCCCAGCTGGTCACCTTCCTACAGAGTCACGAGCACCCACGGGCACCCCCAGGGCTGCTGCAGGAGAAGGTGAACCTGAGGCACCCGCCGCACCCAAAGGAGACGTTTTTCCACCCAAAAAAATTAACGCGTCACCTTCTGCCCTCCCCTGCAGCCAGCCTCCATGGGGACAGTTGGGGACGACTGCGCCATCGAGCCCGTCATGCTGCAGCTCTCACCGTGGACCTCGCTGCACCAGGTTTGGGGTGGGGATGGACAGCACCAAGCCCCCCCCCCCCCTTCCCAAATTTTGGCTTTGTCCCCCACGTGCCCCCCGCCCCCCCCCCGCAGGCACACCACCTCTTCGAGCTGCTGAAGCTGCAGCGCATCTTCGTCACCCGCTACGGGCAGCTGGCAGGGGCCGTCACGCGCGCTGAGGTGGGACACGGGGGGAGACAAGACGGGGGGACACGGGGGGGGGACAACACAAGGAGGAGACATGGGGGGGGGGGGGCACATGGGGGGACAGCGCCCAGTCCCACTGCCTGCTTCCCCTTGCAGCTGCGGAGAGCGATCGAGGAGCTCGCCAACCCCAAGTGACTGCCGTTCCCGCTGCTCCGTTGTAGCCATTAAATGTTTTTTTTGGGGCCATTTGGTTAATTTGGGCACATGGCGACAGAGGGGGCCACCCCAAAACACGCCGCCCCCCCCCCCCCCCCATTTTCCACCAGCGTGGAGGGAGCAGTCCTGTGGGTGGGTGGGGAGGGGGGGGGCGAAGTGCATCTGACCCCTTTGATGCCAAACCTTTGATTTTGGGTTCACTTGAGCCCTGTGGGATTTGGGGACACCGGGGTGGGCTGTCCCAGCCTTATGTGACCCCCCCCGGTCCCTGCCTGCCTCAGTTTCCCCTTTGCTGGGACTGGGGGATGCGCGGGGCCGGCTGTCCAGCAGAGTGTGCTCGTGCGTTACGGACGCGCGCACAAACCCATAAACGCACGAACCCATAGGTGCACAAACACCCATGACACCTCCTCCTCCTCCCCACCTGCGGCTGCCGGGCTTTCAGGGGTGCACGCGCCACTTGGGGGGGGGGGGGGGTGCAATTAGCATCGCCTCATTAAGGTGCTGCAGTGCTAATTAGAGCCTGGGCTTTCCACATCGCTGCGTCTCTTTGTAGGGCTTGGGTGGGGGCTGCAGACCAGGCCAGCAGGGGTTTGGGGGCGAGGGGTGTCTCCCCACAGCCAGGGTCCCACAACAGGGTTGGCCAAGTACTCAAAAAGCCCCAAATCAGCCCAAAATCATGCTCTGATCTCAGCAACGGGGCCATCCCCCTTTAACGGGGCCACCAGCTTGGCTGTGCACCCCCCCCCCCCCCCCCCGCAATCTCTGCAGAGCCCTATAATTATCAGCACCCTTATTTGCATAATTAGCCTTAATTATTGCAATTAAAGGTGGCGGGTGTTGTGCAACCCCCAGCTGCTGTCCCGGGGCCTTGGGGCCCCCCCCAAGCCCCCTCCCCCCCCAGGCCCTTTGTCCCAGCGCAGGCGGTGCCGTGGGCTCCCCAAAGCGGGGTGCAGCGTTTCGGGGAGGGGAAGGCGCAGCAGACGCTAACGAAGGCGGCACAATTAATCCCGGGCATGCCCGAGCCCAGCCGGAGGAGAGGTGAAATGGGGTCAGCGCCAGGAGAACACCCAAAAAGCGGGGCGGGAGCTGGGTGCAGGCAGCCCCGGGGGGTGCGGGGGCCGGAGGTGCTGGGTGGGGTGGGGAAGAGGCAGCACCCGTGGAGGGTGCTCAGGGGGTTGAGGACACCCAGGGGTGACGGCACCACAGCACCCACATCGCTTGGGAAAGGTGCTGAGCGGGTATGGGGGCCACAGCTCCCCTGGGTGGTGCTCAGCGGGGTGAGGACACCTTAGGGTGATGGGACCGCAGCACCCAGGGAGGGTGCTCAGTGGGTTGAGGGCACCCTAGGGTGAGGGGAACACAGCACCCACAGCCCTTGGGAAAGGTGCTGAGCAGGGCATGGGGACCCCGACACCCACAGCACCCACGGGTGGCGCTCAGTGGGGCGAGGAGACCACGTAGAGGGAACCACAGCACCCACGGGTGGCGCTCAGGGGGTCCCCCTGCCCCCAGCCCCCAGGGATGGGTCTCAGGGGGGTGAGGGGGCCAAGGGCAGGAGGGGACCACAGCACCCACGGAGGGTGCTCAGCAGGGTGCTGGGAACACAGCACCCACAGCACGGGGAAGGATGCTCCACGGGGCAGGGGGCCCGCAGCACCCGTATCGCCCACAGGAGGTGCTCAAGGGGGCAGAGGACACCGCGGGGTGACGGAGCCCAGTGCCTGGGGGGGGCCTCAGTGGGGTGGGGACCCGCAGCACCCCCGGGGAAGCCCCCGCCCAGCTCCCCGTGCGTCACCCCCGCGGGGATCGGGAGTTTCACCGAAACTTCGCGCGGGGAGGGGAAACCGAGGCACGGCGGCACCCGGGCACCCGCCGGGCGGGGCAGCTCGCTGCAGGGCGCAGCGCCAAACAGAAAGTAAAAAAGGGTAAAAAAAGCACCCGACGGATGCTTTTGCAACCACCCCGCAACCACACGGCGTCGTCCCCCCCTTCCCCTTGTGGTTTTGGGGAAAAAAAATAAAAATTGCTTTTTCCGGCTTTTTTTCCCTACCCGGTTATTTGCAGGCACCGGGCAGCCGGCCCCGCTCGTGCTTAGCAAAATAAAAATCCCAAATTCCTCAAGGGTTTGGGAGAAAGGAGGCCCCAGCTGGGAAATGCATGCAAACGCTTGCAAAATGCTTCAAAATCTTAAAACCGCCTTAAAAAACAAAAATAAAAGCTTTCCCCCCCAGCAGCTCTACCTCCCAAACCCAAATCGCTGCTGGCAGCTGCCCGATGACACAGTTGTAGAAAAAGAGCACAAAAGTTTTATTCAAATCAAACTCACTTTCATGAAAATCCCATAAAATCCATTAAAAAGGGGGGGAAAAATACCCCAAACCTGCCCCCCTTTTTTTTCTCTCCCCTATTATCTTCCCCAAATCTGAAACCTCTTTGATTTTTCTTCAATAAATATACAAAAATATAATAAATTACGTTAAAAAACAAAAAATAGAAGAGGTAACACTGCTTATCAGCATTAAGGTGGAAAAAACCCAACCCAGCGTCGGGAGAGGAATAAATAGGGGAAAAAAAGCAAAAATCGAGAGTTTAGGGCCAAGCCATCCACAAAGCATTCAGAAGCACCTGGCTCAGCCCTATTTTTTTTTCCTTGAAATGCAGAAAAAAAAGAGGAAACTCCCCCCTAATAAGGCCGCCCCCCCAACCAAGTGCCGGCTTGAAATTTAATTTTTGTGGGGTTTCACACCCCTTTTGTCCTGGGGATGGCGATGCCCAAGTGGCAACATCCCCCGTGGGAAATAATATTATTATTAACAATAATAAAAACCTTAAAAATAATAAAAATAATAAATAAAGCGGCGGGGGGGGGTAGGCTGGGGGTCTTCATTTTGCACGCTGGGGTACGTGGGGGTCAGATGGGGATGCCCCCGGCGCAGAGCTGCTCCTGCAGCCCCAGCAGGCTGTAGGCGATGCGCTTCTGGTGGCCGGGCAGGCGCACACCGATCTTCTTGATGTCGCTGCGGGGAGGGAAGGGGGGCGTTACGGAATGAGGGAGGGGTTTTGGGGTGAGAACAGCCCCAAAAAGGTCTGGCCTGGAAGGGCGCTTGGGGGTGGTCCGATCCTGAGCGTGGTGGGGATGCAGGGGGGGTGGATCCTGCCCTAAACAGCCCCAGGGTGGATCCAGCCCCAAGCAGCCCCCGGGGGCAAAGCCAGACCCAGACTTTACCCAGCACCAGATCCAGCCCCGAGCATCCCCTGGGGGCAGATCCAGCCCCGAGCATCCCCTGGGGGCAGATCCAGCCCCGAGCATCCCCCATTTTGCGGGGCCCCAGGACTCACTCGCTGGTCATCTGCAGCACCTTCTCCATGGTGCTGTAGCCTGCGGCCATGAAGTGCTCGGCGTACTGGTGCATCTTGATGGACTCGAGCCACTCAGGCACCGAGCGGAAGGGGACGCCCTCGGAGCCGCTGGTGCTGGGCAGGCGGATGGAGACCCTGCGGGGACGGGGCCGAGGAGATGGTGTGACGTGCAGGGCAGGGCAGGGGGCAAACCCACGGTGCAGAAATGCAAGGATGAAAAGCCATGCAAAGATAAAGAAAAGCATGTGGAAAAAAAAAAAAAAAAAAAAAAAAGGAAGGCTGGAAAAAAAAAAAGGATGCAGGAACGGAAGGATGCAAAAACAATGCAGGAGGGCACAGGTTGAAAAGAAGTCATGCAAAGAAATGGAAGGATGTGGAAAAAAAGTAATGCAAAAAACAGTGGAAAGGTGCAAAGTTACAGAAAACAGTGCAAAAATGGTAAGCAGCAAAAAAAACAAAAACACAAAAACAACCCACGCATGCGAACACAATGGCAAAAGGTAAAGATGCTGAGATGCAAAATTTAGAAGTGACAGTGCAAAGATGCCAACGGTAAGGCAAAAGCCCAACTGTAAAAAAAAAGGTAGAGCTACAATGCAGAAGTATAAAGCAAGTAATGGGAAAACATATATATATATAAAAAAAAAAAAAGCAAAATGCAATGCAAAGTTTCCCAGGTGCCAAGATGTGAAAAAGAACGTGTAAACGTGAGGATGCAAAGAGTAATACAAAAAGTGGAAATGCAAAACAATAAGGCAAGAACGTTAAAAGGCAAGAAACAATGTAAAAATTGCAAATGTAAAAAAAAAAAAAAAAAAGGAAGCTAAAAATGCAGATATACAGAAGGCAAGGATGCAAAAAAATGCAAAAGGTGAATATAAAAGCAATGCAAGAGTGTAAAGATGCAAGAAAAGAAGGCAGGAACAGAAAACTACATAAAGCAATGCAAAAGGCAAGGACGCAAAGAAAAAGCAGAAGAATGCAAAGATTCAAAAAGCAATGCAAGAATGCAAAGATGCAAAATCCAATTTAAAATTGCACAGATGCAAAGATGCCAAAAAGGCAAGAATGGAAAGCTGCAAAAGCAATGCAAGAATACAGAACTGCAAAAACCAATCTTAAACTGCACAGATGCAAAAGAGTGTGCAAGAATGCAAAACCAGTGCAAAAAATGCAAAGACGCAAAAGAAGCATGCAAGAATGCAAAATTGCAATAAGCAAGGCGCAAATGCAAAGATGCAAAAGAGCAAAAGAGCATGCAGGAGTGCAACGCTACAAAGACAACACAGAGATGCAAAAGAAGCATGCAAGAATGCAAAGCTGCAAAAAACAAAGCACAGACATGAAAGAGTATGCAAGAGTGCAAAGCTACAAAAACAGCGTAAAAATGCAAAGATGCAAAAGAAGCGTGCAAGGATGCAAACCTGCAAAAAGCAAGGCACGGATGCAGAACAGCACAAAGAGTGCAATGCTGCAAAAACATCGCAAAGATGCAGAAGAAGCCTGCAAGAACACAAAACAGCGAGAAGGCAGAAACGCGGGGATGCAAAAGCGCGTGCAAGCCTGCACCACCTGCAAACTGCCCTCCCCTCCCTATTTTCCCCTCTCTCCTGCCCCTCCCCGCAGCTCACCGTGGGTCGAAGTCCGCCAGCGTCTTGAGTGACTCAGGGGCACGGATGAGCTTGTCGAGGATGCTGACGACGTCGGCGAACTTGGGGCGCCGGCTGCGCTCCTGCTGCCAGCACTGCATCATCAGCTGGTAGACGGCAGAGGGGCAGTCCAGCGGGGCGGGCAGGCGGAAGCCCTCATTGATGGCCTTCATCACCTGCAATGGCACATGGCTCGAGGGGCACGCCCCAAAAAAGCAAGGTCACCACCAAGAACAGGGGCCGGAGGGATACCTGCGCTCACCTCATGGTTGGAGAGCTCCCAGTACGGGCGCTCGCCGTAGGACATCACCTCCCACATGACGATGCCATAGCTCCAGACGTCACTGGCAGAGGTGAACTTGCGGTAGGAGATGGCCTCGGGTGCCGTCCAGCGGATCGGGATCTTCCCCCCCTGTGCCACCACCACCAAAATTGTCCAGGTGCCAAGACGCGAGGAGGAACAAGGGGAGGAAGAAAAAAAAAAAAAAAAAAAAGTGAGGATGTCAAAAAGCAAGAAACAATGCAACAATTGTGGTGGGAAAAAAAGGACGCTTAAATGCAGTGATGCCAAGGTGCAGAAGAGAAGGCAAGAATGCAAAACTGCTCCAAAAAATAAAATAAATAGCCATCCAGCCCCCCCCAAATCCCTTGGTGGCACTCACGCTGGTGGTGTAGGTGGCTTCAGGGTCATCCTCCAGCACCCTGGAGAGCCCGAAGTCGGACACCTTGCAGACCAGGTTGCTGTTGACCAGGATGTTGCGCGCGGCCAGGTCCCGGTGCACGTAGTTCATGTTGGCCAGGTACTTCATGCCGGCCGCGATGCCCCGCAGCATGCCCACCAGCTGGATCACGCAGAACTCCCCGTCTTTGTCCTGAAAGAGGAGAAACCGACCCCAAATCCTCCTCTTGCCCCTACAGAGACATGGTTGGGGCCGGGACCCGTCTCCCGTGGTGGATTTTGGGGCTGAAGCCCTGCTAATCCCACCCTGGGGCGATGGGATTCCCGCACACATCACCTACCCGCAGGAATTTGTCCAGCGCGCCGTTTTCCATGTACTCTGTGATGATCATGAAGGGTTTGTCTGCAGAAAGAGAGCCAAAACGGGTCAGAAAACCTCAAAACCCCATGACTCCAAGCACGTGGGGGTGCATGTGAGAGCAGCACTTTTTGGCAGGCCTAGCAAGCTTTTTTTTTTTTTTTTTGCAGGGAAGTGGTGGGATTTATTTGGAGGGGGGGGACTCACACTTGGAGACGACCCCCTCGAGGCGGATGATGTTGTGGTGGCAGAACTGGCCCATGATGCTGGCTTCGCTCAGGAAGTCCACCCGCTGCTTCTCTGTGTAGCCCACCTTCAGGGTCTTGATGGCCACCGGCACCTCCTTCTTGCCGCGTTTCAGGGTGCCCTTGTAGACCTCCCCAAATTCACCTGCCCAGAGGAAGGGGGAGGTTCAAAATCTGTCCCCTTCCGCCCCTCCCCGGCTTGGGGACAGGCAGGGGACAGAGCCCCATGGGGACCTACCAGCACCGATGACCTTCTGGCGGGTGATGGAGGACGGGGAGATCTCGGTGGTGAACTTGAGCATGGCTTGGTTGGGGTCTTCATAGGTGTGCGGGTCCACGTAGGTCTTGAGGGGCTTCAGCTGGTCTGCTAAGGGAGGCAGCAGCCGTGTCACCCCCGACCTGTCCCCACTGTCCCACCTGTGTCACCACCGAGCCCCCACCCTGATCCCACCACCCCGGTGCTCACCAGACTTGGAGAAGTAGACGTCCTCAGGGGACTGGCGTGACCGCGAGCTCCTCCTCCTGCAGAAAAGCAGCATTTTGTCCCAAAACTCACCTCAGTGGGGGAAAAAATTTGGATTTTTTTTTTTCCTCTCCTTACCTCCGGAGGACGTAGATGAGAGCGGCCAGGAGGAGGACGACAAAGAGGATGCCGGTGACTGAGCCACTGATGACGGCAGCAGATGCCATGGACTCGGCTCCTGCAGGGACAGTTGGAGCCACGTGCACCCCATAGCACCCCCCAAAACTAACAAACCACCGACAACCCACCCCAAAAAAAACCACTCCTCACCCTCAGGCAATGTCTCGAACTCGTGCTCGGGGCTGAAGGTGCCGTGGCCGTCCTGGGTGAGCGCCTGGACCCGCACCACGTAGGCGGTGGCGGGGGACAGCTTGGGGATGGTGACGGAGGCGCCCTCGCAGCGCAGCACCGAGTAGCTGTTCTCGTCCACCTGGGGAAGCAGGGACACGGTGAGGGCGAGGGGTTTGGGGAAGGACACGAGGTGGGACGAGGATGGGACGCCGCTGGTGGCACCTTCTTGCTGTAGGTAACTTCGTACTTCCAGACCCGGCTCTGCTGCCGCAGCGGCACCGTCCAGGAGAGGACCAGGCTGGTGGCCGTCCGCCCGTCCAGGCTCACGGACGTCACCCGTGGTGGCTCTGCCGTGGGGACAGGGGTGTCATGGGAGGCGGTGGCACCTCCACAGCGGTGGTGGCGGGGACACCGGTGGCCCTTACCCGTCTGGTTGACGCTGATGCTGGCGGTGGCCACGCTGCGGTGGGTGCTGAAGGACGAGACGCCGTTGCGGGCTTCGACGGTGAAGGTGTAGTTGACGTGGGGCTCCAGGTCGGTGACCGTCACCCCCGTCCCTGCCAGCCCCCGGGGGGGCTGCGAGTAGCGGATGCCCCCGTCGCAGGGCCGGCACTCGCCGCTCTCGGGCCAGCACTGCTCGCAGGTGACGCTGTAGGTGACGTCCTGCCGGCCGCCCGTGTCGGTGGGGGGGGACCAGCGCAGCTGCACGGCGGCCCCCAGCCCCATGGCCGTGACGCTGCCCGGGGGCGAAGGAGGACCTGGGGACACAGAGCAAAGCGGTGGCGGTGTGTGTGGGGTCAGGGCACGGAGGTGCCCCCCGCACCCCACGACCCACCCCCGTGTCCCCAAAACGCCACTCACGGGTGCACGGCGCGGCGGCCGGGTCGGTGGGGGCACGGAAGTGCCCGTCCTCGCAGGGGCAGGCGGCAGCGGCGGTCGGGGCCGGCAGCGTGTGCGCAGGGCAGGGCTGGCAGCCGCTGGGGGACACCTCGGCCTTGAAGGTGCCGGGGGGACAAGCTGGGGGGGGCACACACACACAACAGGAAGGTCAGTGACCGGGTCCCTGTCCCCAGCCTGAGCATCCTCACCAGCTCCTGGGCACGCGTCACCCTCAGAGCATGTCAACCGGGGGGTTTGGGGGTGCTTTGCCTTATTGTTATCCACCGTGGGAGGGGGTGGACACCCACTATCAACCCATGCCTCCACTTGGGGGAATGGCCCCCCCAGCCCACCCCTCTCCACCTGACAAGCTCGGTGCACCAGTGATGCTCCAAGGGCCTTGAGGACGCTCCAAGGGTGCCCCCAGGGGTGTTGGGGATGCCCAAGGGTGCCACAAGTGTGCCCCAAGAGAGATGAAGGTGCCCAAGGGTGCCCCCGAGAGGGAGGGATGGCTTGCACGGCACGCACCGAGACGGGGCGCCCCCAGCCCCACGCCACCCCATCCCCAGCATCACCACCACTACCACAGATGCCCCCACATCCTCACCTTGGCACTGGTCACCCACGGCCTCGTAGCCGGCCCGGCACTGGCACTGCCCGATGGGCACCAGCCACTCCCCGTCCGCGTTGCAGTGCAGCGTCGGCGCCTCGTCGGCCACCGCATCCTCCACGCAGGAGCCCCGCACCTCCGCCAGGGTCTGCGAGTCGGCGCCCGCCACCGTCTCGGGGAAGTGGGCCATGCCCCGCAGCACGGCCGGGCACGTCTTGTAGTAGATGCGGACTGAGAGCAGAGCCACGCAGGCGCCCAGGTCCTGGAAAGCCAGGTAGAAGCCTTTCCTCCGCAGCGGCCCCACCGAGCGCACCTCCACGTTGAGCTTGACGTTGCGGTTGGTGAAGTCGTCCTGCACCGTGATCTCGTCCGGGGCGATGGTGTCGATCTTCTTGAACTGCCGCTTCTGGAAGTTGGTGCCGTAGTCGACGTCGGACTCGGCGTAGTAGAGGTTGAAGGTCTCCTTGCAGGAGCCACCGCCGCTGGGGAAGCTGTTGCAGTCGCGGACAGTGAACTTGAGCTCGATGAAGACGCGCTGGGCCTCGCTGCGGTAGATCCAGTTGGTGCGCAGCCAGTTCTCCTGCTCACCCTCCAGCACGTTGCACACCAGGTACATGTAGATCTGCGAGTCGTTCATCATGTTCTGCAGCAGGTCCCACTGCGGCGCAGAGAGAAACGGGTCCTTGGAGCTGCTGTCGCTATGCCCCCTCGGGGGGAAACTGAGGCAGGAGGTACGATGCCCCCAGTCCTCAGGGATGCCCTTGTCCTCGTCCCCATGGATGCCTCCATCCCCATCCCCGTGGATGCCCCTCATTCTCCATCCCCATGGCTGATATCTCCCCGTGGATGCTCCCCATCCCCATGGATAGTCCCACCTCCATCCCCACCCCCATGGATGCTCCCATCCCCATGGCTGCCCCTCATTCTCATCCCCATGGCTGATCTGTCCCCATGGGTAGTCCCATCTCCATCCCCGTCCCCATGGAGAGCCCCCGGTCCCCACGGATGCTCCCCATCCCCAGGGATGCATGCCCGCTCGCTTGCATCCCGATGGAGGGCCCCGTCCCCATCTGCAGCGTCGCCCCTCGCCGGGTGCTCACCCCTTTGCCGTAGGGCTGGGTTAGCCAGCCCAGCTCCCCCTGGGCCTTGGCGAAGTCCAGCAGAACGACTGTGGGGAGAGGAGAGGGCCGTTAGCAGGGTGAGCAGGACGCCAGGGAGATGCCACCAGGACCCACAGATGGCCCCAGCAACCCGCAGAGGCCACCAGTGCTCTCAGATGCCCTTGGGAAACGCAGACCCAGGGCCCATGGATGCCTTCAGGACCCACGGATGCCCCCCAGGAACCACAGATGTCACCTGCCTCTTGGATCCATGGGTGTCCCCAGACCCGTGGAAGTCCTCAAGTTCCACAGATGTCCCTTGGACCCATGGGTGCCCACCAGGACCCACAGATGCCACTAACAAATCCAGATGCCCCCCAGGACCCACAGATGTCACCAGAACCTGCAGATGCCACCAGCACACCCAAAAGCCCCTAGCACCCAACATATCTGTCCCTGGCACCCACAGGTGTCCCCAGAACCCACATATATACATCCCTGAGACACGTGGGTGCCACCAATAAACCCGGATGTGTCTGGGACCCATGGATGTCTCAGGGACCTGGGGGTGCTCCAGAGACACACAGATGCCCCCAGGACCCACAGAAGCCCACCAGGACCTGTGCACACACCCCAAGGAAGCCACCAGGACCCACAGACGCCACCAACCCACCCAGATGCCCCTTGGACCCACGGATGCCCCCAGAAGCCCCTGGGACCCTGGGTGAGCTCAGGGCCCCCCAGCTGTCCATGGGACCCCCCCCACGTCACCACCCCATGTCCCCCCGGTGTCCCCCTGGGCCGGGCAGGACGCGGGGCTGGGGGAAGCGGCGAGCCCCGGCACGCCGAGGGCGGTGGCCGGATCCAGCACCAGGGCCAGGGGAGGAAGAGGAGGCCGCGGCCAGGGCGGAAGCGCCATGAATCAGCCCCAAGGAATGCGCCCGGCTTCATGCCCGACACGGCCCTGGGGGAGGCAGGGGGCTTTGGGGATGTGTCCCCCGGTGCCCCCGCACCCACCCCTCGCCCCAGCTTTATGGGGCAGGTGCTGAGAACGGGGAACTTGTGACACATCCAGCCCCGTCCCCCCACCGCCAGCCAGGAAGGATGCCAGGCACCTCCCTGCTTTCCTGCGGCTGGAATTCCCCCAAGAAAGCGGAAACACGGCAGGGGGGGAGTTCGTGGGGTCCCCCCCTGTGACACCCCCCCACACACCCCCCAAAGCAGTGACTCAGGGCAGGGACCTGCGGCTGAGTCAAGAGGCGCAGCCAGGGTGCGCCCGCTGCCAGCGCCCTCGGCTGCCCCGCTGCCCCCCCCAGCCCCGCACCGCCGCTGTCACCGCAGCCCCCAGGCACCTGCATGGCCACGGCCACCTTTATCATCATCATCATCGTCACCGCGACCCCCATGTGCAGCCCCATTCCCATTCCCGTTCCCCCCTCGCCCCTACTCCGTGTCCCCAAACCCCCAACCCACAGGCACTGACCCCAACCGCGGCGCAGGATCTGGCCCCAGCCTCCCCTCCGAGGTCAAAGTTTCACTGAGGGGGGAGAACGGGGGGGCCCCAAGACCCCCCTCCCTGCCCCCCAAACCTGACACTTCACAACCGATCGCCCCCTGGCTCCCAGCCGCCGCCAAACTTTGCCGTCTTTTACCTGGTTTTGCCCCAAATCGCTCCTTACCCCTCCGAGCCCCCACGAACCTGCCTGCGGATGCCCCGAACCCCCTCCCCGGCCCCGGCTGGAGGGGCGCTTGGGGTTTTCTTCCCCATTTTCCCGTTTCCCCTCGATTTCCCTTCCCCAGACACCCCCCAACCTCCCAGTTATTTGCATTCGCTGCGGTCGGGGCCGGATTCTTTCGCCCTTCGCTCTCCGAGAGTTTGTGGCTCCCCCAGGAAAAGAAACCCAACCTTCGCTTCCCCCACCCCAATTTGCCCAAAACCCCCCGAACTGATCCCAAACACCCCGGGGAGCTCAGCACGGGGGGTGCAAGGTGGGGGCCAGGGCGAAGATTGTTTTTCCCAGCACTTTTTGGGTTTTCCTGACATTGTTCTCCAGCTCCGCGGCCGGATCCTGCCCGGGGAACCTTCCTTTAAGGTTTTTTGTTGTTGTTTTTTCGTTTGAATTTGGGGATTTTGGGGGCTGGATTTTTCAACTTTCGGCTGACTTCTGCCTCCACTCCGCCCCATTATTTTAAGGGGGTCGCAAGGGGGGGAGGGGGTCCCCACTTTCCACCCACCGGCTCCAGCATCGCTTTTTTTTTTTTTTTTTTTGTGGGGCGGCGGGGGGGGGAGGCCAGCCCGGCCGCGGGCAAGGAGCGGCCGCAAGTCCCCCGCTAGCGGCAGCGTTTTGCCCTTTTCGGCCTTTTTTTCGCCCTAAAAAGAAGCGCTCCCGACCTTCTCCCCCAGGTCTCTCCCAGCCCCCGGTGCTCCCCTAGGGCTCACCCCCCCAACAAAAAAAACCCAAACCAGCTTTTTTTGGAGCTTTTTCCTCCCCCCCCCAGTCCCCCAACCACTCTCCAGCTCCTTGCGCCGAACCCAAAAGTTGCCAAACTTCCCCCAAAAGCCGCGATGTCCCCGATCCCCGACCCCCAGCACCCTGCGAGCACCCAGGGGTGCGGTGGGGGGGGTGCGGAGCCTCTCCGCAGCCCCCCCAGACCCAAGACCCCCCCCAAAAAAAAATAACAAAAAATAAAATAAAATCGGGGCACGGGGCCGCGCTCACCTTCCTTGGGGGCGGCGGGGGCGAGGAGGAGGAGGGCGAGGAGGATGAAGGCTGCCGGGGGGGCCGCGGCCATAGCAGAGGTCGCGGGGTGCCCGGGGCGCCCCAGCTCCGCGCGAGCCCCGCGGGAGCGCCCCGCTCCTGTTCATTCATGCCCCACTGACGTCACCCGGCCCCGCCCGCGGGAACGCGCGCGGCTGCCCTCTTAAAGGGACAGCGCCCCTCCGGCGCGGCCCGGCAGGGAACGGGGGGGACTCGGCCCTGGGAGGGGGGGGTCAAGGGGGTCAGGGGGAGCTCCCAGCACCCCGGTTAGCCCTCCCAGTCCCTCCCAGTTCCCCCCACAGCTTTGGTTCCGGGCCAGTGGTTTTGCGCCTCGTCTGGCGTGGATCATGTGTTGGGGTGCAAGGGGGGGTCCCCGCTTTGCGGCCGCATCCGGCCCCTCTTGTCCCCACCCACCCCCAGTCCCTCCCCCCCAATTTCTGCATCCCCTCGGCCCCGGCCCCAGCCCCGCGGTCCCCACGTTTGGCTCTGGGAGCTGCGCCCCCCCCCATCAGCTCTGGCCCCGGCACCCAAGGGGTTAAAGCGGCCCCCGGCCCCCTCCCCCCCCCTTTCATTCATGAAGCGGCGTGGGAAGAGAGGGGGGGCGGCAGCCAATGGCGGAACGGGGCGTGGCCTCGCGGCTGGCCCCGCCCCCAGCGCTGGCGACGGAGAGGCTCCGGAGCCGGACGGGCGGGGGGGGGGGGCTCGTCCGTCCGTCTGTCCGTGTGTCCGCCCCTGCGTCCGGCCTCCCGGCCCCCCGCCCTTCCGTCCGTCTGTCCATCTCCGCACCCCTCCGGTGGCCCCACGCCTGTCCCTCCCTCCACCTGTCCGTCCGTCCGCCCCTCCACCCCCCCCCGTCCGTCCGTCCGTCCCGTCCCCCCCCGTCCGTCCGTCCGTCCCTCTGTCCGTCCCCCCTTGTCCATCCGCCTGTCCGTCCGTCCGTCCGTCCATCCCCCCTCCCCCCCTACCGTCCCTCTGTCCATCCACCCCCCCCCCAAAGAGGCACCGAGGGGGTCGCCCCCCCCCCGCCCCCACCCTCCGGTGCCCCCCCCCCGCCCCCCCCCCCCCGCTGCCCACCGGGGGGGTCCCCCCGGTCCCGCCGGTCCCCAGGGCGCCGGGCCGGGCCCTGCACTTTCTCCGCGGCGCTGCCGGCTCCACCGGCTGTGCCGGCCCCGCCGCTCCCCCCCCGGCCGCGCCCCGGCCCCCCGCTGACCCCGGCCCGCCCCGCACCGCGCCCCGGGGTTAGGGGGGGGGGGAGGGGGGTCCGGGGGCGCTGCGCCCCCTTTCCTGCACCCTCGGCTGGGACGAGGCCGGGCCAGAAATGGGGCTTCTCTGGGCTAAAACTAAGGGCGGTTTTCTGTAGGGCACGGGGGGGGGGGGGGAGTTGGCAGGGAGGTGAAGTGGCTGGGGGGTCCCTGAGCCCCCCCCCCCCCCCCCCGCTTTGGGGCCCCAAAATTGTGCCGAGGGTTTGGCCCCCCCGGGATTTGGGGTGCCGGGAAGCGGTGGGGGAATGTGGGGGGCCAGGGGTGATGCTAGGGGGTCCTTCCCTGTGGGGGGGTCTGTGCCCCCCCCTGCAACTCCCAGCACCCCCCAGCACACTGCGGCAGCAGCACCCCCAGCCCCACTGTCCTGCAGCACCCCAACCCCCAGCACCCCCACCCCCATCGGCAGCATCCCCCAGAGCCCCAACCCCTTAGCGGCCTGGAGCACCCCAAATCCCGTCACCCCCATCCCCATCACCCCCCACCCCCCTCACCCCTCCGGGGACAGCACCCACCACACCAGCGACCACTCCCCCAGAGCCCCCCCCGAACCCCCGCCTCCCCACCCCACAGACCCCAAAACCCGGGGACCCCTCCCCTTCCCCCCAAAAACAACAGCAGGGGACCACGGGGGTTGGAAAAGCATCGCTGTTTAATGCTGGGGGAGGGGGGGCAGACGCCGCAGTGAGGGGCTCCCCCCCCCAGCAAAGCGGGGTTCAGGTCGGGGGGGGCTCCTGCCCCTCGGGGGCGACGCCGGCAGCGATCTGGTCGCGTTCCCAGAGCAGCCCCGCCAGGGCGTCGAGCAGGGGGGCCACCCGCGCCAGCCCCCCCCGGCCCCCCCCAGCGCCACCCGCCCGCAGCACCGGCAGCCCCCAGGTGCCCTCGAAGGCCGCCAGGTCCTCCTCCGTCACGTCGGCGTGGGCGGCCAAGTCGAACCTGGGCGCGGGGTCAAGGTCGACGGCCCAAAACCAGCACCCCGAAAATCCCGTGGGGGCGACGAAGCGCCCGATCTCACCCCCACACACACCCCCTTTGGCCCCCCCCCCGAAGGATACTTGGTGCCCACCACCACCCGCAGCAGGTCCTCGCCGGGGGCCACCACCCGCGCCAGCCGCGCCGGCAGCTCCTCGAAGGACGCGCGGTCGGTGAAGGAGAAGAGGAAGAGGACGGCGTCCGCCTCCTCCTTGCAGGCCTAACGGGGGGGAGGGGGGGGGTACATCACGCACCCGTGTCTGCGCCCCCGCGGGGCCTCGGCCCGCGCCCCCCACGCGTCCCCCGCTGCGCGCTCACGGGCAGGATGTGGTCGAACTTCCTCAGGGCGCTCTCCCCGCAGTCCCAGAGCTGCAGCTGGAACATGACCGGGCGCTCGGCGCCGCGTGGCTTGGCCGGCCAGAACACGGTGCTGGCCTCGATGCCTGCGGGGTGAGGCCGGGCGAGTCCCCAGGGGCGCTGGGGGGCCCCGAGAGCCCCCCGCGAGAGCCCCCGGCCCCGCGGCCCCGCCGTACCCATGGTCTCGCGGTGGGCGGTGGGCGCGGGGGTCCCGGCCAGGGCGGCCACCAGCGCGGTCTTGCCCACGCCGCTCTTGCCGGACACGAAGAGCTTGTAGCGCGCCGTGGGCACGGCCAGCGCGGGCGGCAGCGTGGGGCGCTCCAGCAGGCCTGGGGGCACCGTGGGGGGGGGTCAGCCCGGTGTGGGGGTACCGGGGGTGGTGTGGGGGTACTGGGGGAGGTGTGGGGGTACCAGACATGGTGTGGGGGTACCGGGGATGGTGTGGGGGTACCGGGGGGGGCCGGGCCGGCGAGGGGGGGCTCACCGAAGACCCTGCGCTGGTTCTTGTGCAGGATGGAGGCCAGGTAGGGGCGGCCCGCGGGGGTCAGCAGCCAGCCCGGCTCCACCATGGCGGGCACGGGGACGGGGCCCAGGCCTGGGGGGCACAGGAGGGGCCCGAGCCGTGGGGTTCCCCGCGCACCCCGTGCCCCCCCCCCCCAGTCCCAGGCCTCCCCCCCGTGGAATCCTGCCCCCCCTTATGGGGTTCCCTCCCCCATGGGCCCTGCGCCCCCCCCACGGGTCCCCCCCAAGCCCCCGTGTCCGCTCCCCGCCTCCCCCCCGTGTCCCCCCCCCGGTGTCCCCGTGCCCCCCCCCCGGTCCCGCCGCGGCCCCTTTAAGGCGCGGTGTCCCCGCCCTCACCTGCCGCCGCTGCAGCCTCGGATGACGTCACACGGGGGCGGGGTCACTGCTCGGCCCCGCCCCTACCGGCAGTGGCGCATGCGCAGGGGGCGCGGGGCTGTGCGGGGGAGCGGCGGGGGGACCCCAGGGCTGGGGGAGGGGTGGTCCTCTGGGGGTGGGTTATAGGGCACTGCCCTGTGGGGTGTAGGAGCCCCGGAGCTATGGGTTATGGGAGCGCAGCCGTATGGGATATAGGAATCCCAGAGCTATGGGTTATAGGGGCACTGCCCTATGGGATATAGGAATCCCAGAGCTGTGGGTTATAGGGGCACTGCCCTATGGGATATAGGAATCCCAGAGCTGTGGGTTATAGGGGCACTGCCCTATGGGATATAGGAATCCCAGAGCTACGGGTTATAGGGGCACTGCCCTATGGGATATAGGAATCCCAGAGCTACGGGTTATAGGGGCACTGCCCTATGGGATATAGGAAGCCCAGAGCTGTGGGTTATAGGGGCACTGCCCTATGGGATATAGGAATCCCAGAGCTATGGGTTATAGGGGCACTGCCCTATGGGATATAGGAATCCCAGAGCTATGGGTTATAGGGGCACTGCCCTATGGGATATAGGAATCCCAGAGCTACGGGTTATAGGGGCACTGCCCTATGGGATATAGGAAGCCCAGAGCTGTGGGTTATAGGGGCACTGCCCTATGGGATATAGGAATCCCAGAGCTATGGGTTATAGGGGCACTGCCCTATGGGATATAGGAAGCCCAGAGCTGTGGGTTATAGGGGCACTGCCCTATGGGATATAGGAATCCCAGAGCTGTGGGTTATAGGGGCACTGTCCTATGGGATATAGGAATCCCAGAGCTGTGGGTTATAGGGGCACTGCCCTATGGGATATAGGAATCCCAGAGCTACGGGTTATAGGGGCACTGCCCTATGGGATATAGGAAGCCCAGAGCTATGGGTTATAGGGGCACTGCCCTATGGGATATAGGAATCCCAGAGCTACGGGTTATAGGGGCACTGTCCTATGGGATATAGGAAGCCCAGAGCTATGGGTTATAGGGGCACTGCCCTATAGGCTATAGGAATCCCAGAGCTGTGGGTTATAGGGGCACTGCCCTATGGGATATAGGAATCCCAGAGCTATGGGTTATAGGGGCACTGCCCTATGGGATATAGGAATCCCAGAGCTATGGGTTATAGGGGCACTGCCCTATGGGATATAGGAATCCCAGAGCTATGGGTTATAGGGGCACTGCCCTATGGGATATAGGAATCCCAGAGCTGTGGGTTATAGGGGCACTGTCCTATGGGATATAGGAAGCCCAGAGCTATGGGTTATAGGGGCACTGCCCTATAGGCTATAGGAATCCCAGAGCTGTGGGTTATAGGGGCACTGCCCTATGGGATATAGGAATCCCAGAGCTATGGGTTATAGGGGCACTGCCCTATGGGATATAGGAATCCCAGAGCTATGGGTTATAGGGGCACTGCCCTATGGGATATAGGAATCCCAGAGCTATGGGTTATAGGGGCACTGCCCTATGGGATATAGGAATCCCAGAGCTGTGGGTTATAGGGGCACTGCCCTATGGGATATAGGAATCCCAGAGCTATGGGTTATAGGGGCACTGCCCTATGGGATATAGGAATCCCAGAGCTGTGGGTTATAGGGGCACTGCCCTATGGGATATAGGAAGCCCAGAGCTGTGGGTTATAGGGGCACTGTCCTATGGGATATAGGAAGCCCAGAGCTATGGGTTATAGGGGCACTGCCCTATAGCCTATAGGAATCCCAGAGCTGTGGGTTATAGGGGCACTGCCCTATGGGATATAGGAATCCCAGAGCTATGGGTTATAGGGGCACTGCCCTATGGGATATAGGAATCCCAGAGCTATGGGTTATAGGGGCACTGCCCTATGGGATATAGGAATCCCAGAGCTATGGGTTATAGGGGCACTGCCCTATGGGATATAGGAATCCCAGAGCTGTGGGTTATAGGGGCACTGCCCTATGGGATATAGGAATCCCAGAGCTGTGGGTTATAGGGGCACTGCCCTATGGGATATAGGAAGCCCAGAGCTATGGGTTATAGGGGCACTGCCCTATGGGATATAGGAAGCCCAGAGCTATGGGTTATAGGGGCACTGCCCTATGGGATATAGGAATCCCAGAGCTATGGGTTATAGGGGCACTGCCCTATGGGATATAGGAATCCCAGAGCTATGGGTTATAGGGGCACTGCCCTATGGGATATAGGAAGCCCAGAGCTATGGGTTATAGGGGCACTGCCCTATGGGATATAGGAATCCCAGAGCTATGGGTTATAGGGGCACTGCCCTATGGGATATAGGAAGCCCAGAGCTATGGGTTATAGGGGCACTGCCCTATAGGCTATAGGAAGCCCAGAGCTATGGGTTATAGGGGCACTGCCCTATGGGATATAGGAAGCCCAGAGCTACGGGTTATAGGGGCACTGCCCTATGGGATATAGGAATCCCAGAGCTACGGGTTATGGGGGCACTGCCCTATGGGATATAGGAATCCCAGAGCTACGGGTTATAGGGGCACTGCCCTATGGGATATAGGAATCCCAGAGCTGTGGGTTATAGGGGCACTGCCCTATGGGATATAGGAATCCCAGAGCTGTGGGTTATAGGGGCACTGCCCTATGGGATATAGGAATCCCAGAGCTGTGGGTTATAGGGGCACTGCCCTATGGGATATAGGAAGCCCAGAGCTGTGGGTTATAGGGGCACTGCCCTATAGGCCATAGGAAGCCCAGAGCTATGGGTTATGAGGGCACAGTCCCACAGGCTCCAGGAGACCCCAGAGCTATAGGCTGGGGTGCAGCCCCACCGGCTCCAGGAAGCCACAGAGCTGTAGGTTGGGGGCGCAGCCCTATAGGCTATAAGAATCCCAGAGATATGGGTTATGGGGGCACAGCCCTACGGGCTCCAGGAGACCCCAGGGCTGTAGGTTGGGGGGGCGCAGCCCCGTGGGGCCCCCAGCCCTCCACGTTGCGGCAGCGCAGCCCTGCAGGCCGTGGGACGCCCCAACCCCGTTGGCTATGGGGTCCCCACCCCACAGGCAGCGGGACCCCCCGAAGCTGCGGGTAATGGGGCACGGCAGCCCCATAGGCAGTGGGGCCCAAGGGGTGCCCCGGTGGCTGAGCACCCCCCCCATGGGAGCCGTGTGCCCCCAGCCCTGCCTTGCTGCCAACCAGGAGCCCCAAAAGCTGCTCTTTTCACCCCAAACTGTCAGGGAGGACATCAGGCGCATCCCTCCGCGGCGCGTCCACCCGCACACCCCCAAGCACAGGCGGCAGCTGTCCGTTTCTTCAGTTTTTATTTGTTAAACCGCTAAAAATTCATCCAGGAAGGGGGAAAACATAAAAAAAAAAAAAATGTACACAGATTTAAATATCACCGAAATCACTTCGCGTTCCTACGCGCGGCCGAGCCTCCAGCGCCGGGGGGACCTGAGTGGCGGGGGGACCTCACAGCACCAGCGCCGCCGGGGAAAACGGGGCCGTTTCCAAGGAATTTATCGTTTCCGAGGACTTTATCGCAAGAACATGCCTTCCTACGACACGCAGGGAGGGGAGGGCGGTTTTGGGGCCGGTTGAGGGGGATTTGGGGCTGGTGGAGGACGCAGGGCGCAGGCGGCACGAGGACCGATGGCCCCTCATGGGGACGCCCTGAGCTCACAGCCGCGCCCACCGCCAGCGGCCCCAAATTCCCGCTTTGTTTCGCTCCGGGGGCGATGCCAGGACATGCAGGCAGGAGGGGAACGCGCCGGACATCGCGGTGGGCGCTCCCGAGGCGCGGGGAGGATTTCAGCAGAGGTCTGTCACCAAACGGTGCGCACAAGGCATCGCCCTCCCCCGGGCCCTGCCCCAGCCCCAAGTGGCTCACGGGGCTCCCCGGGCCCCCTTTTAGCGGGGCGGTGGGATTTGGGTAGAAAGCATCCAGCCCTGACCCCTCCCGGGGACGCGGCTCCGACGAGCCAAAGCCAGCAAAGCTCGGTGGGGACGGAGAAGGACGGGGACCACGTCATGGCACTGCCGGCGGGCCGGGCTGCGGTTTGGGGCGAGTTTCCTACTTCTCAGCTATTTCAGGCGTTGGGTGAGAGATGCCGGCGGTTGCCAGTCCTGGGCACGCGCTGTTGACCAAAACTGAGCAGAATCTGCCCATTTCACCCCCCCATCTCGAGCTGGAAAGGAAGGAAGGAAGGAAGGAAGTTTGTCCCAGACGGACACACAGGTTCAATCCATTTGGATTTTTCTTTGTTTTAATCTTTGCGGAAGGAGGCACATGCAAAGATGATTTTGTTACTGCTATCAAGGCTAATGCCGGCCCACCCTGCCGCTCACATGCTCAAGGTTACCGATATTCATCGTTTTGGCTGGAAAGAAAAGCGTTCCCAGGCTATGAGGTGCTGCTTTCAGCGAGCGCAGAAAAGCTGTGTACGTGTTTGGGCCGTTCACGGACATGGAATCTCCGAGCCTAAAAGGGCCTGGGCAGCCAAATCTCTGGTTTGGTGGAGCAACGTGATTTTTGGAGCAAACTGTTTTCTGCTGTGTGGGATCCAGAACGATGCTGAACCCCCCACGCAGCAGCCGGAGACGTCAGACGGTGAAATCGGGTCGGGATCTTGCGGGAACCACCTCCCCACCCCAAATTTCTGAGATTCGGACCCGGTTTCAGCACGTCCTCAGAGCGCGGCACCGAGCCGGGGCAGAGCAGGGACGCTCCATCTCCGCCGAGGCGCGCGGAGGGACAGCAGCTGCCTCACGCCGCTGCTTCGAGCGTTCCCAAACACGTACTCACTGCGCCGGCAGCTCGGCTCAGCCTGCCGGGAACGCGCAGCGCCACAGATCCAGCACCGAGGCTGCCAGGCAAGGAGGCGAGGCCTGCCCATCCAATCCTCATTTTTTTTTCTTATTTTATTTTTGGCATTTCAACGCAAAACTGTCCTTTCTTCCTTCTTACGGTCCTGCACGGAGGACAGGAACGAGACTGTCAGGCCAAAGGGGTGAGAGGCAAAAAAGGCATCGTGTTTGTTTGGAGCAAAGGTCACAACTTGCAGTGCTGGAAGCTTTCTGTTCAGGTATTGCTGTTATGTTCCTCACCGAGCCATACTTGAAGCGTGGGAACAATCAGTGCACACGAGCTAACAGCCTCCTGTCTGCAGGTATTGAGCTGGTTCTTATAAAACCACCGCTACTCGTGTTCCACAGAGTTTCAGAGATACGAGGCCTCTCAAACCCCTGGAGAAGAAAACAAACAAACAAACAAAAAAACCTCAAGAGGCTACGGGATGGCAGGCTTCCTACCTGCTCACCCTAAATCCTTGGCCTAGGTCACAGCAGAGAGCTCCTGCGTGAGCACAGCAACGTGGATCCTACGGGCAGGGAGCTCCCTCCCTGCTTGTAAACACGATTCGCTTAACTGGGGTCTTACTGGGAACGGGCGGGCAGCACTGGAGGTTTGCTTGGACTTTATTGGTTTGTTGTGCCCTAATTCACAGTTTGAATGCCTGCGCGACAGACTTTGAAAGGAGAGGGAGAGCCCCGGGGAGGGAGGGGAGGTGGTGGTGGTGCACAGCTTGGGCCACATTATCTCTTTGCTCGCACAAAGTACAAGGCATTTGTTTTGGGATAGTACTTCACGTTCTGTTTCTTGTCCATGAGGCCGCCGAATATGATCAGCTCCCCTCTGCCCTGCACCACCGTGTGCAGGCTGGTCTCGGGCGGCCCCACCACGGAGCTGCTACTGAACACTTTCCATTTGACCCGTCCCTTCTCCTTGGTATCTTTAATGTCCAGCACGTACATCTGCATGGGCTTGCAGTTCATGCTCTGGTACAAGGGCTTCCCCACGTTGAGGGACTGCGGAGGATGGTGGCCCAGGCGGCGGGCGATGGGCGGCAGGGAATGGCCCTCGCCTTGCATAGGGCCCGGCCGCGCCTCGGCACCCGCGCCCTGGCTGCCTGGGGACCCCGGCGAAGCCACGAGGGGGGGGCTCAGGGCGGCAGAAGCCGAGGCGCCTTTGGAGGACAGGGCTTTGACGGCCTCCAGGCTCCTGCGGAGCGCGCCGGGCGAGACAGCCCCCGGCAGGGAGCCGGTGACGTGGGGCGGCGTGTGGATGCCGTTGGTCTGCTCGGGGGGGTTCCTCGCGCTGGCGCCGAGCGTCCTGCCGTCCGCACCGTCCGTCTGGCAGACGACGGAAGCCGGTTTCTGCTCCCAGCTCAGGTCGATGGACCCCAAGCGCAGGTCTCTCTGCTCCGGCAGCGAGCCCCGCCTTGGCGCCAGGGCGAGCCCGGCTTTCAGCTCACAGCCTTCAGCGGCTCCGGGCGTGCTGGGCGACACGACCTGCACGGGGCTGTCCAAGGAGGCGCCGCCGGCCGCAGCGGCTCCGGGCGATAAGCTCCCCCCGTTGAGCACGGGCGAGCTGTCGCCTCTGGCCGGGGAGAGGCTGCCCTCCCGCGATCCCGAGGGCGTCTGCCGCTGCGCTCTGGGCCGCAGGGTGCCCCAGCGGCCGTTCACGCAGGGAGCCTCGTCCGTGTTCCTGACGGGAGACTGGGAGCGGTACTCCCGCGTTTCGGGCACCAGGGCGGGCGGCGTGGCGCTGATGGGAGAGGGGCGAGAGTTCAAGCTGGGGCTGAGCGGGGCTCTCCCGCTGGGAGCCTGGCTGAAGACCACGACGCACTGTCCCACCTGGAGCAGGGGAGAGGAGGTAACGGGTTACAACTGCAGGGTGGCCCTTGGAGCTCCGGGGAGGGAACTGGGGCAAAAAGGAAGGGGTTTGGGGCATCCTGGGCAAAGGCCTACGGGGGTAAGTCGGACCAGAGACCCCGCTGCCTCCGTCCCAAGCCAGACTCACCCGGCAGGCAGGATGGCACCACAGCTCCGGGGCTCCGTGGTCTTCGTTCTCCACCTTGAGCGGCTGCCACGTCCAGGGGTTCGCGTGCATGTGCAGCAGCCAGGCGTCTTTGAACAGCTGGGAAGAAAAGCGTGACAGATGCAGGAGAGCAGCTTGCTGCCGGGATCATCCCATCGGGGGCAGAAACGGTGCTGTGCAGCTGCCTCACTGCTGCAGACAGAGGCACGGTGAGCTGACTGGGATCTGAGCACCCAGGGGTGACTACACCCTACTGTGGCCATGGACAAGTCCCTTCATCCACTTCTGCCGTCCCAGTACAAAATCAGGGACAATTCTTCCAGTTAACCTCAGCGAGCTGCTCTGGTAACTCCCGGGGTGCTTTTCGTTAACAAAAGGCAGCTCCAGCAGAAGTAGCAACTTCTTTGGGAAGTCTACACCGGGAGTTCTAGGTTCGCAGGACAAACTGCCACCCAGGTAACGCGCAGAGCCCCCCGCTGCCCAAGCCAGCACCCGGGACTCACAGGTACAGCAGGATGCGTGTGGCTTTGTGCCCCTGCTCCCCGCAGGATACTTACTGCGTTGGGACCACCACAGCCACCAAGAATTAAAATGGTTTCGTCGTCGATTACGATCTGTGGAGGGCAAAGAGGAGCGTTTCAGACCGGGAAGGATGCGAAGCCGTCCCTCGTGCTCTCGGCAAGGCCTCTGAGTGCAGAGCTGGGTTACGGCTTCTCAGCAGCACAGATGCTGCTGAATTTTGTCTGCCTGGGGATGAGGTGTGGAGCCAGGATGGAAAGCCGGTTTTGCTGGGCCCAAGGCAAAGCGGGATACAGAGTTTGCCCCACTGCCTTGTCCCAAACGGCTCATAAGCCGGTCCCTTTTACAGACAAGAGCAGTTACCGTCCCTGAAGCTGAGCAAACAGCAGAGGACTCGGTGTTCCTCTTCCCAAAAAGGGTGAAAAGACCATCTGGGAAGCCACAGGCTTGTAGCAACGTGCGTTAGATGCTCACAGTGGGTAACTAGCCCCCTCCTCTCCCTTTCTTTGGACGGAGGGAAAGCCTCTTTCATGCATGACCTGATTTCTTTGGGGTGCTTCCATTCAGCTGAGGCCAGTCAGGCACTAGGCATCCCTGAGTGTCCTCCTGGGGACTGTGAAGGGGAGGCAGGGCTGCCAGCTGCGGCAGACACCTGTGTTGAGCCAGGTGACTCCCACAAGCTCCCTGCCCTGGGCAGGCACTAAAACAGGCACTAAAACAGGCACTAAAACAGGCACCACCAGACCCATGCACTCAATCTTTAGTCACCTGAACCAAGGATCAGGAGACGGGAGCAATTAAAAGGGCCCCCAAGCAAAACCAACATGTGATAACACTTCATTGATCTTAAACGCCACGGGGCTTGGTAGCTGTTTCTCTTCTGATGGGTAAAACAGCAATTTGTTTTCTAGAAATGCTCATTACGGTTCTGAGTCATGTGCAAGACACAGCGCAGTATCTACCGGAGCGTTAGGGAGATTAAAAGTGCAATCTCACAGAACAGCTGGGCTAGAGAAAACAAGGGCCTGGCGGGCAAAAGACTGCAAAGGTAACTCAGAAATGGGGCACTAGCTTTCGGACGACCCACAGAGAGCTGCCTGGAAGCTGGAAATTCAGCTGTGCCTGGTTTCTGTCGGGTTTATCTTTGGCAGTGCTTGCTGCCGTGGAGCTGAGTCAGTGAAGGAGAGCATCACCTGAGACTGGCCACCTCGCGGGTGAGGGCTGGGCCCAGAGATGTTTGGCTTGGACCAAGCCCACTGCTCGAGATCCAGCACCCAGACGTCGTTGCTCCTGCGGGGATGAGAGAAGAAACACTGAGCCACAGGTACAGCGCTCAGCTCAAGTCCCAAACAAGCACCCGGCTGCAGTGTTCCTGGTTCCTGACAGCACAACCAGGCCCTCAGGGGCTTCAAAATGCTGATTCAGGGCGGAGGTTTTATCACAGAATCGGTTTTCTGCAGGCTGGTGCCTCGAGGGAATTTGCCCCGGGAGGTGAAAGGTGCAGCAAGCCAGCAGGCAGACCCCGCAGCGGGCCGGCAGCGAGCACCAGCCCAGCGGTGCGCGAGGGCAGGCAGGGTGAGCAGCCAGGATGATCTCAGACTCCTCCGATCAACACACGGATCTGCACCCGCATGTGACCTTCCCACACGCCTCACCTCCTCTCGGCTGCCCCAGTTCAGGGCCCTGCTCTGAGAGGCGCTGGCAGCGCTGAGTCACGCTGCGCTGCACAGACAACCACGGCGACACGCTTATCTACAGCCCGGGCAGTCGCACCGAGCTGCTGGTGCTGACTGCTGCACAGGGATCCTGCTGAAAAGGGTCTCGCAGCCCAGCCCCTCGGAGGTTTCTTTCCGAACTGCTATCCCACGGCCACCACAACACACTCCTTGCTCGCAGGACAACTCGTCAGACGCCTTCGCTCCACGCTTACATTTGCCGAGATCCCAGCGAGCCTCCGAAGACGATCATTTTGTCTTCGATGACACAGGAGGAGTGTCCTGCCATGGGAGGGGGGCCATGGGTGGTCACGATGCAGTTCCACCTGGGGGAACAGGGAGGAAGACATTCAGCACCGGGTCAGAAAGGATGGTCCTGGATGAATGGCAAAATGAAAAATCCCACGGGCCAGCAAAGTCCTCGAGAAAGCATTACAGAGGAAAACCTCAGGGAAAACCGACAAAGATCCAAATAATAACGAAACTAATTAGAAATACTAATGTGCTCGACATTTTTAAAACATGACAAAGTCACAAGGCCAAGTTGGAAATATTGCCCCTTTCAATTAAGTTTGCCCTGAATTATTTCCAACGCGGTTTAATTACAGCGTTCTAACGACACTGCCCAGAAGTGCATCGGATAATTGACACTTCTGATGATTAAAAGTTCTCAATGAAAGAGGAGCAAGAACCTTCACTGCTTTGATACAGCATTTGCTCCTTTCTCACACAAGCATCAGTGAGAAAGTGTGGTCTAAAATCAGCTGGATGCTGTTTAAAGGGAAAATTCCTGCCACCTCCTCGCTCGCTGCTGGAGCTGCAGAGGCAGAGAGGTTTCTACAACAGCACAGACACCTGCTTTATCGCCTTTCCCCTGAATTTCGGATCACCACCAAAAAGCGAAACCTCCAGGAGCTAAGGCTTTCTCCCTTACTTTCCTCAGGCAGACCTCAAGCTCGCAGCCAGATGAGTTACGCGCCGGGAATATTCGCACCCAGATTTCCGCCCGCCCCGAAGATGTTCCAAAGAGCACTGGGGTGGTGCTGGCAGGCTTTCGGTACAGGTCCAGAGCAACACGGAAGCGAGCACCACCCAAGAGGTGTCAGACAGCAGTGCGTGCGAGTCTCCGGGCCCGAGCAGCGATGCCTTGCCTTCCTTTTGTTTGAAAGGGAGCCTCGCAGACACGCTGGGCTCAGCCACACCTTGGCACCCACGAACGCGCACAGCTCCCCTGTCCCTACCAGCCAGTCCCAGCGGGCCTGCGGAGACGCCTCGGGCAGCTCTCCAGCTGCGCTGCAGACACTTTTTCCAGGGCTCAAAGCCCGTGCTTCGAATCCAGAGGTTCTCTTACCAGTTTTTGGAGGGCGAGTACGTGTGGATTTCATCGAAGAACCTCTCCGGCTGGTGCAGAGGGTAAGGGCTTGGCCGCGTCCACCCACCGAACAGCACGAGCAGGTCCTTGTAGACCACCAGCGTGGCGCCAGCCTTGGGAGAGGGGTACGAACCTGGGCAGGGACAGAAAAGGGGACAATTTGGAAGCCACGCTCGAACACAGGCATCAAACCCTACAGGAGTTTTACCAAAGTGAGACGACATGGAGGCTCCACCTTTGAAAAAAAGCAGCAAAGAAGGCAAAATTAGAGTTGGGAGCCTGGGAAGAAAACTGCTGCCAATTTGTGTCATTGTAATTAGTAGGAGCCTGAAAGCACATTTCATGTATGGCAAAACATCTGTCAGTCACTGGCAGGAAATTACTAGCTTTCTAACATATCCCTTTAAATTATTGCTTTAGCACTGAATAAAAGCAATAATTACCTCCAAATACCTACTAACTTCTCCCCAAGGACGGAGTGAGAATGAATACTAATTCTAACACATCCGGCGTTGCTCGTGGCAGATCGCTTGGGAGCTCCGAGGCGGCAGCAGAAACCCAATCCCGTTTTCTCAAAGCGGCACAATCAAACCCAGAGCGCTTTGCTGCGGGAGTTATCAGCCCCTCCTCGAGTTCGCACAAGGCAGCGCTCCTCCAAAAATCATCAAGGGATTTTTGCCCATCCGGCTGGAGGCTTGAAAGGCT
This sequence comes from Cygnus atratus, assembly GCF_013377495.2. NCBI lineage: Eukaryota > Metazoa > Chordata > Aves > Anseriformes > Anatidae > Cygnus > Cygnus atratus. Next base: position 7,278,840 of record NC_066382.1, on the reverse strand, counting down.
TTGCTCAGGCCAGGCACCTCCCGAGCAGGACCGCCGCGTGCAAAAGCGAGACGCGGCCTCCTGCTGCTGCGATGCCCCGTGCTCAGAACGCACATCCCGAGGGTTTTCCCAGGACGCGGCAAGGCACTGATCTCACCTCTCAACCCACCGCCGGTGTGCTGCGAGCGCCCTGCCTGCAGTCCGTGCCCCGCATCTCTCCGACCGACGGAGAAAGGATCTCTCACTTGGGTGGCCCTTGGCTAGCTCAGGGCAGGAGCGACTTCAAGTGAAAAGCCTCTTCTCAGGGGCAGCTCTCAAAGGGCCCGATTCCTTTGAAGCTGTCAGAAACGCAGCCGCGGTCCCACTGCAAAAATACTGCCCCTGCCTGCTCCAGCAGCCAGAGGGGCTGTGTTAGCACCTCGCTGCAGCCTCAGACGTTGAAGTGGGCAGACACGAGCATCCCCCTTCCCATGGCCATCACAGCAAGCAGGTTCCTCCCCTTCTGCAGGCACGCTTTCAGCTGACCCTGAATATATCACCTGAAAGCGTCGCCCAAACCAGGGACGCGCAGGACCAGGGGCAACCCAAGGGCAAAGCTGCGCACGTGGCTGTAGGAGCACCGGCACCCTCTCCAAAAGGCTGCGATAACAAAGTGACTGCTCTTCTCTGATGTCCTAATAGGACTGGGAGAAGCATTTTTAGCAGGTAATGACATGCAGAACCGAGACTATTTTTAAAAGAAACCAGAGCAGCTATTTTAAGATGCTGCAGCTGAGAAAAGCGATTCGATTGTGATGGGTTCCAGGTGGTGGGTGGTAAAAGCCAAGCCAAAAAACAACCCCCAGCCAAGCACAAAAGAGGCTCAGGGGCTTTGCTGCCACCTTTCTCTAGAGACAAAGTAGGTTTTGGTGCTGCTCTCAGGTGCTGCAGCTATGGCGGAAGAGGGGAATAAAGCTGTTCGGGAAACAATTGTTTTGCTAGGACAGGTACGCAGCACGGCCAGGACTGTACCCAACATCTCCTTAAAGACTGAGGTGCCAAGAGAGGGTCATGTTTGGTTACTTTTTGTTCCCAGCCAAATTCCAGACTTCCAGTTTTCCTGGCTGTGTGCAATTCATTAATCCACACCAGCAGGTTTCCAACCCAAGTATTTCCTTGGCAGAGCCTGAAAGTCGCTCTCCCAGGCTTGGCACGGCAAGCTGATTGCCAGAAACGTTTCTACCTGACTTGGAGAGAATAAGCTGCCTGTCTGCGTATTCCCTTACCCACCACTCTGCTTATCCGCCCAGGACATCACAAGACAGCACGGGGGCACGCAGCGGGTCGGTGCGTGGGTCTGTCTGCAGCAGGGACACCAGTGCGATGCAAAAAGTGCTGGTTTTAAACTGGGACAGGAGTTGGCCTTAAACAGACGGCTTGGCTAGAATCATCCCCGTGCAGGTCGGGCTGGGGTCAGGCGGACAGCCCAGCGCCCTGCTCGGGAAGGCCTGGGCTGCCGGGCAGTGGGAAATGCTGCCTTCCTCCTGCTGCGACCTGAAGGGCAGCCCCTGCCTCAGACACCGAGATGGTTCCCAAAGGAGCCAACAACAACCATGTAAACAGCCCCAGGCAGAGGCTAGCCCTGGTTTTTCAGGAAGCTTGGCCTATTATTGGACGCTGTGCGGGTGTAAACGAAGGCAGAGTTTCGTTCTGCTAGGCAGGAAAAATCTCAATTTCACAAGCCAAAGGAAGAGCTGGCCTCTCGGAGCCTCTTCCCGCGCGGCAACCAGACGGCCGCGGCCTGCACAGGGCTTCAAAGGGGCAGGCACTGCAGGGCGGTGTCTGCCCCGGCTCCGGAGCGATGTCCTGGGGCCAGCCCTGAACTCTGCTCCACGGGTGGAGCGCGCAGAAACGGGGGAGATGTCGCAGCGCGAGGTGGCTCTCTGCAAGGTGGCTGTGCTGAATACCCGTCCTGTAAAGGTGGCTTAACTGCACTGATCTTGTGTTCAGCTAGAAACGTGCACCAGAGCGGCTGAAACCCGGGGAAGGAATACTGGAGCATGAACACCGCTGCCTTATCTCTAAGGCACGCAGGAGCTGCTGGGTGCCGCTGCCAGCGAGCCCGGAGCTAACAGCAGCCTCGTGCGTACGCAGGTGATGCACAAAAGCGATGGCAGGATAAAGATGTTTGCAACGTGACCACGCACGGGCACTGACTGCACACAGAACTGCCCGAGCAGCTGTCGGAGGGCTCCAGTAAACCCCGCTTAGCTTTGTAGCAACAGCGGACGCTGCTCAAACCTGAGGCTTGTAGCTTGAGGTTTAAAATGATACAAAAGCAGCTTTGGTAGAAGTTGGTGTCTGAGCACAGCTCCATTCCAACTCGCTGCCACCCTCCACCAAGCCCAGGAAGGGCAGGAGCACCTCGAGGGGTGCAGCGGCAGGGGGCAAGGAGGAGGAGGGGGAAGAGGGGGAGCAGGGGGAGGAGGAGGAGGGGGAGGAAGTGGTGGTGGCGGCAGAGGCGGCCGCAGCCTTTGTGACTTCAGGTCTCAAGTATGCGGAGCGCGGAGACAGGTACGGCACCAGCAACATCAAAGGGACACGGCTCCACTTCCCCGGGCCCCGCAGCCACTCGCTCAAAGTCCGAGCTTCAGAGGCCGGCCGGGCGGCGGTTCAAAGGCTGGCAGCAACGTATCCGACAGGAGGGCTTCCTCCCCTCGGGGCTGTCACGAACTGCTCCGAGCACTCTGCTAGTACACTTGCAAACGAAACGGCTCCTGTGCCTTGCCGTGGACCGAAGTACAGCAGCGCCTGCAGAAGGGCATCGCTTGCTAATTGCACCCGCTCCAACGGCCTCTTCGGTCGATGCTGCTGAGAGGCGCAGCGGGCTCTTCCCTGCTGAGCACAAAACACGTTTCCAAGCTCCGCGCCCCGGTAACACCATCGAGCCCAGTATCAGATTATCTTTCCTTGGGGATAAAAATCCAGGCACGCAGAGGGTGCAGCACAATTAACTACTGAACACAGAGGGAACATCTCTCTACAGCTGACGCTGTTTATTCGGTGGAGATGAGGAGTTAAAAGCCAGTCGAGCTATTTTTTCCAGCTGATGGATTTTCCTGGCTCACAAAGCAGATACATACTTTTCAAAAACAAACAAACAAAAAAGATCTCTGGCTTCCGTGGACGTGTAGAAGAGAAACGCCAGCCTCTGATCGCTTCTGACACGAGCTCTGAACGCTACCTATTTATGATATGTCCTTATAAGCATTTTTTAAAGCCCATTTATTCAGCCCTCTAATGCCACTGGAGCAGCACGCGCAGAGATCAGCAGCCACAAAAGAAAAACCTCACTCCAGGGGCACGCTGACACGAATTTCCAGACCAGCCTTTTACCTAAGTCAGGCACAGCCCCGAGCAACCCCAAAAAGAGGGCATGCAACAAACATCAAGCGGAGCTTAAAAGACGAAAATAAAACGCAGGGAAAAGCTGCTGGGTGCCTGATGTGACGGGACTGCGCAGATGAAAGAATTGGTTCAGAGCAGCATCAAATGGGGAAATACTGCAGGAGAGGAGACGGAGTGAAGCCAGGTGTTCGCACCAGCTCAGGGGTGAGGGTAAGACATGGAAGGAGCTCTCGGGTGGTACGAGGGAGATAAATTTTGTGGGAATTTTATTTGGGCAGACTCAGCTTTCTGGACAGATTAGAGAAGTGCTACCAACGATGGCTGGGGGCCGTAGCCACCCGGCCTGACGGATTTCTCCAGGAGCCCTGGCTGCAGCAAGAGGATGCTCTTCTCGACGGGCTCCAGCGAGCCGACTGCAGTCATCCCGAGCTGATTCACTTTCCAAGCAGCGACGGGATAAACAAACACAGGCCCACAGCCCAGTTTCCAATTTCAAAGGGCAAGCTGAGAAATTAAAGCAAGCTCGTCCGGCAGCCAGGGCACTGTGCTGCGAAGGAAGCCAAGCCCCAGGTTCCAAAGCCACCCACGGCCCGCGCAGAAAGCCGGGAGCAGGCCCAGGGCAGGCTCGGGGTCTCGCAGCTGCCGCCCGCACCAGCACCACGGGCAGCGCGGCCACAGCCACGGGAACGTGGAAAAACCCTCCTCTGGAAGCTGGCCTCGCCTCGCCAGCAAGCTGCATTTGTTCAACAAATTACATCCTATTACACGGCTGCACTTAATCTTGCAGGGACATTATCAGCGGAATGTATTACGCCCAGGGAAAGCCGGAGAGATGCTGGGCTCCAGCAGCCAGATACGGAAGGCGACCTCTGCCAGGAACCTGGCGTTTCCCGAGCTTTTTGCAGCTCTGCAAAGTCACGGTGTTTCCGCATAACGGCTGCAGCAGAACGAAACGCTGTGCAGGCTTTAGCTCCGAGGAGCTTGTGCTGTGCTTACAGAGAACTGCAAAGAATCGGTCACAAGCAAATTCCTCTCTAGAAGGGGAGAAGCAGAGGCCACCCGGCTGCCAGGTCCCCGGCAGGAACGAGGGGCAGCGGGCTGGAAGGGCGCCTGCGCTCGCACCGCTCGGGCGTGCAGCTCCCTCGGGGAGTTCCTGCTCTCCCTGACGGCTTCTCGGGGTTGCAGCCTCCCGGTGGGCAGCGCTCGGTCTGGGTTCGCTAGCCCGGCTTTCAGGCCAGCAGACGTAAAGGAACCAAATGGTGAGCCCTAATCTGGAAACCTCATCTGCCCCCGGCGCGTTATCTACCGCAGCCGAGGCACAACCCTGACCACGCTCGTGCGGAGCGGCTTCGTCCTGCCGCCGGGAAGGTCGCGTTTTGCCTTGCTCAGCGTATCCTGAAACTTGTCTGACAGCATGAAATCCCCAAATCTTTCTCCCTCTATGGGAAGGGAAACCAGAGAAGGAAAAAATCCCTTGGCTTCACGGTCCAGCCTGGATTTTTCCGTGGTAGTCGGCAGATCTGCCCGAAAGCTTTTCCCCCAGCGGTGTGCTGAGCGAGACAACGAGGAGTCTATGGGCAGAGGAGCAGCACCCCAGGCAATCCCAGCCCCAGCGCCACAACTGGGAGATGCCAACGGAGCACCCCGATGAGAAAAGGGGGCATCTCGGTGGCACACCTCACACTGGCTCTCTCCAGAAGTCAAACCACAGCACTCAGGACTCGCTGTAACGCAGCACTCAGCTGCCCCAGATCCAGCATCTGACATTCACCTGTTTTTGTCCTGAGACGTTCAAAACGAGGCACCGGGATTACAGACGTTTTCAAGACTGGCTTTGACTGGGGCTGCTAAACCTTAAAGCTTTTAAGAGCCAGGAAAGTATCATTTTCCCTTACCAAAGCCACATGTGACTTAATGTTTCCTCCAATCTGGGTTCACAAAAAATTCCTTTCTTTTGCCAGGAAGCATTAAATGAGAAAAGAGATCTATGCCACAGAGAGGACTTCAGCTTTGCAGAGCTTTGTAGAGTTCGAGAAAAACTGAACAGGATCTGAGTCGCCTTCCCGACAGGCACAGCCTGCCTCAACCAAAGCCTCTGCAGGCACACGTCTGCTGCCTGCAGAGCGCTGCTCAGTTAGCGTGGGGGGAAGAAATCTGTGCACCTCTGCACAACGAGCGGAGGTTCCCTGCAAGAATATAAAATTCAGGGTACAGAACCTACCCCCCCCCTTGAGGCTTAGGGCAGCTGTCACACAGCAAATTTCGGCTGCGCTCTCGGTGTTGAATTCCCACCCGACACCAGCAAAGGCTCGGGGCATTGAATTGAAGGTCCAGCGTCCCGCAGCCTTTCCCGGGCAGGCAGAAGTCAGAAAACCCCATCAGTCACCCCCAGGCTTTTGCAATGTCACAGTCATCTTTTTGGCCCGGAAATTCTCACGCAGCCCAACTTTAGTGTCCACAACGCTGTTTAAAAGGAGAGGCAGTGCCCTGTGAACCCTGTGCAACAGGATTACTGAGTCACCCTTTGCTAGCGTTAGTCAGAAACGTCCTTACACAGCAACAGCGGTGTTGGGCAAACGGCAACAAGATAAGGGTGCCAGAACGCCCTGGGGCTTCGCCCCTTATCTCTTAATGGCTGAAAACAAGGATGCAATTTCTGCACCGTGCAATTCCTGCTACAATTTCTGCACCGTGCCCAGCACACGATGGTGCAGGAGGGGTTTTGTTGGTGCCTATCCCGGCTGGGAACATTTCTCACGGCGCTGTCACCGGCAGCGTCACTCCCAGGTGCCGAGTGCTGCTCACGGTGAGGTCACCCCCATCCTCTTTGCAACCTCACCGGGTTTTGGGAAATGCAAAGCTGGCCGTGCCGTAAACGGTATTGCTGTTGCAAGCTCCCTTTCTCTCTAGGTGGGTGGAATCAGAATGACAACTAGCTATCCACCTCTCTCTGTTTTATTACGTGTTTTTCCCCCACCTCAGTGATACTGTACCCTGCAGACTTTCAAGTGATTTGAGTAACAGTCCGACATCCTACACAAAACAGCTCTGCTGCTAATTAAAGAGCTCAGCCGTCAAAGAGAGAAAGGGCTGATCAGCTCCTGCTACTCGTCTTCCCTCAAGGAGGCAAACGGAGGAATGGAAATTGCTGTATCAGACTACGATGTGGTAATAACAGAGTAATTGTAGGGAAGGGACTGAAGTATGTGTGGGTTTGCAGAGGAGCGTGCTCGGTCTGTGCTGAGCTCCACACTTTTCACTCAAGTCACGCTCCCAGTTAGCTCCCGTTCCATTGCCACAACAGGAGGGACATGGCAGGGCAATTTCAGAGGTCTGAGAACCCCTTCCAGCCCCACACAAAATTACTGGTGTTTCAGGAAACGGCTGCTGTGCAATTTGGTGAGGTTACAGCTACCAAGAGGCTAAAAAACCTCAACCAGCCCTCTCCTTTAAGGAGCATCCTGTGTGCGCAGTCAGAAAAGCCTCCCCAAACAAGCACAAACAGCTCAGCGTCAGGAAGAGCCGGGCTATGCTCATTTCAGAACCGTGGCTGCAAAGAAAATGCAAGTACTTACTGAAAACCTGGCCCTTGGATCCTGACTTGCCTCTCCTCCAGTGCGCTGCACCCGAGCATGACCGCAGTGGGTAGGGAGAGAACGCACCTGCACAGTTACGGTGTGCCCACTGCAAGTCCCCAGACGACACACGAAACAGCGCTCAGTCCACCTCTTTGCATCTTCCTTTTCACCTGCTTCTCCCGTGCTCGCTGTCTCCCCAGTTTTTGTTTTCAGGCTGATCTCCAAAAGCCATCGGTGTCTGCACTGTGCTTTGTTCACACGAGGAGCGCGCTTTTCTCCCTTGTTCCAGTAATTCCAGCGCTTAATGCCAAACTTGTTAAATATTTCATGCAAGGAATAAATATTCACCTTTGGACTGCAGACAAGCACGATCTAGTGCTTTGTCATCCCACGTGCCTACCGGATTTAAGAAGAGATTTTTTAAAGCACGCATTTTTGTGAAAGATGTAGAATCGGGTTATGAGGCATGAGCATTTCGAGTTCTCTGTCTGAAAGCACCTCGTACCAGCGACTGTACACCCCAGAAAGTCGATATTGCGCGTTCAATCTCGAGTGTTACCTACGTGACCTCGTGGACGGGGCCATCAAGGCACAGGCACAGCAGCACAGCAGCTAGCAGCAGCCAAGCCTCGAGCCCAGCCGCGTGGGTGCCCTGCGAGGAGCTCTTGCCGATAGGTGTCAGCACAGCCTGCCCGAAGCCTTGCAGGCAGGACCTTCCCCAAGTCTCCTCCGAGCTCCTTCCCAGCCGACAGGACTTATTTACCTTGTCGTAAATCCATCCAGGTAGCAGGGCTTTGAAATAAAAGCCCCAAACGGAGCTGTGCCTGTTACCTAGGGGGGAGCAGAGCTGGGGAGAGGAAGGAAGAACCGCGTGCAGGACGAGCGGGGCGGCTGTGCCTGGCCGGAGGCTCTGCCACGGCCCCGAACCTCCTGCACCGCCTGCAAGGGCAGCGCCTCCGATTTCGGCACCAACCTTCAGAAGGAGCAGGTTCAGGCTCTCAGCTTTCTTCCTGCGCAATGCTTTGTTTCTATCAGAAACAGCGCTGCGCTGAGCGCCGCTACGTGTGGCTGGTGCACCTGTCGGCATTTTTAAACCTCCTTTCCAGAAGAGAGAAGAAAACGAGATTTCACAAGTGCCTTGGCTGCTCTCACAGCCTCCCACCAGCTTTTAAACACCTTGGCTCAAGTCAACCACATTCGGGCGAGCAAACATCCCGCAGAAACGAAATTCTCTGCAGTTCTGTGAAGTCAAGAATCAGGAAAAGGTCCCCTGCACAGAAGCTGTCACAGCTTTTACCTAGTGTGTTAACATCCTGAATACCTGTGTAGCAAAAAAACTCTTCCAAAATCAGCCTTAACTTCTGCTTATGGAAATACCAGTTTGAAAAATTACAGGCCTGTGCTTTCGAGGCCATTAAAAAGCAAATCACTCTCCAAGCGCTCGCTTTCACAAGCGGTGGAATGAGTATTTCTAAATGGAGATTTATATGCAACATTTCAACAGCACTTGCTCGAAATTTCACCCAAATCTCAGACATATGAGGCACTCAGAAGCTCCCAAACTCGTTGGCAGCTACCGGGTGGCCAGCACCATTAACACGGCCTGCCTACCGATTTGTCTATATAAGGACTCCTAGCATCAGGAACCTATTTTTGCAGATCACGGTCGTCTTATTTACCAACAGGGCCACAAATAGTTTTCCCCGGTTTGGTACACCATGCTCGTCAGCAATATTTTCAGACTGCCCAGGGTCACACTCAAAATGAGAGCGTATAACCTGCGGTGCTGCAAAGGTCCCTGCGCGGGGCTACCTCTGGGCACTGCTCGGGGAAAACGGGGACCAGAGAGGCTAAAAATCCCCTGCACAGGCCCTGGAGGCTGATGAAGGAAGTAGTGGGAAAAATTCCTCTGCTCATGTCTGGAGGGATCTGCGCCCGGGGACCTCGTCTCAGAATCCAAATCCGACGAGGTTAAAGCAACAAGCTATTTTTCAAGCCTCTACGCCAGACCCGCGCCGACAGTCAGAACAGTCAGAACGCCGACAATGTCCTCAGAGGGGTCTGTTTTCTGGCCTGTGCTTCTGGGGAAAAAAACGAGCGAGTGCTCCCAGAGAGAAAAGATAAGAAACTGAATACAAGGAAGGACCGAGGGAGGGAACGAGCAGACCCCCAGGTTCGGCTGTCCTCGTGGCACCGCGCGGCTCCCAGGGCATCGGGAGCGGCCTCGCTGCCCCGCGGGCGGTGTGTTGGAGGGGTCTGGGGGCTCCTTCCTCGTCTGCATCCACGTTTCAGTTAGCCAGGGGCGTGCAGATCAGCCAAGGACCAAAACAAAAGGGCTCCTCCCTGCAAAATGTTTCTAGAGGGTATCTTATTCTGGACACGAGCAAGAAGGGGGGGCAGCCAGCGAGCTATGGAGCGCAGCAGGGATGGGCAAGGAAAAACCATCTCCTGGAGGGCTCCTTGCTGGGGCACACCCAGGCGCTGCCAGGACTGCCTTGGCTGCAGCCTGCGGGGAGCCCCGGGCCCTCCACGTCTGAGATCTCAATGAAAGATCTGGCATATGACAGACTGAAACCTAGCCCTGTGCTCCACGGGGATGAGCAGATGCTTGGGATCTCCTCCACCTGACTCCACTTCTGCACCAGCACGCAGCTGCTCAGCCCTTCCCGTGCAGTTCAGGGCCTTCAAGTGAACCTCAAGTCCCTGGGCCAGTCCTAAGGCGAGAGGAGAACCAGACTTGCTTACAACATCCATTTCCCTTTGAACCACTTCTCTTCCATGCTCCTCCATCCCGTTTTCCCCCTGTGAAAGCCCCCAACCTGCAGAACACCATTTATTCCTACCACGTCAGGCCAAGCTGTCAGGGACAGGACAAGAGGGCCTCACAAGGGCAAAGCAGATTTCCCCGCAGAGCTGACACCGGAGGAGACGCGCTGACGGACGCAGGCTAGCTGTCACTCCGAGGAGCGCGCTTCCCACGGCAGGGACTGCTTTCCCAAGCTGTGCACACAGACGGCAACTTGCTGAACGTCCAGCGTTGGCAGGATGGATGCAGCACACCGAGAGCAGGAACAGGAAGGCGGAAACCGCCCGGCTTTCTGGCCTGCTGACGTAAAGCCAGCTTTATGCCGCGTGGTGAGGGTCTGACACCAGGGCGAGATCTGCCACGAGTGAGCTCAGCACCCCCTCGGGCAGAGGCAACGCCTGCACGGGCAACGCGAGCCAGCCCCGAGCCCTGGGCCCGTTCCCAACTCCTCCAGAGCGCCTGCCTCCGGCACCGCATTCCTGCACCGCTGCACGCAACAACGATGGAGAAGCGACGGCAGCGGCGGCCCTGCGAACAAGACGAGGACGGGATCCTGATTGTAACTTCCAAACAGGCTCTGCCCCCCATCCTCAAGCCATAAGGTGGACGTAGGAAGGAGGTTATGGGGTGATTTCAAGAACTCCGCGGCAATTACGGTGTTGTTCCTGTAACCGCAGTGCACGGAAGCGCTCTGGGAACGCAGCCTGCGCACACTGATCAGATCCCAAAGGAGATGCAGGTGGGCCAGGGGCAGCCTACAGCCAGGCGCCAGCGGGGACGGAGGGAGCGGGGTGCCCAGCGAGCCGGTGTTGGACACGGACCAGCACCAGCACCAAACGAAATCCCATCCCCTTCCCCGCGAGGGAGGTGGGGACAAGAAGCACAGCTGCTCTCACACGAGCGCACGTTTTAGAGCTGCAGGTTAAAGCTCTGTTCTGAAACACGCTGCGTGAGCAGGCTTCCAGCTGCTCCCCCCCGTCTGTGCTGCAGCTGCGCGCATGCACAGCGCTGGAGAAGAGGTGGCACAGGTATCTTCCTCTCTTAACCCTGGTACAGGTGGACCACACCCATTTCCCATTCTGCCGACCAACTACAGAGCCCAAGGCTTTGCCTCTGAAGCATTTATTTAACGACTGCTCTCCCAAAGCAGGCTCTTTCTGGTACACAGGCGGAACACACCCAAGAGCCCTACTAAATGCAGGGAAGGGGGCAGCAGGCTTTGGGCTCTTCCTGCCTGGTTCGGTGAATGCATGTGCACGACAGATCCCTGCAAAATTCCTCAGGAGAAAATGGATCAAAAATCCACTTTCAGACGTTAAACACAAACAGCGGAAGAGGCCGCGGGAATGGAGGACGGGGCCTGGCAAATCAAAGGGAAGACAGATGCGTGTTGTAAACCAAAACCCGCGCAGATTAAGCATCTAATCACCGACGCAGAGCGATCCTACTGAACCTGAGCAGTGATGGATTAATGCCCTGGAAACCAGCCCTCCGTGCACAAGCAATACTTTCCCAATGAGGCGGCAGCAGATGGATTTGTCACAGCTTTGGGAAAAAAATAAAAAAAATCAACAAAAAGAACACTTCACCTGCCAGTTTTTCTCTTGGCCTTGAAACATTTCATATTTAATAACACAAGTTTCATTAGAGACATTTTTCAAAACCGCCCAAGTGAAGAAAGAAACAAATTAGCATCCTGTCTGCCTCGCACAGACTAACCCAGGGACCAAGAGGCACTAAGAAATACCTGAGCTTCACGGAGCTGCAGCTTGGAGCTGCCCAAACGAGCTCTGGGCTTGCTCTCTGGAGGGGCAGCAATGAAGTTAAGCTCCACATGCAAGGACGTTGAAGGGTGTAGCTTGCTGTTTTCAAACGCAGCAAACCCGTCTGCCTGCGCACTCCCTGCAACGATGCATTTTGCAACAGAAATTGCTGTAGATGTTGCCCAACTGCAGTTTTCACTCCCAAAGCCCCTGGGAGCAGCAGATGGCTGCATAACTACAGCGTGCTGCTCTTTGAAACATTTCTGTGTGCACTGTCAGCCAGATTTCTCTTCAGAAGATGTACTTTGCCTCCTATTTCCAGGCTGCAGCGGAGCATTCTCAAAAGGCGCTCTGCCCTGGTGCTCCTCGGCACTCCCAGCCCAACAGACGAGCACCTGCGCTCCCCTTTGCTGGTAAATCTGCGAGCCCAAAGAGGGAAAAAGCTCAATACATTTAATTGGAAAAAGCAGTTCCGAGCAACCTGTGCTGTGACAGTGCCCGTCCTGAAGGATGCCATGAACGTGACGAGTGCTGCAAATGGCAGCAGCGCCAGTGACTGTACCTGTACACAGGCATCGAAACGGTTACAAAGCTGAGAAGCTCGTGGTTCCATTTCAGAAGGGCAGTAATTAGCTACGAGATAAGCACGCTCCAGTCCCACAGTTGGCAGCACTGCAGACCCACCAAAATTAAAGCAGAATTTCCACTGGGGTCAAGGCTTTCCAGGCTGGAGGGCTCACACAGCATTCGGTTGCGGTGCCAAAGTCAGGAAGGACAGAGACTCGGGATAACGTGGAAAGTTTTAGTCTGCAAAGGCAGGAACAGGACCTATAACTAGTAAACCCAAAGGGGAATGAGGAAGAAACAAACCAGATCTGGAAAAGTCACCTGGACAAAGAGTCTTCCTCTTTTCCAGGCTGGGTTCAGTCCTACAACAGCACTCTTTATTCAGGTCTATCCCCTGCCATTTTCATCCAGAAAGACACTGCACATACGGCGAGGAATTTCCATGGGTTTCATTAACCTGCTCTACTTTGAAGCATTAGACACCTGAAGCCAGTAGCTGCAGTCATAATTAGAGACACTATTCTGTGCCAGGTATCAGATTTTCACTTCTTTTGATTCCCAGGAGGCCAGGAGCTATGACACGGCTTTAGCGTGCTCAAGGTGATCCCAAGTTTTTATTAAAAAGTTAGGTGTGCCTTCAATTAAAAAGGGCTGCTCAACGCTGCACTAGGTTTAGAAATGCACATGTACACAAAGATCATTTCGCAGCCTTCCCCTCGAGGGTATCTGGCTGTAAATGGAAGCAAGTTGGGCTAAATTTTGAAAGTTTATTTTCAAAATTGCCTCTCCTCGTTTCCTTCCTTGCACACATGGGAACGTGTTTGTTTTGCTCAGGAGCACCTCACAGGCTATGTTCTGGTGTCTCGGGACCAGCAGCAGCGCACGGACTGGGAGGCACTGCTTTAGAGACTCCTGCACTGGTCAGATCAGGATGTTGCCCTCCCCCCTCCCTTTTTTTTTTTCCCAAAGCAAGGACATGCCTTAGATTGTTCGCGGCGCTGATCCAAGGCAAGTCGTTCTGCAATGGGAACAGGAGCATCGCAACACAGGGTCAGAGCAGAGTATTTCAGTAACAAGCCTCAGCAGGGACCGCTACAGGAAAAAAAAGGTGCAGCGCAGTCAAGGACAGCGGCTGAACAATCCGCACGATCTCAGGAGATCCTCAGACACAGCGGCTTCTAAACCCATCCAGACACGAGACTGTTTCCATCGTTCAAACAACTGGTTGTTCTTCAGAAATGCCACTACTCCCTCGGACCGTCCCGCAGCCCTGAGCACTACGTACACTGACGTGCAGGTTCAGGGGGCTGCTCCCACCGTGCCTGCTGGCTTTTGGCTGCACCACCTCCCTGCGCCCCGTCCCGGGAGGGCCCAGGCCATCGCCGCGGGGGCCAGGCCATCTCCGCTCAGCTCCACGAAGCACCCAGGAGGCCCCGAAAAAGGAAGCTCGCCCCGTATCAGCACTGGCGTTATGAAACTTCACCAAGTGTTTTGAAAACTTGCCGCTGTTTTCCAAAAGGAGATTACAAAAACAGGGCTTTCTGCTCGGGGCAAGGTTTTTGGACGGCCTCGTCAAGGGCAAAGCGCTCCGTTTGCGCTGCACGCAGCGGGCGGGCTCCTGGTGCTCTCATGCTGCAGCCAAGAGAGCCTCCCACCGCACAGGGACCACATCTGACACAGCCTCCTTGGACAGGTGACAGCAGTCTCTCCTCCCTCCTTTCGTCTGCTCCTTCTGTTGACACAACACCATCAAAGGCACCTTCCCCTCAGCTCACGAGGGGAAACCCGAGCTCCAAACTCTGCCTCGAAACACGGGCCAGAAACCGGCAGTGCTGAAGTGGTACGGGGGGGGGGGGGTGGCTGGGGAAAGAGCAGGGCTGGAGCAACAGATGCGGGAGAGGTTTTTGCACACTTACTGTGTCACATTAAGGCTACCCCAAACGCTTTCAGTACAGACTTGGTGCTGAAGCTGCCTGCTCGTTCGGGTTGGAGCAGCAAGAGGCAGGGAGGACGAACCAGTCGCTGCGCCCTGGCACTGCCAACGTCTGAAAACGAACAGAGAGCATCAGAGCGTCTACCCAACGAGCATCGCCTTCCAGCCTGTTTTGAGCCTGAAATCTTGAGAGAGATGAGAAGAGCTCCCATCTCCCCAGCAAAAGCTAAGGCGGCCTCGTTGCAGGGAGACAAAAGCACCAGGAAACGAGCGCTGGGAAGCTCTGCCCTCCTGCCGGAAGGGCGGACGTGGGCTGCTGCGTGGCAAGGCTCCGTGCAGCAAACAGGAAGAGCCGAGCCGCGAGTCTGCGGAGCTGCTCCGATAGCAGAGCAGTGGGAAACCACGTTGCTTGAGGGTGGGCACCGCGACTCCTGGGGCTCTCTCGCCTTCTCCTGCAGCTGGAGGGACGATGGCAGCAAAGAAGGGGATGGTGCTCGGCCCAGGGTGGCAACGGAGACCCAGCAGGGAGGATGCAGACTTCATGGTTTTGGCTAGCACTCCTCTCCCTGCGAAGACCCGGTCTTTGTGTTGTCATTCCTTATTTTATAAGCACAGTACAAGACCCTGATATTTAAAAAAAAAAAAAAAAAGCTTTCCACCTCTGCCCAGTTAGCCTCTGGGAGCACAGACAAAGCTATTGGCGTTTTTCTCTCCGATTTGAAAAAGGTACTTCCCAGCTCGGTGCACGGCTCTGGCAGACAGAGGCCAAGTGCAGGGCTCCTGAGGAACACAACCCAACAAATACAGGAAGGGAGAAAGGCTGCAGGAACACACAGTTGCTTCAGGAGCCTGAAATAGCGCGGGCAAGCCAGAAAGACAGCTGCCTGGGGATACGGTCTCCATTCTGCCTACAGATTACCCACAGCGGCCCGAGGATGACATGAACGTGAAACACCGAGGGGACGATGACATTGAAGGGCCTGGGTCAGCGCTGGTGGCTGAGGCAGCCTCTCCCAGGAGCTGCCACACGGATCTCGCAGCACAGAGATGGAAGGGATCCCAAGCAAGAGCGTTTCACGGACCTGCAAGGGAACAGGGCAAGTCTTCCCTGCTGCCAGCGCGGGGCTGAGCCCTGGGTTGGCCACCTCCACGTGCCAGCAGCCCTGTGCCAAAGCCCTCACCGCAGGAGTCCGCGCAGCTCCTGCACTGACCCATTGCGCCAGGGGTGTGAAGTCTCCATTTTAAGCAGCTTTTGGTTTCTTCCACGGCTGTTTCAGCTGCACGAGAACTCGTTTTCAGGGAGCACCAGAGGACTACCGACACCAAAGTCATCCTGCCTGTACCCTTGCTGCAAGAGCAGCGTGCTGTGGCTTGAGCTACAGAGGAGTTGAGACTAACCCTTGCCTCCAGCTGGATAAACAAACTCCATCTTAAACCACCTCCAGTCCTTGATCAGGTTCGCCTCTGCGCAGAGGGGCCAAAAATCAAAGAAGAGCCTGGATTAACTACCCAAATAAAGGCAAAGAAAGCATCCCTGACGCTGGAGGAAAGCGCTCACGGAGAACAGCACCTGGGGGGCCCCTGACCCAAGGAGGACGCCGTGGCTGCCGTCGTGCACTTGCGAGTCAGCGCGAGACGGTGTCACTGCCCTGCGTAGGAAACGCTGTGAGTTCCTGTGCACGCTCCAACTCCTCTGCAGCCGGGAATGATGAATCTTACATCCCGGCAGTGGGCACTGAGGGCTCATGAGCACCTCTCCTCCGTGGCCGGGCAGCCCCTGCTGCACGTTTCTTGCCCTCGAGAGGTGCACGCACAGCCCTCGGGCTGCGGCCGGCCTCGCCCCACATCCACGCACACCGCACCGAGGGCTGCGCTGCCTCTGCGCACCCTTGCGTGCCTGTCTCCATCGGTAACTCCCCTGCAGGGCTCCCACATATAAAGGCCATCCATTATCCCTCCCTACGCTCCCTCCTGCTCGAGCAGGATTTGCGTGTGGGAGTGAAGGAGGTGGAAAGTAACTCCGAGTGGCCAGAAGAGCTTGAGGGAGAGGAGTTTACAGGCATTCCCGCTCACGTTCCTAAAACAGAGATGCTGCTGCCCACCCGCCTTTGGAAAGCGTTACACCCCACCAGCAAAAAGCGCTACATAAAAGCTGGGCACTAACTCTCTTGTTCTGCTCCAGTCTAATAAGTAAAAAGTCAACGCCATTGTTTTAGATCTAAGCAAAAAGCACTTTGAAACCTCAAAAATTAGGGTTTTTTGAAGCAATTACCTACCTCCTCCGTCTCCAAGACTAAAGAAACATGGGCCAATTATTTCTTTGAAGGCTAAATATTTACTCCTGGGTTCAGTGCGGCAGCTCACGGTGGGGATGAATTACCCAGCTCTGATGTCATTTCATCTGATGCCCACAAGTAAGAAAACCCAAATGAAAACAGCAGGTATGGAGAACAACAACAACAACAACAAGCTTTCTCCTGGCAAAGCCCCGAGAGGGGCAGGGACGAAGCTGCTCCAGCTCACTGCAGCCACGGCCCTGGGCAGGATCCAAGGCCTTTAGCACAGCCCCGGTGCCACGCTCCTGCCCCAGGGCTCCCTGGTTAAGGGCGCAGGTCACCGTGCATGATGACACCTCTCCAAGCCACAAGTGGCCTGGTGGAGAAGCCACCGTCGCACCCCGGGGACAGACCTACCCCACGGAGCGCAGAGCCCGCGACCTGCAGCAACGGGGTGGGAATTCCTCCTCAACCTCCACGAGCAATTAGCTCGCACACACCCCGTGCTGGAGCAGGCGTTAATCAATCAACGTCAGCTCTTCTTTTAAGATCCCTCCTGCGTTATTTACATCTGACTCCAAGTTTCAAAGCTCTCTGCTTTTGCCCCCTCCAGCCACTATTCTTTCCCAGGCAGCGGGTGCCAACACTGGTTAGGGCACCAAAAAGGAGCTATGTGCAAGAAACCACCACCGGCACAAGCACGGGTGACTCATCTTCTCTGAAGACCGACGAACAAGAGCGCTCTCTGTTCGGTGAGACTGCCTGAAGTTTCAGTTGCGATCTGATCTTGCTCCGTGCGCTCATGACAGCATGCAGAAATATTTCCTCGGGGGATCTTCCCATGGGACTTAACTCTGACACATATTCCCACAGGACTTGTTCTTTTAACAGCGCTATTTGTTAGTAAGGCAGTGGGAATCCTACTTTGTGAAATACCAACGGAGTGACTGAGACGCAGAGCTGGGTGCCGGCGGCTGGGTTCATTAACGCGGTGCGAGCGCTAGCTGCGAGTCATGCCCCACATTCAATCCAACGGAAGAACTCGCTGGGCTGCAAGAATAGTCGTCCTGGGTCAGACCAGAGGTCTGCACAGCCCAGTATCCTGTTTATGCTACCCATGGCCTCTCCTCCACCCTGAGCAGAGGGAGAGGAGCAGGCGAGCGCTGCGGCACGGAAGGAGGAAGAGCAAGAGCCAGTTTCCACAAGCATGCACTGTGGTTTATTTTCTTCCTCCATTTTAAGTCCGAGCCTGCTTAGTTCTCACCTGCAGACATAATACGCTGGACGTGCAGACTCAAAAATCAAATTGAAATGTTTAAAGCCTATGTAGACTTATATCCCACCAACACCTCATACCAAGCACCAAGCTGTGCATTAACATTTCGAGTTACATCTGACCAGTTCTCCAGTAACACCAGTACGCAGGACGTCTTGATTTCACAGGACTTCATAATAAAAAAAATTGTTAGACAGGAAAACACATCTTTAAACAATGATTGAGTAATCTTCAATACTGGAGGCACAATACTTACAGCACATGAAGCAGGGGCAGAGGGAGTCTGCACCCAAGCAGACAACTCAGCAAGGAACGCTTGATGGGTGCTGAGCTCCTTTTCCTTTTGTTCTTCCCTCTCTTCGTTAAATGTAAAGCTTTTGCCAAAATGGCCAGTTTTATACTCCCTCCCCCCCCCCGAGCTTCCCCCAATTCTGCTTTTGTCAAAGTTATGTTAGTCAAATTCAGCAATATAGGAAAAACATCTTGTGTGTGACATTTGGAGTTCAAAGCCCGTGTGGGAAATCATTTGTGGCATTTTCCTGCTCCGCTCAGAGCAGGACTGCAGGAACATACCTGTTTTCCCACGCTTTCCTGGTTGCTGTGGGTAGCCAGCATGGGCATGTCTCATCCACCCCTCAAAATACCTAAGTGGCAGCTACCGAAGATACTCAAAAATCGCAGCTTTGGGACACCACCACTTACTGGCACAGCCTCTCGTGACGGCAGTTAAGTGTCACTCATCCCACGTGGCATGAACCAGCACTGAACACCTTCTCCAGACAAAGAGGGAAACCAGAAACAACTCAGCCTGCCTCACAGCACACTGCTGCAGGCAAGAGGACGCACAGACTGTCACAAAAAGGACGTGACCTGAAAACCATTCAATGATAAAAACACGCGGGGAAACACAGACTGGGACCCCTCAGCCCTGCAGATAAGATCTGACGAGGGCTTTGGCAGCAGGGCAGCTGGAGAAGGGCTAGGGAAGGCGGCCGGGCGCTGCCCCTCACCTGATGCCAGGGGCCGGATCCACTCCTTGCTGTTGAGGTCGAGTCTCCAGAGGTCGTTGAAGGCAGCGTTGCAGCTGCTCTGCGTGCAGCCTCCGAACACGTACATCGACTGGTTGGCGTCATAGTAACACGCGCCTAGGGGAAAGGAAACCCACCATTAGTTCATCCTTCTCCCGTCTTCATGGGTTGGGTGAAAAAGATTTTCTCCCCCCCGGCCCGGGGATTCAGACAGGAGAAAAGCAAACAGGCTACAGCAACCCCAAAACCATGGGCTAGCTCAGGAGTATCCCCGACCAGTGTAAACCTCCGGCAAGAACCTTCTAAGACGATTATCCCCTCAAGCAGACCTGCTCCTGAAAGTGCAAAGAAAGCTGCCTTAGGAGCTTACAGTTAATTAGATTAGCCACGATTAACGCTTTCAGCATGCTTACCTTTTCTAAGCTATTTCACATTGCTTGTAGGGCTGTCAAATTTTACTAAGTGACAGTCCCGTACACCTACACTTGGTGGCTTATTCTTTTTTCCAAAGCTGACAGCATTTCTCCTTATCTCATCACAACTAAGTGCCACTGAAACACAGGCATCTCGCACGAGCATCCCCTTTGCTTCTTAGGGGCCAGGATCAGGCAGCACAAAGGGGAGCAGGGAGGGAACACAACACTTGACAACCCCTCAGAGATACCTAGGGAAGAGAGAGAGCTTTTGGCCCAAAGCCGAACTCAGCAGCAAAAAAAATTCAGTGTGCTGAGCAAGCTTGCGTCCCATGGTACCCAGGCACCTCTGACAAGCACTAAATTAAACATAGGCAGAGCAGACACGGATGGTGCAGCTCATCTGCCTCGGAGGATGCGTGTGAGCACGCCAGCACGATGCAAACGCGTTCAGAAAGTCAAACCACTGCGATTAACGCGAGAGGCGCTGAGGATACGAGCGGCGCTTCCCAGTTCCTGCATCTCCCTCCCCTCACAGCCAGCCCCAGCCCCGCCGAATTCACACAGCACCCCCCTGCCTGTCAGGGCCGAGCCCCGCACCGCGGGATGCCCACAGCTCTTCGGGGCTCTCCCACCGCTCGCGGGCAGGACCCTGGGACCCCGCTGGGGCCGGCTCGCACAGAGCGCACGGGGCAGGACGGTGGTGCAGGGAGAAGGAGCTCGTCCTTCGGTGGTGGCTCTGGCGGACACGCGCACGCTGACTCCAAGTTTGCGAGGATTAAATTTCCACGGGCAATTTCAGCACAGGCGTCGTAACCTGCCAATCCTCTGGCCTGAAAAGAGGGGCAATAGCAACAGGTACATGCCTCGGCTGCGTTCCGCTTTTAGAAATTCAATCCTCCCTTGACCTGACATAGCCTGAAAATCTCAATTCTTGCATTTTCTCAAAAAGTCTTCCCTTTTTCTTCCTGCAGAGCTCTGGAAAGGAAAGCACACAGCTTTGGCAGCAAGGTCAAGTTTGCTACTGAAGGCCGGATCTACCTTGCAGGGAGCTGCTCTGCTGGTCACAGCATCTCCTGGGGCATATTTAACAGCCCCCAGTCACCACAAACTCAGCAGCACACACATGGATGGTCCCAAAACACGAAATCCTTCCTGCGGTCCCTCAGCACAAGCCCTGCTATGCCAGGGAAGCAGCGTGCTCCGACCTGGGCACCCACCTGCTTGGATGTGTTCAGATGAGGGTAAAGTACCCAAATCCCTCCCAAAACGGGACCGCATCCCCACTGGCACTCGTTGCAAAGAGGATTCGCTGCCTGAATCCCGCTCAGAACCAACGTGTTTCCCAGTAAAGCCCAACCTCACACACAAGAGCCTTCAGCAAAGCCCCAAACCCTGCCGTTTGCCCTCTCAACACAAACAACGCCTGCACAGCGATTCCTCGCGCACTTGCTATCAAGTCAAGCAGGGGGGGAACCGCAGTGACTCGCCCATGCACACGTACACCAGGGTGCAGGAGAAAGACGCGGGGTTTTACGCTCTGGGAAAGCTGAAGGGCATCAGCTGGGGCTTGGAGGGAGCAGGAACCATCGCCCTCACCATGACAAGCGATATATCGCACAGCGGCGAAGAGTGAAAGGAAAAGGCAGAGTTCAGGCAGGCAGCCCCCGGTGCGGGGCAGTGTATGACCCCTGGGTCTGACGTGGAGAAGCACGCCGGGCACGCAGAAGCCCCTCCAGGGCGGGTGTCCGCGCACAGGACCACGCGACACCATACATAACCAGCACAAGGCAGGCTGCAAAATCAGCAGCACGGGGAGGGCAGGGCTCTAGCTGGGAAGGGAATTGGAAAAAGAGAAATGTAAAAGAGAAATTCAAGTTCGCTGCGTGTCTGCAAGCTCAGCGCACGAGCGCAGCAGCTCCAACAGCCAGCATCGTTCCGTGCTGAAGTCAGAGCTGAGGGCAGGGGTGTGAGCTGCGCCCTTCCTCCTCCGTCTCTACACCACTTGCTGTACGTGGCTGTGCACCAGCTCCACGAGTTACAAAATAAAAATAGATTTGGGTTAGCTGAGGCAACAGGACACAGGACTGCTCTGGGGGAGCTCGTACCACCACGGAACAACTAAGAGAGCATCTGGGCTGGAGGGAGCCAGATCGCCTGCTTCCCCCACTGAGAGCCCGCCGAGGAGCCGGCCGCCCTCACGCCCTTGGCTCTTGCTGGGAATGCCGCGGCACGGAGCTGGCCACACAGCGGGGCCGGGGGACGCACGAGGGCAGCGCGGGACCACCCAGCAACCCCGCGTGTGCATCCACACGGGGTCCGTACCTGCAGCTGAAGGCTTCATCTCAAACCACATCTCGCCCAGCTGTATAATACACACCTACGCCACGCAAAATACCTGCGGAGCTGCCTTTGGGGTGGGGGATACGTTGAGCAATGTAAATAGTGGCGCAGTAACTGCGCGGGCTTCAGGAGGTATCTGGATTGGGATGCAAGCTGGCCTGCCCTGGCACCGAAACAGGCGGAGGAGGTTTGCAAGACCCCCCAGCACGTCTGCTGGGGAGCAGAACCGGGAATAACAAGGAAGGAATAACGAGCAGGACCAGGAGCAATGAGCAAAAGCATGGCTGTAGCCTCACCCACTCCCCAGGACCAGCCCTGGTACCATTTGTGCACGGTACGACCCCTCGCAGGCTGCTACGGCTCAGGAAGGTGAGGGTACCAGGCAGTGCGCCGCACGCGAAGCACGTGCAATTCACAACCGGTGCAAAGCAACACCGTGCTTCTGGGGGGGTTCTGCTCAACGTTTCTTGAACGCTTACTGCTTCCTTAGAAATCTGATCGCTACCTCATCGTGACAGGTCGAGAGCCTCTTACCTCCTCCCCACGCCAAAGCCTTGGCAACTCCTGCTTTCACACAAGGCGCAGCTCATTTATTATTTTGAGGGGAGGTGGCAACATTCCTCTGCTCTATTTGGATTTAAAAAACCGGCCAGCCAGACAGGCACCATGACGTCCGCATGGCATGTATTTTAATCCCAGACCAAAATAATTTAAACTTTGCCTTCCTGCTTCTTCTTAGCAAGCCATTCAAAGCTTCTGAAGCCAAGGAAGACAGATCAGGTTGAGAAAAAGTAATTAACGCAGGCACAACTGAAAACTCCGGTTTGATACCAGCCTTTCAGGGTGCAGAACAAACCCAGGGAGGAAGATGTGCATCCGCGGTGCTTTCAGCTCTTTGTTGGGTGGAAAGCAAGGAGGAGCTGAAACCCTGGGATGGATTTTTATTTTTTTAAAGGACTTAGGTTCCAGTCAAATTCAGTGTGTCCCAGAGTTTCAGTATAGCAGAGATGGCATGCTTCTGTAACTGGAAATTAAAAGAATAAATATTTCTGATGTTTGAAGACACCGATACGCAAACAGACTGCAAAGGCAGCTTATTTTGAACACATTCCTGTTTTCCCTCTGTGCTGCACACCAGCCACGAACAAAGCATCAGAGATTTTTCACCCAGAGCGTGAGATAACCAAAATAAAGATCAATGGACTATAACTGGGAAGGGAAACCTGAATGCAAAACACACGCCCTTTGTGATAGTTAGAGGGCATTGACTTTCTAAACGTCAAGTACATCAAATATGGGAGTCAAGTTCAGAGGTCAGATTCCCCATCAGAGAGAGGGGAAAAGTCAGCTGGCAGTTGAACTCCCATTGCTACACGGCTCCCAGCTGAAAATAGCACCGCAGCTTCACTGCTAACCGTTGTCGAGCCATCACGGCTTCAGAACTGCCCCACAACACGGCCCCACCAACTACTGATGGCGCCAGCCTGACGGAGCTCCCGTGCTTCCTTAGCTTCGGCTCAGGGCAGGAGGTGCAGCACCACAAACGCAGTCCCCAGCGCCACGGGACGGTGCAGAAGAGCTCCCCGCCTCCTTCGAACGCGACCCCAGCCTTACAGCTTCTTCACTTGCATGTTCAGCGGTGCTCCCAGCAGCGCCCTGCCGAGCTGGGCGCCGAGCCACCAGCAGTGCATCCTTCCAGGCGCGCTGGGTCGCGCAGGGAGAAGCCGGCCATGCCCAGCCCGCTTGGCACGGGAGGCAGCGCGAGCGCGGCGCCGGGAGGCAGGGCTGCGGATGAAAGGGCCCGGGCCCGGGCCCGCTGGCTGGCACCGGTGTTTACGCCAACTGCACCGCAAGTTGCGGCACGACGAGAATGCTCCGGACCTCGGAAAGTTCAGCTCTGCAACCGCCTTCCACCTCTGCGTGGGGTGTGTGTGTGTGTGTGTAGAAATCTTACACCTACCCCCTTCTTCTCTACAATTTCCCCACTGCAGTCAGAGCAGGGACTCAGTGCAGTCAGAAGGCAGCGATATATTTAGCAAAGCTGGGAGATAACAAAAGCTGCAGCTGCTTGGTCCCCTTGCTCTGGTTGAGAAGTGGCCCGTCCTGTAAAACAAACATCTTTCCAGTTTTTCCCTCGTCTCTCAGGGTAAGTTTGCTTTAATTAGTCATCACGTTGGTACCATGCTCCCCAGACCGTACGGAAACATTTCAGTTACAATTAGTCACCGCAGAACCAACTCTTCCATCAAAGGATCAATATTTCTGGCTCAACGGTCAACATTCCTTTGCTGCCTTTCCTTTTCTGCATTCCTCCACCTTTTGACATCACTTTCTGAGTGCAGCCAGTTATTTAACTGCATGAGTCATTGCCCTGGTATGATCTCTGCAGGCTTATACGTTAGGGCTAAAGAAGACAATCAGATGACTACTGCAAACTTTCCACCTTCAGACACCTACCTGGTCTTCATCTCAGAAACATGCATGAAGTACATCTTCCACTAAGCCTCTATGTTTAAATCTCAAAGAATAGCACTGCTGATAATTGCTTAGCGTTGTGCAGCTTTGGTTAAATCCTTTAGAAAACCTACAGCCCATCCATAAAGTCTGTTATCAGCCAAACTCGTCGCACGATCAAAGGCCTTGACAAATGCTTCCTCCCCATAAAACAACGGTAACGTACATTAGTTATTCCTTATCGAACAGTTTTTCAATTACGTTTCTCAGAATTTATAGCAGACGATGACCTCTAACTATTTAAAATTCTCACTTGTCATATTAAATATTGGCTCCAAATTAGCACTTCTGAGGTATTTCTAATAAATCTTGAAAAAAAGAGACAGCCCTAGCTAATCCTTCGATGCTACCGCTGCCCGTTCACTTCAAAGGACTCATACCTGGCAGATGACGTCTTCCCATGAAACCTGGTGAGCCACCCCTAAAAAATGTTTTGTGAACCCTCCCTCACTCCCCCTTCCCAGACCTCCCGTTCTTAGCTTGTCTCACCGCATATTAGTACTTGAGATCACAGTTTTTCAGATTCTCTTTGCACTGTGATTAATGATTTGTTGCCTCAGTTCTAGCCCCTCACTCAGAAAGGAATCTCAGCCCAGCCCAGCTTTGATCAGACCTTCCTCCAGGCTCTGATATTGGAATCCACCCACAAACACATGCGGCTTTGCTGTAGGGAAAGCAGATACCGCAGATCTGGAGAACTGTTCAAAAATAATTAATTTCAAACCAGCAAACAAGTTAATCCAGATTAGCTTTCTGCACATCGAGTGCATTAATAATGCTTCTGTAGTGACCAGGGGCTGAGCGGAGCCAGGACGGTGTCACTGAGGCTAATGGAGATCAGAGGCTCTGAGAGCTGTGGCTTTGGTGAAACAACTCAGTCTGGAGCAAGTGGCAGGAGCAGCACATTCCGAGGAAGCCCCTGCTGGGCAGCAGAAAAAAATGAAAGCACATGCAGCGAGTCCCTGGCATAATATTTGGGCCTTCTTCGGGTAATTCACTGCTAGCCTTACAGCTCACCAGGCACAAGGAAGCTGCTCCAAGGCACTGGGGTGGAAACGGTGCAGGTGAGATACCCGCTCAGAAACCGGCCAGTTAGGCCGGACGCCACCACCGGCAAACCGAGGGAAAGTACCCGTGAATCTGCAAGTCATCGGGAAGCACTTTATTAACGTTGCTGCTTCAAAACGAGTGACGAAACGTGGTGCCTTTTTGAAGTTTTAGGAGGACACCGAAATCCTTGAAGAGGAGAATGCTGCCACCAGAACATCCCACAGCGTCTCCTAGGCTTTTTTTTGGGCAGGAGGCTGCACATTCTGTGCGTTGGCTGTTTCATAAATTATTACTTGGGAATATGAAAATTTTATGACTGCTTACTCTTGGAATTGCACCGCTTACATCATGTTTATTTACCTTTATAAACACAAAGTTTGCTCCCCGGAAGAGCCGTCTCCCAAAGAGGTCTGACCCAGTGACAAAGCCACAAGGACTGAATTTTTGTCATATTTCAACACGGTGCCTGGCACAGCCACTGCACCACAAAAAAGTTTTATTTAAGTATCTTTCCCTCAACGGGAACCCGTTCTCTGTTCCAGAAACTTGGAAGCAGGGCAAAAATTCCGCCATAAATTAAGCAATGTTGTCAACTGAACTTCTATCAGCAAATCACACCCACGACAAGCGTGCTTGCCTCAGTACCTCTCATCTGCAGCCCTTTGTGTTTTGTTTTGAAGCACACCACGCTCAGCCTCCTCCAGGCTGTTGCTCACAAGCGTAAGAGACGATGTGCTGCGTAAAGCAGCCAGCGTACGTCCCCACGTGCAGCGGGTCGGCAAACCCACTGGCTACAACAGCCGCTGGACTGGAGGTTTCTCTTGAAGGGGAGCTGTGTAAAGAAGTCTGCATGTAAAATTTGCAAAAAAAACAGGGTGGGATTTTTTTTCCTAACTCCGTTAACATTTCCTCTTTCTAACCTAGGACAACAAACAGCTACTGAATCCCTATTCTTGTGTAAAGTGCTTGTGTTGGCAGAGCTGCCGTGTTACACCGAGCAGATAAAGCTCTGCTGCAGCAACAGGCACGTGCGCCACCACTCCGCCCCGAATGACACAACGCAAACACCTCGTTACAGCTTCCCACGGTAACTCAGAGCTGACGAGGGGCGAGCGAAGCCCTCCTGGGCAGCTACTTACTGTGCGAGAAGCGTTGAGTGATGGGGGTTCCTGGGTAGGGGTAAGTGCGACTCTCCCACTGAATGTTTCCTTCTTGCACCGCTTTGATAAAGCCGTGATAACACTGATGGGCCACACCTAGAGAAAGACAAGACGTCAGCAGAATTTGAGGCATGTTTAGAACAGACCGTGTCTGCACAGTTGCACAAGCACATCCAAAACCAGCACATAACACACCTATATGAAGGAGCGTGTGTATACGCCGCCTGACAGCCTTTGTAGGCAGCAGCGAGCTTGGAGAAGCCAAAGCAAATGACAACTTATCACTCGGTGGTGTGCGGTGAGTAGCAGCACGATAGCAATTACGAAACAACCCCGGTATTTGGGCTATAAATACGCTGGTGGATATTCAGAGGACTCAAAAGAATGAAGAACATGGACTCTGCAAACGCAGAAATCAGCGTTCACTCCACTTATTTACCACACCTTTGCTATTTGTCAGCTGCGTTTGGTAAAGCCAAGCCTTTGGGATAGGTAAGTGTGTGCGAGGCTGTGGTTCTGCCCCGCTGCCCGGAGGCAGCTGCTAACGCGCAGCTCTCCCCGGACCGAGGTGCTCTGCCGCGAGCTGTAACAACCAGCGAAGGCTCAGCTGGAGGCAGAGAGCCCGCGGTCAGCACACCGGAGACCTCACCTGCTGCCAAGGAAGGTCTCTAGGGAGCAGAGGCCGAACCCGGCATCCCAACACCCCAGCACCTGGCCGCAGCCAGGCAGTGGGGAGCCAAGGTGCCAGCACAACTGTTTCAGCAAGGAGCTACGCGCAGCACGCTTCAGGTCACTACAAACACGTATTTAAACACAAATCCCATGTGTTAGGGACATGTCTTCCCAGAGAGGGGTTTTTGGCCCACTCTGCTGCAACACAAGGCTAATCACACCCAAATTAATGCTGCACGTAAGCACGCCTTTCTGCCAGAGGAGCACACGGGCCTTAAAGGACCACTGAGGACCAACAGCACATAATAACGAACTTTTAAGAGAATGCCTGCAGCTACTGGACAGTAATCTACAGTAAATATGAGAGGAGAAGCCAGTGACAAAAGGCAGCGTGTGTCAGGTGAAAATATTCCTTCTTAGCCTGCCAGGGCATCGATCTGCCCTACAGGAGGTGGCTCCAGCTCCTGTGGCGCAGACCAGCAGCAGAGCCACAGTTAATCCTGTGCATGGAGAGTGTGTCTGCTTGTGCAGAGGAGGGCCAGAGACTGCTTGCTGTGGGAAGAAAAGGGGCTGGTGAAACCTTACGACTGCAGCAGCTCAGCAGATGCTCCGTGGCCCCAGCACCTGCTCCGCCTCGTGCCCACAAGCCCTGCTGCCTCAGAGTGCTCAGAGCCGCGGGGGGAGGATGCAGTCCGTCACGCTTTTGCAGCAAAACATCAGCTTTGAGAAAGCGTGCAGAGCAGATCCTGGTTTAGCTAAACGCCCTTCACCTCTAGCACTTGGGTGCTAACAGAACTTCCAACGCCAGCGTCCAGCCCCCGGGCCGGCGTAAGCCTCGCCGTGCCCTGACACCGAAGGGCTGGAGCAGTCCTCGCTGGCAGCCCGGGCTATGGCAGCAATTGCACTCAAGGTGCCAGAACCTGCTGGGATTTTTCCCCGAGAGTTTGCTGACCGCAAGCCCTGTGCCAGGAACACCCCCAGCAAGAAATCACACTCAGGGATACACAGCAGGAAGCTTCAAAAAATGAAGCCCTGGGTCTTCAAGCAGCTGGTCGCCAAGAGACACACGGGAAACGTAACCTGAACTGTAGGATTTCGGAGCAGATGTATCCTGACAAAAAGGAAAAATTAACCAGGAGCAAACAAATCAAGCATTTACCTCGAGTAACCTCCGCTTCGCAGAGCACACGTTAGTGATTACACTCCCTTTACGCTGTAACCACCACAGAAACGATGCGGCTGCCCAGCACCTCTCACCGCCCAGGCTCACTCCAATGTCACGGGGTGCCTTGGGCTGCTCTTCCCTCCCCTACACTCCAGGACGTTTCCCACAGTCTCTGTTGGGGTGAATCACCGGCTGCTGGCTCACTCCAGCTGCATCCTTTGCATCTCTTAAGGCTGCTTCAGGAACAAGCGTGTGTGAGAAAGCAGCAACTCAAGGCCATGGGCACTTGAAAACCTTTCAACAGAGGTGCAGACTGCTGAGCCGGCAGGACCAGAGCACTGCGTGTTCGTGGGCCCAAAATTATGCCAAAAAGCAATTGCGCAAGGCTTACTTCTGAAGGAGCTGCATTTTGGTTCAACCTCCAGCCTGTTAAACTCTGGGCAAGGCAGAGAATCCTTGGAATCTCAGCAATGCTTCACATGTGCGAGGAAGTCCATAAATGAGACATCACCCCACACACCTGCCCAGCCGCACACAGCGCCAAAGGCGGAAAGCACGGCACTTCTCGCCTGACACCTGCTCTGCACTTCCCAGAAGAAACAAGCTACCCAAGTGCAGCAGCCTGCCTCATTTCCTACAGATTTAACCGGGGTTGTCTCCCGAAGCGCCTGTTTTTATGAAGCCTGCAATCAGAACTCATGTGTCCAACAGCCTAACGTAACAGAAATCACCGCTGTATGCGGGAACGCTGGGAGCCACGAGGCAGGTAGAGTTTGCGCAAGGCTACAAGCAGAGCTCTTTGTCGTATCACATGTATCTAGCATTAAAATATCCCCATAAGGCTCCAGAATTAATGCTGCATGGAGGCAAAGCGAAGTATCTGTATCTCAGGGCTACTCTTTCAGGAAATCTGAATATGTAGATCTCTATTAACGTAGATGCAGTTTATACTTTGCCACTTATCTTCAGCAGAGCTGTAAGAACCAGGCACGGTTTTGTTTCCAACCAAAAGCACAGGCTTTGGGAATGTACTTATTGAGCAAGATGCAAACACGGCACAATTATAGCCACATCAGACATGGGATGCCGGGAGCGGGGCGCTGCTGTGCGTGTTGGAGGGGAAGCCTGAATGCAAGGTCAGGAGCGCTGCATGTTAGCAGCGCGCGGGCAGCGTTCAGAAGCAGAACTAAGCGAGCAGCCCGGTCGCAGGGGTTTTGGGGTTTTGCTCTTTCCTACTTCAAAAGAGAACACCCAGCCCGACAGCAGGGAGCAAGCTGCCTCAGCTGAGGGGCTCCGTTCTGCAGCACCAGAGTTATCTGCAACACACCAGCAAGGCAAGGCTTCAGCTGCTTTTCAGGCATTTTGCACAAGTCAGATTTCTGAGTGAACAGGGAGAAACTAAAGGCAAGTCTAAAGCAAAGCAAAGAGCAGCTGGAACATGAAATGAAGCCACATTCCCACAATTAAAAAAATGCATTCTCACTACAGCCGTTTGTACCTTTGATTAGTCGATACCACTGTTTGCAGACAAGGGCAGCAGTTTTGTGCTCCTGATACGGTGAAAGGAAGGACAGGATATATTCCAAAACCTCTTCGGGGAGCTCCAACATCGATCTGTTATGCCTGGTCTCCTCCACCTCCAGCTCAGCATGGGGCTCGTCATCTTGCTCCATCGTCCCTTCGACCACAGCTTCTTCGGGATCCACGGCCATGAAACTGTCATCTTCACTGTCCGAGGAGCTGGCCATGGCATTCCACTTCACAGCTTCGAGAGAGAGACAACACTGAGGTCACCGAGCGAAACCCAACAGCATCAGAAACGCAGCTGCAAGCCGCGCACGTTACACGAGAGGTCTACACAGAGCCCTGCACCAGTAAGCTCCAGGTCAAGGACGTGGTTTTTGCAAGGCTTTGAAGCAGGCTGCACGCAGTTTAGGAATGAGCTCAAGAGACCAAGCAGCCGGTGCGTGCAGACAAAAGGTTCGGCACCTTTCCTCCCCCAAACAAATGCTAACCACCACCATCGGCGGGGCAAGGCTCGCCTCTGCTGGGAAAGCAAACACGTCACACCGCTCTCTGGCCGCGGAGCGTTTTCCCAGGCCACTTCTTCATCTCTCACCGCTCTCAGCCCCGCCGCTGCCTGCGGACAGCACCAGGGAGAGCAAAAAGGAAGTAAGAAAACCCACCCCAGGAATGAGAGCCTGCGACAGCCCCGCTCCCCACGGCCTCCCCTCGCCACCGCCGCGCCGCTGGCCCCAGCAGGCCCTGGCAGGACGCGGCGGCAGCGTCCCCGCAGCTGCCCGCGGTTTGGCAGCGCCGAGCTGCGGGGTGAGGAGGTGCCGGTGCCTGGCACGGGGCTGGGGGCAGGACCGGGCTCCCCGGGGAGCCAGGCGGGACAGGAGCGAGGGACAGCTCGCAGCCGCTCCTCCCCTGAGAAACCAGTTTGGCCAGCGAGTCTGCTGCACGCCGGTGCTGGGGCTTCCCAGGGAGCACACGCTGCTGCGGGAAGAGGGGGAAAAGCCCCGTCCCGCTCTCCTTTAGCGCCCCTCTAGCACGCCTCGTCCGCCTCTTTGTTTTATACAAGTGGCTGCTCGGGGTAGGTGAGGAAAGAGAAACCCCACAGGATTTACTGCCGACGACAGGCTGGGATATCGTCGCTCCAGCCATCCAGAGCACGCGAGGCATTCGGCAACGATGACAGAAATACATCGCGAAGTAAATCCACCTTAACGAGTAGCCACGTCCAGTCTGGCTACGGGCATGGGTTACGGACCGGGCATGGGTTACGGGCCGCCACCAAACCCGCAGCGGCCGGTGCGAAGCAGAGCCCAGCCCCTGTCTGCTAGGAACCAGCACCAGCGCCCACCAGCGCAGGACCGAAAGGTCCCAGATCCCCGTCCCAGCGCAGCCCGTGGCCCCCAGGCTACGAGACACGTCCCACCCCCAGCGAACACAGAGAGCAGACCTGCTCCTCACGAGGGGAAACGAGGCAGACTTTGCCCGAGTTCAGCTCGGACAACTCGCTTTTACCCAGCTCTTAGCGTCACGGCAGGTACAGCTGGGAGGAGGTTGAGTTACCTGCCTGACTCCTGACACCTAAGCTGCTGTAGCAGACTTCCAGTGATGCAACCTGCCCCCTCTTCCCAAGCTGCCCCAACCCCAACCTGCCCCAACCCCAGGTAAAGCCGGGGCTTGCCCTGCCTGTGCCACGCGCAGCTCCGGCAGAAGAGCTGCGGGGCAGCAGCCCGGAGGCGCCAAGCACGAAGCTGGCCGTGACAACTGATTCTCATGCAGAGAGCTCCCGCTAGGCAGCGTCACCCGCCACTCCTGTCAGCCTCCCCGATGAAGCAGCTTCAGAAAATCCTGGGGGCTGTCAATCTTCAGGAGAAAGCAAGTCAAAATTAAACTTCCAGTTAGCACGCTAACAGATGCTCTGCGAATTCTCCAGTGTCAGAAATCCTTCCTAGAGTCAATGTTATGACAAAGAAAGCCTGAAACCAAAACGCTCTGACATAAGTGCTGCTGCGTCAGCAGACTGCGTTACACAGCAGATAATACACAAATTCCCAAAGATTAAGAAATTGAAAACTTAAAAAAAAAAATCACACTAAAAAATAAATTAAAAAGCAGTGGGTTGGGTCTTTTCCAAGCAAAAGCACCTCCAGTCAGGAAGCATATGTGCCTACTTCCACCTCGGGCAGCGCTGCAGGAAGCCGGAGGCTCCCCAGCCCACAGCCCCGGCCGCTCGGGTCGTGCCCGAGCCGGGGAGCTCGGGGTCAGCGCCAGCCTCACGGCTTGGGGGAACGGAGCAGCACATCAGGAGAGGCGGCGCGGAGGCGCTTCGCACCCCAAAAGCGTGCGACGTGCTGGGAAAGCAAAGTGAAGCGCACCCAGGTCCGGTGCAATGGGACGCCTGGAGGTGACAGCGCTGAACATAAGCCTCGGCTCGACAGGTTCACACAAACCTGGGGTTGGTAAGGCCGAGAAGCAAGGATTACGTCGATCTGTTTCCCAACAGCTTGTATTTACTGCTCACATAACGTCCAGAACCTGCTGGAGGATGGCAGCTGAGCAGCGCAAGAACGAACGCCCTCCTAACGAGGACTTTTCCCAGCTATAAAGAGCACAATTATTAAATCCCAATTTCGATCCTCGGGAGCAGGCTCAGGAGCCACAGCACACCGGTTAATCACAGGCGCACGGACCCATCTATGCGAGCTGGGAGAAGGTGCAAGCTAAGGATGCCATCACATGCGATGCCATCATGTGCAAGGAGCTGGGGGTGCAGGACAGCACCTCCGAGGCCACTTCTAGAAAGGCAGGGGCAGCGGGAAGAGCTCCTGGGGCCCTCTCGACTCCTGCAGGTGCTCGCGTGCAGCTCTGGGGCTGGAGAAGTTGCGCTGAGCTCTGCCTGGCCCTCCGCCCTCAGGGAGGATGAGGTCTAACGGTGGTGCCTGGCTGTGGAAGGCTTCCTTAAGGGAGAAGGTAAGGAAACGGACCTGGATCAAATCCCTTCTCCAGAAGCCTCCTGCAGAGACGGCTTTTATCCCTCCTGGGATAACAAATGTGCCAGCATCGATGCCAACGGTCGTACGGGGCTGAGCTAACAGAAAGCAGCACCCCACTCCCGCAGGCAGGGTGCACGATACCACGCAGATTAAAATCAGTCCCTAAGTTTGCTTCCCAAAACAGCTTCCTGCTGCGCACATCTCTCCCAGACATCTTACTTGTAACGCTCATTAAACACACACATGCAGTCCTGAAGCTCTCGCTGGAAAATTGCAGGAAGCGCGCTGAATAGGGAGCTGGCAGGGCAGCGGCATGGCAGCCTGTGCTCACGAGAGCGAGGAAATTCCTCTGCGTTCCCCCAAAAGAAACACAAGTGACCACAGACCATCCAGGACTTAATTACAGCTTGCCTTACCAGACCACTTTATAATATTATGAATACACAAATGCATCTGCTGTGCTAGATCCTCGTTCCTCAAGTGCCTGCACAACAAATAACTGCCCTCCAAGCTTTCACACCCACACCGTGTTATTTTTCTCAAGGAAAAGACCATCAATAAGCTCAGCTCCCAAGAGGCAGCTGGCTCCAAAACAACCCTTCAAGCTTGATGTGCCACGGCCGTGGATCTTGCTCACATGGCACGGGAACAGGGGGCTGGGAATAACGACCCCCGGAGGGCGAGGTCTGCTTTGCACACCGATGGGCAGAAGCCTTGTGCTCCAACCCTGCCCAGCGTCCCAAACGAAAAGGCTACAACACCCCAGGCAGGCAGGAGCCAGCTCCTCCGGCCATCAGTCAGCAGGTCTGCGGGAGGAAATCCCAGGGCAGCGTTCCTGTCAGCTAGCCGGAGAGCAGCGCGGAGCGTTTCTGTGCTCCCCTCGCCGCTCGCTTCCCGTCCTGCACTCGGTGGTCGGACCGGGCGCGATCTGTTTGCGCTGCGCTGCAGCTGGTATACGGGCTGCAGTTCCTATCCGAGCAACACCGGCACTCGGAGAGCTGCAGTGAAGGGATTTACACAGCTGTGGCTCATCAAGGAGCGTGTGCAATGCCATCGACTTGCCAAGACAGATCCTGCAGCCCCGTTCTGCTCGGGCCGATCACTGCGAAGGCTAACACGAGCGCCCCGAAGCATCGTCTTGTTTCGTACCTTACAGCCCCCAGGCCAGGGATAGAGCCTCTATATCCCCGCAGCAGCAATGTTTTAGGGTGCTTAACAGTTAGCCTAAAGCCTTACCAACGAAGAATCGCCACTGCTTAAAATACCACCTACAGGGACGCTAGAAGGACAACGGGAGCAGAGCTCTGCCAGCGCCGATCACGTTTGCCTGGCTGATCCTAAAAGCTGCTGCTCTGCCAGTTGGCAAAACGTTTTATAACTCTTTTCCTCCTCTCTGAGCCCTTCAATATTCCTTCCCTCCCCTCCTGAATATATTTAAGAACCTGCTATTTATTCTGCTAAAGTAATTAGCCACTGCAGCGGAACAAACAGATGAGGAATATTAAATGCAGACCAAAAACCTGCCAGGCGTCAGCACCTCTCGGAGGCTGGTTGCGGCGTGAGGACCCTGCTCGCACAAAACCCCCCGGCACAGGAAGGTTTCCCTACCTGCAGGCACCTTTCCGGGTCCCAAGGACCCCAGCTCACAGGCGTGGGTGGCATCGGCGGTTCCCATCCCGAGCTACCTCCTCTTCCCTGCAGAACTGCCTCAGCTGTCGAAGAAGCGCCTGAACCCGCAGAGTTTTTGACTTTTTTTTTTTCCTCTTCTATGAAGTCAACAGATTTTAGGAAAAAAAAATCCTCTAAGGGAAAGTTCTTGAATGAAAACAAGCAGCCGTGCAATCGTACTGAGTCACAGCACGTTACTCATAAGGGAATGCTCATTTTCACATGCCACAAAAAGCTCGCTATCCAAACACAATCGTGGAAGCTGTGCTCTCACCTGGGAAAAAAATAAAGGCGTGTTAAAGGACCCAGCCCTGGCTGGTGGCTGCTCCGGCTGGAAGGAGAAGGGGACTCTGCGGAACATTTAATTGCTCCTGGCAATCCGGAGTTACGGAGTTAATTTAGGGGTGGGAGACAGCAGCTGCCTCCAACCTGCTCCAGACTCTTCCTCATACTTTGCAACTGCTTCTCCTGCCTGGCAGCAGCCCCGCCGCGCGCAGGGCAGCGCTTCGGGAGGCAGCAAAGCCACTTGGGCTTCTTCGCTTACCCAGGTCAAAAAAAAAAAGGCTCTGAGGGTCCTGGAGCAGCCGTGCCACCAAGGGTGGCAGCTTCCCCCCGGCTTGCCTTCTGCTGCCCTCGCCCACCAGCCCTCTCCTAGCTGAAAACTGAAGCAGTCAGACCGAGCGCGAGGCGCTCTCCCACGGCAGCAGCGCAGGGAGCGAAGCGAAGGGTGTGCACGCAAGCAAGGAAGACTAAGAAGGAGCAGAAACTTTTCCAGCGCTGCTTCAGCCGATAAACGGTATCAGCACAGTTAATTGCTTGTGATTTGGGGCAGGGATACGGTTTTGTCCCGTGAGCAGAAGCACATTTCCTGGGAAACCCAGCTAAACGCACGTTAATAGCGCGGCGCTTCAGGCCCTCGGACACTTGCAGCAGTTAGAGCCAGCTCACTTGAAAAACAATTGCCAGACACGTTCAGCAAGGGGAAAAAACCAAAAAACAAAAAACAAATTTTAGTCAAAAAAAAGCCTCTGGGAAACAAAACGATGAGCAACATCCTGCCTGTGCTGCTGCGCGGGCACCGGCCCTGAAATGGCTGCTGGAAGGATGAATGAACGGGACCGCGAGGACACCTGCACCCAGCCTTCCTTTCCGTCCCCCAGAACAGGCAATTGCAAGTTCTTTGAAGCACAGCCTTTCCCGTTAGCTGCTTTTCAACAGGAAATTGTCTTTTCCTCCATATAAGACCTAGCTCCAACCCTGAAAATAAAGGGTTCCTAAACTCCACCCGCAGGTTTCCATACTCGGACCTCCCGCTGCACACCTCGCCTGCTAGGCCAGGTTTTCCTACAGAATTAAAGCACCGACAATGATAAAAGATGAGGTTCGTTCTGGGTTTTAGCCCGGGCAGCCCGTGCGTCGCACGCTTCTCACTTAGCGTATGGCTCCTGAGAACAAAAGGAAGCTGCAGGGTTTAACAGCACCGCCCTGCAAGGGTTTGTAGGAAAATGGTCCTTAGAATTCGCTGAAGGAACAAACAGGAGGAAACCAGAAGCATCAGAACTGGCCTAAGAGCTCAATAAAATATTAACAAACCAAGAACCAGAGCGGGCAGCGCGAGCACCGAGACCAGCTGCCACTGCAGAAAGCCGCTAAGTAAGTGATCTTGAGCACCCCGTCCTAAAAACCAGACGCATCCACGACGAAGGGGATTTGAAGGCTTTCTGCTGTGGCCGTTAGTGCCCTGAGAACAGCTCCGGGTGTGCAAAACCCGCCGAGACCTCCGCAAGGGGACAGAGCTGGCGTGAGAAGCACCGAGAGCACAGAAGCCGCCGGGTCACGTACCTACCGGGTACTGCTCGAGCTCACCCGCGGGCTGCCGGCCAACAAACCCCAAATCTAACCACGTCAACCACTAAATGTGTTCACGCTGAGGTTACAGAGGTGACCCAGCCACCTACAGACGTGGGTTTCCGTCCGCTCCCCCACGTCCAACGCCGCCCCAGCCGAAGGGCGGTGGGCCTGGGCGCCAGCTGGGGCTCCGCACGCAGACGGGGCCGCTCCAGGAAGCTGAACCCAGACCCAGCCAGCTTGGAAAACTGCTCGGCGGAGCCGCAGCGCTCGGGTGGACGGGCTGCGTCTGCTCCTGCATCCATCCACCCGACCCAAACCACCCTACGTCCCGGGGGCTTGGGAAGCAGCGGCATTTTGCGCTCACGCACCCCCTCTGCTGGATCCCTGCAAGCCCTTCCTTAAATTTATTCTCACCTGAAATTTTTCTAGCACAAAAAAAAAAAAAAAAAAAGAACACAATGAAATTCAAAACGAAGGCAAATCCGCACGCGAGCCAGAAAAGAACGATCCCAAAGCCAGCCTTAAATTCATTCCTTAAATTATTTGTCCTTAATAATAATTAATACAAATTAATAATGTTTTGTCCTTAATAATTAATAAAATTTAATAATATTTTGTCCTTAAATCAATTATTTGGGGGACAGCCTGTACGAATGACGCAGCACTCCCTCCCTCTCACTGGCATCTCTCAGCCCTACCAAAGCCACGAGGACCGGCCAACGCCTGTGTAGATTTCAGGCAAATTTACAGCCGAGTCATCAGGAAAAGGCACCTAAAAACCAGCCAAGTTTTGAACGTACGAAAAGTCAGTCTGGAAGCACCACCTGGGAGCATCGCTCCTGTATTTACACTCCCAGGAACCCCAAAGCCTGTTTGTGTCCAAGAAATCCTGCTCAGGCAAAACCGAGCCATGTAAAATGCATCTTAGGGGGGCTGCTCACGCAGCTAAGAGCTGAGCGCAGCTACCCAGCGGCGCCGGGTGACTCCGTTCCCGATTTCCTGACAGCCTCCGTCAGCTGCTTGCTCCCTGTGGTCGGGATTTTGTTGTTTTTCTAAATAAAACCTCTTCTTGGCCCCACCTAATTGACGAACCCGAGCAGCTGTTCCCAGCGCAACTCCCACCGAAGCGCTGCCTGCTCCACACAACGCCCTCCAGAAGCAGCCCGCACTGCGGGGGACTTCAGTGACTCGGGTGAGCACCCCGCGACGGCCGGGCCGAGGTCCGGCAGGGCGACCCGTCGCGCTCACCACCCAGCCTCCGGTTCCCCCAGGCGGCCCCCGGTGCACGCGGGGCAGGAGGAAGGGCTTCGAGCAAAGCTCTCCTGCAGCCCACCCGCACAAACCACGCCTGGCTGAGAAACGAAGCGACGAGCAGCCCCGAGACGGCTCGTCCGAGCCGGGGACGAGCCCAGTGGTACTGCCTCTCAGGCCAAAAAAAGGATGCGCTGGAAAAAGCCACGCGTTAGCGTAGGCTCGGCGGCCAAGGTTTGATTTCCATCGATGCCCGCAGCTCTCAGACGCACCGCTGGCCGCACGGGAGCTCGCTGACGCCACGGTTTTGTCGGCACGCCGGGTACTGGGGCACCTGGCGCCTCCCGGGCACAGATGCCGTCAGGAGATGCTCGCCACCTCGAGGAGCCTCTCCCGCGGTGCCTGCCTGCTGAACCCCAGCGCATTCCTTCACCCGCTGCAAACAACCTCATTCGGTTCCTAACGCAAAGCCCGGGGGGAAAGCTGCCGACCATGGAGTCAGGCACCCAGCGAGCTCTCCGCTTCGCCCTTAAACAGACCTGGCTTCGCGCTGCCTGTGAAACAGCGACTGCGACACCACAGGGAGCACCTGCTTCCTCTTGGTGCTGGAGAAAAGGACTTCACACAGAGAGACACGACCGAAAACCCGCTGGGGTTGCCGGCCCCGACCCGTGCTGAAGGAGCTCTGCTGGGCGTGCGGCAGGCACCAAGAGCTGCTCTTGTTTGTGACCACGAGCTGGAGGCGGGCACAAAGGTGCGCTGATCAAAGCGTAAAAAGGGTGACGGGAACAGCGAGATGTCGGAGAAGCCAGCACACAGCTCAAGGGCTTGTCTTGACGCTCATAAGGAGGGCTCTTGTGCATAAATCCAAACGCGCCTGCGTTCATCACCGGTGGGGTTTAAGCACAGGATGCTAACCGGGAGGGCGAACGGCCAGCACACCGCGCTCTGCCAGCACCCAGCTCCGCGCCCCCCTCACAGCATCGCGGGCAGAGAAAGGTGCGGTGCTGACGGGGCCCTGAGCACGAGGTGCTGGTGCCAGCGAAGGGCACTGCCAGCACCGCGCCGAGAGGTGACGGCGGAAGGGGGCCGAAGGCAGGGCAGCTCCAGGGCCCGTGGAACCGCCCTGAGCCTGCGAGCTGGCACTGGGCAGCGCCTCCGTCGCTCACCGTCACCGCGATCTGTCAGCGGCGGGCAGGGGCCGAGCTTCCCCCATGAAACCGCCTCTTGTAGGGAGCAGGGGGGCTCACAGCAAGCAGCAGCGGCGTTTAAAGCCAGAGGGTTCCCTGAAGTGCTGCGGGAGGAAAAGCCGATGGCGAGGGAAGGACAAACGCAAGCGCGGGGAGCAGCTGGCGGAGTGGCGACTGTGGCCCCATCAGGCCGGGCTGACAACGGGGCAGGAGGGCCCGCTCTGCACCCCCTCGCCACCGCAGCTTCCAGCAGGTCCATAAAGCACGAAGAGCCAGGGGCAGGGCCCTGGGGCACGTCCGAGCCCAGCTCGGGGCAGCGAGCAGCCTGGCAGCACCGCCGAACGCACGCGGCGAGCAACTGAGCCACCTGCAGGAAGGCGCGGCCCCGCGACGCCGGCAGCGGGCTCCCCGAGGGCCGGTTTCCTCACGGACCTCCAGAAGACCCGGCCAGCAAGGTCGGTGGGCGTTTGCCGCTGTTTCCACACTTCTTTGAGAACCCGCCGTCCTTTTTGGTAGGAATTTATTCTGAGAAACCAAACGGGCGGCGCGCCACGAAGCGAACCCGCTGCTAGTTAGAGTCGCATCGCCCCCGGCAGGGGTCATCTGGCCGTCCCACGCGACGAACCTCTTCGCAAACGCAGCTTGCTTGCCGAGCCTGAGGAACACTGGGTGTTAGACGTCTAAGGAAAACAAGGAAAGAAAGCAGCAATCTAACCCACGTCACGGCAGCAGCAACCCCAGATTCGGGGATGTTGCGCCAAGCTCGCAGCGCGCCCGGCGGGCGGAGGGGTGACGGCTGCTCCCACAGCTCGGCCCCGGGAGGCTCCGGAGTCCCCCCTCGTCCAGCTGCGGCGGGGAAAAAACAGGCAGCCCGAACACAAACGCAGGAAGGGAGCGCATTCAGCGGGACAGATTAAAGGTGGCTGCCCGACGGCCACACGAGGAACGGAACGAAAATAATTTTAGCTCCTTCTGCTCAGCCACAGAATGGCCGTGACAACAATGGCACAGACGGAGCCGCGGCTGCTCGGCGCTCTCCTTCGGGCGGGTTCGGCAGGCACCGCGGCACGCCGCCGCAGGGATTTGATGCCCCACGGTCTGCAGGCATCAAAGAACCACGGCGATACCGCGCTCGCTTCGTGTTTAACAGCGCCACGAGGAGCGACCGGAACGAGACCGATACGACACCAGGGGAAGGAGGAAACGGCTTCCCCGCAGACGTTCGGCTTTTGCAGAGTTGTTCCTTCCACACGGGTCCAACACCCGGCCCCGGAGCTCGCTGCGAGCGACCACACCTCGGGAGCCAGCGCAGGAGCACCAGCGCCTCGGGGCCTCACCGGGGCAGACCTGCCCCGCACACCCTGCCCAGGCCGCGGTGCCTTCCCCGTAAGGCAGCCACGACCCCTCGCTTTCGCAGCCCCGGGGCACGACCAGCCCAGCAGCACCACCCCTCCCGGCACCCCCCTTCGGGACCCACTCACCCAAAAGCGCCTTTTCCTCAGCCACCGCTCTCTGCGCGGCCCCGGGGCCATGCCCTCGCTCGCTCCTCGCGGCCCCGAGCTGGGGCAAGGTCAGGGCGGAGGGAGAGCTGCCGCGGCACAGCGGCACCGAAGCAACAAGCCCCAAACAAATCAAGCAGCTCAATCAACGCACCTTAAACCCTCAAACTCCCAAACTACCGCAAACCTGGCACAGACCTAAATAAAACAGACAGGCACTTCAAAATGGGTCTGAAACACATGAAGAGACTCGGCTCGTCAGAGGCACAAATCTCCGTTGCACGGACTGTATTAAGCAGGGGCAAGATGAACATTTTCACGTTAATTCACAGATGTTTTTGTAGGTGTTTAGCTGGCAGAGAAGTATTTTTAAAACTGCCACAGAAATGGGAAGTGAATGCAGCCGGCAGTGCAGTCCGGTGTGGACTAACCGAGGCTCCCGGAGCACATGTGCAGCTCTCAAAATAGCAAGCTCCCAGAGGCAAGAGCCGCGTTTTCTGCGTCTTGCACAACACCAAAGTTTCCAGCCGCAGTTTTCGACACAGATGTGTCACCCCGTTCCTCTTTAAGCCAAGACACGAGCAGGCTCAAAAGGGATTTTGACATGAATTCCTGCGCTACATCAGGAAGCTGCTAACGGCAGCGCAGCCCGGCTGGGCCGCCGATACCTCAGTGGATCTCGCAGGGAAGCCACCAGCCGTGCAGAGCCCCCGCGCGTCCGAAACCACCCCGACAGGGGCTCTTCTCTGGAGCAACACCCGCTAAGCCCACTATCAGAGCCACCAGAGGCCTCCTCCCAAAGGCTTTCATCGGGATTTGGACCGAGGCGCAGCGCCCAGCGCTGGCTCCTGGCTCCAACGCCCCACGTGCGCCCCTGCGGCTTTCCCCGCTCCGAGGGCTTTCGGCTTACCTGCGCTCCATCTTAAAAACTGGTGAGGGCAAAGCCTGGAGCAGTGTTGTACAATAAAGCCTGCCATGGCTAAATACGCAGGGAAAATAGCTTCCCTCAGATGCACAGCCCTGTTTACACAGAAAGTGGGAACCCTTCTCAAGCCGCGCTCAGTCACATCCTGTGGAAATGGCTTGAATTGGCAGGCGCAAAGCAGGCTGCGTTACTGCCCGCGGCTCTCCGAAGCCCCGAGAACATGCATTTAAAAATCAATCGCCTTCTGGGAAGGCCCGGGTACAGAGCATCCCCATCTCTGCCCAGAGTGTGTCCTCCCGCTCCAGGAGCAGCCC
Source organism: Cygnus atratus (assembly GCF_013377495.2). NCBI lineage: Eukaryota > Metazoa > Chordata > Aves > Anseriformes > Anatidae > Cygnus > Cygnus atratus. The sequence goes on along the minus strand of NC_066382.1, from coordinate 7,237,724 downwards.
TGGTGCCGCTCCTCGCGCCGAGCACGGCGGTGACACCGGCTGCGTTTTCTGGGACCAAGGAAATGGCGCTCAAGCGCATCCCCACTGGTCCTTAAAATCCCCGGGTAAAAGACAACCCACCTTCAGCACCAGCAACGAGTCCCAGACTTTGATACTAACCACAGGCATGCGGGTGAGGCTCATCCTTGGGCTTCCCTAAGAGCCAGAGAGAAAACTCCATCCCAGGGCTTGCAGGCTGGGACACACTCCGTTTGCAAGCGACACGTGCTGCCGCTGCGAGCCGGTGAGAATAAACCAGCGCAGGTCTGCGAAGCAGCGCAAGCACTGAGCTGTGCTTTTCAAACCGCTGTGCCTTTTGCACCCAAGGGCTTTGCAGACAATTTCACCCACCGCCATGGAAAAAATGCTGCTTGGGTGGAGCCAGCCGGCAGACAAACCACCAGGTAGCACCGGAAGAAAAACACGCGCAGACACCTTTGCCACGCGAAGCCAACCGGCGGCTGCAATTCTGCTCCTGCTAGAAACGTGCACGCACAGACGCCAAAGCGGCGACAAAGGCACGGGGCCGACCCCGCAGCAGCTCCTGCAGCTCCTCCTGTACCACTGCCCAGCCTCGGCAGCAGCCCGACGCCTGTCCTGCCCGCGGTCAGGTCTCGCTCTCAGCCCTGTGCCGGGGCAAGGAGAGTGCGGCCAGCTGGGGGACCTGCCCCGTTAGACTCTGACCAAGGGGAGCTTCAATAATTAACGCGCTGTTTCCATCCCCGCACTCGATGGACGCCTTTACTCACTCTCCTGAGCCCAGGGATGGCCGGCCCTGCCCAGCTCCTCTTCTGCACGGCAGCGAGGGGCCCTCGGCTGCGTTTCGGCTGCCCGGCTGTGTGCTCGGGCTGCCAGCAGCAACCCTGCTGCAAGGAGTTCTTTACAAGGCACAAAAACGCCAGGAAGATGGGGAAGAGGGGAAAACAACAGCGGGCTCCTTGCTGTAACTGCGGGCAAGGTTTAAGCACTGGGTCTGGAGGAGGGCAGGTGCCGCTCCTTTCTCTTCCATCCACCGCTCGCTGGGCGTGCTTCGGGAGCCCAGCTGTCCCAGTTTCCCCCTGCAAGGTGTCACTGCCACAGCTGCAGCGAGGCGGGCTCTTACCGCTGCCGTTTATTCCAGCGGGGAGGAAGGAGCTACGCCAGGGCAGTCTGACAGGAATCCCCCAGGCAAGCTCGAGGGACGCAGCCTGAGGGAAAGCCCCGCTTATTCTCCCCCTTCTCCAACACGAGCGTAAGGAAAAGGAAGGAGAAAGGGTGGCGTGAACACGAGAAACGGCGGCTAAGGAAATGGGGAAATAACGGCAAGCCCCTCTGCGCTTTTCGGGCCACATCTGCCCTACGGACCCGGCTCTGTGAGGCGGGGGGGGGGGCGGCAGCGCCTCGGACCTGAGGTGTTTTAGGGACCCCCCCAGCCAGCCCCGCTCCCGGCACCCCCCGCCGCCGTTCAGCCGCCAGTCCCCTCCCCGGTCTCCCCCCGGCCCCTCCCCGCCTCCTTTTGTTCCCCCCCCCCCCCCACGATCGCGCCCCGGGCACTCACGGCCGGCTCCGCTCCGCTCCCGGCGGCCCCGGGGGGCTCGGGGGGGGGGCTCCGGGACCCCGGGACACGGCGGCGGGCTCCTGGGCGCCGCCGGGAGCCCCGCGGGGACCCCGGGACCGGGCGGGGCGGGGCCGGGCCTCACCTGCGGCCTCAGGGCAGCCGGGGCCGGGCCCGCCGCGTCGCCCCGGTGACGGCTCCCGCCGCCGCCGCCATTTTCCCTCCCCGCCGCGGCAGCCGCCGCTCCGGCCGCGGCCGAGCGCGCACTGCGCGTGCGCCGCCCCCCCTCCTCCCGGCCCCGCCGTCACATGATTCGGGAGGGGAGGGAGGGGGGAAGGGTCACGTGGGGCGCGGGCGCCATGATGGGGAGGTCGGAGCGCGGCTGTCCCTATAGGCGCGCGGGGCTCTGAGCGGCGCGGGGTGGCCGCCATGTTGGGGAGGTCGGGCTCGGGCGGCGGGGGGTGGCAGGGCGGCTCCCCGCACGTCCGCCCTCCTGCACCCCGGGGGCACCGCGGCCTCCCCCCTCAGGGGACGCCATCCGCCGCCTGCGGGAACGGGGAGAGGGCCCCGAGCTGGCCTCAGGCGGGGGCACCCAGGCGGCGGGGTGACGCTGGTGGCGGGTCCCCCCCTCCGGGTGGCAGCCCGGCACCGCCACGAGGCTGCGCGGTGCCCGGTACGTGCGCCTGCCGGGTGAGCGGCCCTGCGAAGGGCTGCAGGCACCTGGGAGGACACGGCGCCATGGCACCGCAGCACCACAGTGACACAGCCCCACAGCTCCACAACACCATAGCTCCACAGCACCACAGCCCCACAGCCCTACAGCTCCACAACACTGCAGCACCACAGTTACACAGCCCCACAGCTCCACAGCCCCACAGCCCCACAGCACCAAAGCCCCACAGCCCTACAGCTCCACAACACTGCAGCACCACAGTTACACAGCCCCACAGCTCCACAGCCCCACAGCCCCACAGCACCAAAGCCCCACAGCCCTACAGCTCCACAACACTGCAGCACCACAGTTACACAGCCCCACAGCTCCACAGCACCACAGCACCAAAGCCCCACAGCCCTACAGCACCACAGCCGCACAGCTCCACAATACTGCAGCACCACAACACTGCAGTACCACAGTCCCACAGCACTACAGCCCCAAAGCCCTACAGCCCTACAGCACCACAGCCCTACAGCCCCACAGCCCCACAGCTCTACAGTTACACAGCTCTACAGCCCCACAGCCCTACAGCCCCACAGCCCCACAGCACCAAAGCCCTACAGCCCCACAGCCCTACAGCACCACAGCTGCACAGCTCCACAACACTGCAGCACCACAGTACCACAGTCCCACAGCTCTACAGCACTACAGCTCTACAGCTCCACAGCCCTACAGCACCAAAGCCCAACAGCTCCACAGCACCACAGCCCTACAGCACCAAAGCTCTACAGCCCCACAGCTCCACAACACTGCAGCACCACAGTCCCACAGCTCTACAGCACCACAGCCCCACAGCACCGCAGGGTGGCTGAGCCTGGAGGGTGCCTCTGAAGATCTCCCAGCCCAGCCCCCTGCCGAGCAGGATACGTGCAACCACAGACAAGAAACCCAGCCAGCACGGGTGTGAGATGACATTGCCAAAAGTCCCTTAGTGCCTGTGCGAGGCCTTGGCTCACGGCTGCTCCCAGTTCCTGTGGGGGTGGCTGGGACGATGGCTGCTCTCTGGCCTGCGGTGCTCCCACGGCAGCCCAGGTTTTGTGAGGCTGAGCCCAACCAGGGCTCGAGAGCAGCTCTGCGAACATGGCAACTGGCAAAGTGCTGCAGTCCTCGCTTGGGGTTGAAGTGCTGCACAATGTTTGTAAGAGAAAATTAGCTCAGACTTTTAACTGAGAGGCAGCAGTGCCTGAAGTGCCTCAGTCGCTCTTGGAAATGGTACTTCAGTTGTTTAAGATAGTGCTGCTCGTCACTGGATCAGGGATAATTAGCACTTTGGGGGCCAGAAACAGGCAGGGGGCTGAAGAGCTCCATGTGCTGGAGACGGGATTTCTTACCGTGAGGGCAAAGCCAGCAGGATGGGGGCATGTTCGAGAACAACGCTGCTGGAGCTCCGAATGTGCTGCTTGCAAGCCAGCGCTAAGCCAACAATGCTGGGCACCGGCTGCTCGAGAGCACAGTTCCTGTTTCCTTCTGGAAAAAGCCAGAGGATGGGTAGGAACAGCCCGAGGTTGCACCCTTTCCTCCCGTCCTCGCACAGCCTCCGTGTCGCCTGCGTGGACCCTGGGCCTGTCCCCATCCTGTCCCCACCCAGCGGGGTGCCGGGAGCAGGGCGTGCAGACACCGACGAGCGCTGCCGCAGCGCCGAACGCCCCGCGAACCCCAGCACAGCTCGTGTGTGGATGCACAGCATCCCACCCCTCACAAAACCGCCCGGAGGATGCCCTTGCCGGCTTTTGGGCTTGCCAGGGCAGAGGAAGGCCGGCGAGGGGCTCGCGGCGCTGCTGGCAGGAGCCAGGGCTCACCGCAGGGGTTGCGTGAGTATTTTTCTGCTTTTAGCTGGAGTTTTTAAGAAGCCGCTCGCCATCTGCTGGCAAGCTGCAGCTCGTGAATGGGGTGTCCTCCTGCCTGGAGTTCTGGGGAAGAGTTCCAGATTTGAGGTCGAAAGGAAAGTTTCTGTGTCTCCCTGTCTGAACGTTTGTTTTTTAGGATGCTGGAAGCGGCGTTCACTTCTGCAGCATGTGGATCTGCCCTCAGCAGACCCGTCCCCAGCTACCTTTGTGTCATTCAAGGCCCAGAGCACTACGTCGGTGTGCCGAATAGCCCAGCTACAAGAGCTCAATTAACCAATTTTTTCTTTTGGGAAACCCTAAAGGGTTTGAGCTGAAGTTATCCCACCTGCCACACGGGACATTTAAGAGTAGCAAGCACTCAGGACGTGGATGTAAAGCAATATAAATAAGTACGACAGGAAGATGCCACAGGCCCTCAGGTGAGTTTCTGTCCTCTCAACACACAGATTAACTCAGATCCACCTCTATGCCAGCCTCCCCAAAGCCGGACCCTGGCTGGAGCTGCGTGCACCCTGGCGTTGTTGGGATTTGGAGGCACGGTGGTGGGAGCAGCACCGTAACCCCGTGGGGCTGAGGTAACGGCAGGGGGTTTGGGGCTTTGCTGGAACCCCTGGCACCACGCAGGCTGCTGCAGGCTGGCTGGTTCCCCCATGGAGCCACCGGTGGGACTCGTGGCCTCGTGGTCCTTTGGGCGTAGGGCGAGTGCCATGGGGCTCACAGCGGGGGGATCACACCATGCTCGTCCCCCCCCCAGCCCCCTCCTTCCCTCCTGGCTTTGCGGAACAGATCTGCTAAACACCAGGTTGGTGCTTGATCGGGGGGCGCAGCTGCGGGCTGTGAGGATGACATGCGTGCTGATGCAGTGACAGTCGCATGGCGGTGGGTGCCCCCATCCCATCCCATCCCATCCCATCCCCATCCTAATCCCGATCCCAATCCCCAACCCATCCCCATCCCAACCCCATCCCTTCACAATCCCAAACCAGATCCCAATCCCCATCTCAATCCCAACCCCAATTCCCATCCCATTCATCCCAATCCCAATCCCAACCCCCATCCCACCCCCATCCCATCACAATCCCAATCCCAATACCCAACCCATCCCCATCCCAAGCCCATCCCTTCACAATCCCAAACCAGATCCCAATCTCCATCCCATCCCAATCCCAATCCCGATCCCAGTCCCTATCCCATCCCCATCCCAACCCCATCTCATCACAACCCCAATCCCGATCCCAATCCCCATCCCCTCCCATCCCATCTCATTCCCATCCCATCCTGATCCCAATCCCCATCGCACCCCATCCCATCCCCACCCCATCCCTATCCCTATCCCCATCCCGATCCCCATCCCATCCCCACTCCATCCCCATCCCCTCCCGATCCCAATCCCCACCCCAATCCCAATCCCCACCTCATCCCCACCCCATCCCCATCCCCTCCCATCCCATCCCCATCCCCACCCCATCCCCATCCCCTCCCGATCCCAATCCCCACCCCATCCCCATCCCCTCCCATCCCATCCCCATGCCATCCCGATCCCAATCCCCATCCCGATCCCAATCCCCATCCCCACCCCATCCCCATCCCATCCCCACCCCAATCCCGTCCCTATCCCCCCCCCGCTCCTCCCGCCCGCCAGGGGGCGCCCTCTCCCCTCCCCCGCACGTGGCCGCCCGCCCCCTCCCACCGCGCACGCGCCGCTCCCCCCCCCCCCGCCCTCTCCCCAGCGGCGCGCGCGCGGGCGCAGCCGGCAGGCGGGGGGTGCGCAGGCGCGCTGCCGTGCGGTGGGGTGGGGAGGGAGGCGGCGCGCGCATGCGCCCTGCTCGGTGTGGCGGCGGCGGCGGCGGAGGGGGGGGGCGTTAAGATGGAGGACGAGGAGGTGGCCGAGAGCTGGGAGGAGGCGGCCGACAGCGGGGTGAGCGCGGGGACCGGGCCGGGACCGGCCGGGGGGGGGGCGGCAGGGCCCGGCGGGGAGCGGCTGGCGCTGGGGGTGGAGGTGGAGGGGGTGGAGGGGACGGGAGCGGCCCCCGGCCCCGCGCGGCCGCCCCCTGAGGGCAGCGGGCCGGGAACGGCTCCTGGGGGGGGTCCCGGCCCCTGTCCTGGGAGCCGCGGCCTGGAGCCTCAGCGCCGCTCCCGGCCCGGCACCGCTCGTCCTCCGCGGCCCTCCTCCCCGGCCGCGCTCTGCGCGTGCTCTTAAAGCCCTCGGGAGGAAATCTCCGCGCCTTGTCCTTCCCCAGGCCCCTCTCGGCGAGTCCAGACCGCGAGGCAAACTCATCGGCGCTCCCGCGGCTCGGCAGGCTGCTCGAGGAGCCTGCAGCTGCTTCTGCAGTTGTCCGGGGTTTGGGTGTCTGTGAGAGCGCTTAGAGCACAGAGAAAGCCGAGCCGTCTCCAGCAGGAGTTATTATTATGCAAGAGGAGAGATGGATGCTGCCTTCTGGCAGCCGGGGTATTTTAGAAAGGTCATGCTTCAGAGCTGCGGCTCGCAGGAAGGGGACCCTCTGCTGCTGCTGGTGGCCGCAGGAAGTTAAGAGCCAGCCGGGATGGACCCGCGCAGGGGTGAGCCTGCTCCCGCCAGGCGTTTTGCTTCAAGCAGGTGGGTGCTCGCGCGGGCTGGGCACCGTGGGCTCTCCGAGCTGCTGCAGCAATCAAAGGTGCGGGAGACTCAGCAGAGAGACTCAGAGAAGAGAAAGGGGAAGGGAGTACAGGAAGAGGCTCGGCTGTAGGGCAGACAGTGTGACTGATGTTGCTCGTTAACGGTTGAAAGTTACGAGGCACACCTGCCTTTCTTTGTGGAAAACCTGCTGCAGTTAGCAGGCAGGGAAGCCTGAGCGCAGCCTTAACGAGGTGGATCTCCTGTTGAAAGGCTGAGGAAAAACTGTGTGCAAGAATTGGCCTGATCCTGTAATCACGGTATCGTTCTTGTTGTTTTAAGGAGTTTCCTTTGTGTTTTTTTCCACCTATGTCTTACTTGGCATAGATGTGAGGTGGATCCCAACTCAGAGGCACGAGATGTGGCAGCCGCGGTGCAGAGGAAGGTGCAAGAAAACACTGAAGATGAAACCTGGCGTGCCAAGGAGCAGCTTTGAGCGCATCCCCTTGTCCTAACGCTATACGCAGTTGAGATCTGAGTAGTCAGTTCTCAGACCCCTCAGCACACGTGTAAGCAGGAGAAAGGTAGTGAAAGAGATCCATGGCGGGCTTCTGAGACAAGCTGCCTCCTTTCTTGCCAGTAAGCCACCAGGAGGGCACCGTGTGGAACAGAAAGGCTGCTGAGATTTTCAGCACTCGTCCTTCCCCGTGTGTGTGTGGTTTTTGGTGCTGGGCTACTGGCAGCTACTCTAGGCGCTGAGGAAGGTGGCTCTCAGCAAGAGGCAGTCTGGGGCTGCCTCGCACGCTGTGGTCTCCCTAGTTATTATGTCACCTCAGGTAGCTTCTGGGGACTTGCCTTTCAAAACAAGCAGCACGGCGATCTTAATTGGTAGAAGGGCGCCCTCTGAATGGGGAAAGCCCAAGAAACCTGGCACAAAACCTGGCACACCTCCTTCTTTGGATGTGGTCGGTCAAAAGAGCTCCGTGACCAGTTCTTGTTCTTTAACGTGGCTTCTCTCTGTCTTCCATTTTTGTATCAGCAGAATTACCTGGTGCTTGCCAGAAAGATGGAGCTTCTTGTTTGGCGTGTGCCACCCCTGAGTGACTGCACGCTAAGCAGCTGCCCCCAGCTCCAGCGGCTTCGCCTACCCGGGCGCTGTGCAGGCACAGCAGGGCGAACGTGGGGCTCTTCCTGCCAGGCTGCTGCAGCAGAGCTCCGTGGGGCCGGTGGAGCCGGCTGAAAGGGCTCTGTGCTAGGTAACTGCCTGGCGTACGGGTGTTTGAAATGTCTGGGAAACGGAGAGGTTTTGCTTGTCAGTGAGCTACAGACGGAAAACTGGTGTGTGAGTAACGAGCGAGCTGTCCAGGAGACCCGTGGCAGGGTCAGGAGCAAAGTGTGAGGCTTCAAAGACCTGGTCTGGGTTAGTAAGCACTAATGTGACTTAATGCGTGGCTCGGTTCTCTTTTGTGTGGCTTACCTGGCTTTAGGGAAGAGGGAAATCACAAATGGGAGGTGTATTTGTTACACCTGAGCCTGTTTACCAGGTTAAACTAATAATTAAGGTTCAGGTGGGAAGCTGCGCTCCAGCGCTGGGGTGGAAGCCCAGTGGCCGGGGATCCCAGAGGTGACGCACGGCTCCACGTCGGTGCTCCTCAGCTGCCTTCATCACAGGTTCCTGTCACAAAAGCACAGCTAGCTAGAGTCAGAGCCTATCAATATTGTCTTAGTAACTTACCTCGAGTCGGAATAAGATGTTAGCCTGACAAGAAAGTCATTCCACATGATTTTCTGTGCCCGGCCTGCTGTCAGGCCCCGTGCAGGGCAGCTGGCTCCCACCTCCTGCCTGGTACAGCTCGCCCCGCCGCGGGCCAGGGCCGGGATCCTGCACCGTGCTGCTCCGGGGGAAGGAGCAAACCCCGTGCCCGCTGCTCGGGGAGGATGTGGGCTTTGTCCCTTGTGTGCGTGGGGAATGGCATCTGCTCGTGCTGCTGCGCTTCTGGAGGACCTGAGGCTCTCAGGAAACCCCGTTGCTGCCGCCTCTGATCAGGTTGGTGCGCAAGCGGCAGGCAGAAGCTGGGCTTCCTGCTTTGGATTTCAGCCTTCAGCGAGGTGAATCGGGGGTTGGAAAGGGCTGAATCTGGGTTTTGGCTGCCGTCGCTTCAAGTTGCTAAATGCGATCAAAGTACACAAGTCAGAAGGGAAATATTTCGGAGCATGAAGCTGTGACCTCTGGTCTGTGAAGCCTGCGAGCTTCTTGTGTGATCAGGGGAGAAGTCAGCGGGGTTTTGGCACCCTTCCCATCCAGGGCTGGGCCCTGGAGGAAAGCCCTGAGGATGACTGCCGATTCCTGGTGTCGGGAGAAGCACCAGGGGGATGGGTTTTGACACCGTGATTTGACACGGCGATTTTTGTAAAATATTTACTAAATATTTGCTTTAGATGTTTGTAACTGGCCCCAAAATCTCTAAGCTGGGAAACGAAAGCTTGTTTCTGGCGCCTCTGCCCTGCTCAGGCGGAGGCAGCCTGACGAGAGGCGACGCTGGGAGGCGGGGAAGGAGCAAGCACCAAATGCCACGAGGGGAGCGTCTGCCATGGGATGTTTCTGTGAGTCCTGCGAGGGCTGCCTGAGTCACCAGGGAGCAGCCTCTGCTCCCTGCCGGTTGCAGCAGCGTGACCTTGGCGAGCATCTGGCCCTGCTGCCTGACCCCGTTTGTGGGTGCAGGAGGCACGGGTGACCCGGGCGAAGAGGTGCGGCGAGATGAGATGAGCCGGCGTTGAAATGCTGCCGCCCCTGTCTGAGGCCGCTGTGCGGAGCGGGAGGACAGGCCCGCCGCTGGGAGAGCTGCGGAAGGCTTCTGCTAGGTTTTAGCCTCGTTTTTTTTTAAGATTGACTGAAATAAATTCCGGGTCTGGGAGGGGGTCCGCAGGGTGTCCGTGTGGCCGAGAGCTGAAGGCTGAGGAGGGAGAAGCTGTGGCCCTCTGAAATGCTTCCTCCCTCCCTCCATCCCGTGTCTGCACCGGGAACGCCGTGTGGTGCCTGGCAGAAGAGGGGAGCCTTGCCAGGCCTGCTCCTAAAAATACCCCGGTGTCTGGTTCGTAGCCGCTGAGAAGCGCTATCTGCCAGGGGAAGATGTAAACGCCGGCGCAGCTGAAAGCATCTGCGGCTCTCCTGGCATTGCCTTGGGTACGGTCCGCAGCCAGGATTTAATGTAAGCAGAGTGACTGGAGAATTAATTAACGGCGCAGGCTGATTCCCAGTAGCCTCAGGAATTGGAATGTTCCAGTAATTAATAGACGATTAATTTATCTTCAGAGGAAAGAAAGAGGTAGCTAATGAGGAGTCAGTTTGGAGCTATCTTAGGATTACCTACTTCTGCTCTCGCTTGACGGTATTTTCGGCATAGCTTGTGAAGCAGTGAGTCAGGTATCTGCAGCTGTTCGCTGCTAGGTACCCGTTAGCAGCGTTGGTAACCTCAGACCTTAAATCCTGCTTTTTTCTGAAGAGAACGCTAGCAGGCCTTGAGGTTTGTCCCTGGGTCTCGATGAAGTGCCAAGGTACCCGCTGGTGCATTTAGAAGTGGATGGGGTTAGCGTTGGCGTGGGGGGACGCAGCCCCAGACCCGATTTCCCCCTTTCAGGGCCTGATCTCGCCTTCGGGTGGGCAGGGCAGGGCAGAAGTGGTCGGCGGCAACGTCCAGCCGGTACAGCAGAGCGCGGTTAATGTTTGCCTGGAGCTGCGTATCTGAAATGTCATCGGACCTCTGGGAGATCGCGGCTTCCTTCATCGGTGATCCCGTGAAGGTTTGGGGCATTCCCTGCTGATTTCTGCCCAGTAACTGAAGTACGGAGGCAGAAGGGGGGGAGTGTAAGAGCCTTGTGGGGAGCCCAAGGCTTTGCCTTCATTAAAATATTGTCACAGCCGCCCAGTAAACCTGGGGGGGGTGGGGGGGAATATGCTGGCAGTTACCTTGCCATTCCTACCCCTGCACCAGCAGAGCTCGGAGCTGCTGCTTTTGAATCTCTTCGGAGAGCCTTTGCTGGGAGCTGTGCGGAGGGCGAGTAGTTCTTCGTACGGCGCTTCGGACAGCGGGGGGCTAACGGGGGCCTCTGCCTGTGCCTCGCCACAGGCTGGGCAGCCAGGTTGGCCGGGGGGGTGCCCCACCCCGTCTGGATCCCGACCTGCAGCATCCCATCTGCGTTGCTGGTTTTGTCGGGGCGGAGGGGTGGCTGCGATAGGGCTGGAGCTCAGCTTCCATTACGTCCTCGCCCACAAATGCAGCTTAAATGTCACAGAACGGTGTCTTCTTCGCGCTGTGCGCTGGGTCCCTTTTAGCATCCAGACATAATAGCACTAAAAATAGGCTGCTGAGATGCTTCACTAATCTTTGGGGAGGGCGGTGTTGTGGAGAATGGGGGCGTAAAGGGCGCTTGGAGTTTGGATAGAAACCTGCTCATTTGGGAAATGAGAGCTAGGAGAGCCTCCTTGCCACGCTCACGCCATCGGAAGATTAATGACTGGGTTTTGTGCGGCGTGACCTGCCCAGCTACTGGGTACGTGCAGCTCCGTGTCCTCGGATGCCAGGCCTGCTCGCCTCTGCTCTGCGCTCGTGCCTCTCGGTTGTCGGAGTGCTTCTGGCACTGGCTCCGTAAGTCAGGTCCTAATTTTATCTTGTTATCCGCAGCCCGCTGGCAGGGTGACACAGGAGCGAGCGGTGGAAATGGCATGGCATCAGCAGGCAAACAGATCCGCACGCAGCACCAGCGGGGATTTTTTTTTTTTAACCATAAGCTGTGTCAAGGTGTTTCTGCTCCTCAGACCCGTAACTGTGAGCCGCGTGAAGCTGCTGGTGTCTTGCCTTATTTCTGCAAGGTGGTCACGGGCTGCCCGTTTGAATTGGCAAGGCTCTCCAGACGTGAACTCCTTCGCACCTCTAATTCAAAATATAGTCGTAGCAGGTTGGCAGGGGTGTGGCTCCTGCTGAGAAAACGGGGTCAATCTCTGCATTAAAAAAAAAAAAAATCCCCCAAACCAAATTTCTGATGAATCAAGAGGTGAGCGTGAAGCAGGGCGCTGCTTTTTTTTTCTACTGGCCATTGATTTTGAACACAACATTGAAGACTCCACCGAAGCGTTCTGGAGGAAGGCAGAGTTCTCCCAGCAGTGCCAGGATTGTGAGGGCCGTGTAAGGCTACCAGCTCGTCGTTTGGGGTGGGAGAGAAATGTGTGTATTTGGTGGGAGTGGTTATTCAGTGTTACTCTGCCGGGAGCCCTGCATGTAAAGGAAACCTCGTTAATACCGAGCGCTTGGTAGGAAAGAGCGGAGCTGTGGGACTGTGAAGGGCTCTGCTGGGGTATAATGATGGCAGGTTTTGAAGGATTCCTTGGAATATGCTTGTGTTTGCTGAGCAAATGAAGGAGCTGTTTCTTTCTGGCAGGGGAAGTTGGAAGAAGTTGGAAGTTGCGGCAGAGGATGGAGATGGAGGAGGTCCCGGGCGTGGGAGGGGTGTGAAGAGCTGTCCAGCAGCGCTCGGTCACTGACAGTCGCGTTAATCAGGGCGTTGGTCAGATGACGAGGTTGAAATGACGCTTTGCAATTACAGGACCCGGCAGGCTGAGGTAAAGAACACGACGTTAGCCCCGGGACTGACCCGCAAAGCCTGCGGGAATGTAGAAACGTGGACGTGGCTTGTGTCAAAGCCCCTGCTCCCCTGCCAGAAGGGGAAGAGGAGAGCAGACCCGGCGCTCGCGGTGCTCGGCACCGTGCGGGGATGGCTGCAGCCCCGGCCGCGTGCTCCCTGGCCAGGCGCTGTGGCCGAGGCCCGACGTGCCGGTTGTGACCCCAGCGGGGAAATGCCCGCTGTGAGACAGGAGTGAAGGTGCTCCTGGGCGTGCTGCTCCCTGCCACCCTCCTGTCATCCCCTCCCCGGCACGGCGAGGTGTTTAATGGGGGCTATTTCTGGAAGCTTCCTTCCAGACAGCCCTGGGGAGGCGCGGACAACTACTTGAGCTTGAAGATGTGTTTTTAAAGACTCCTCCATAGCAGGATATAACCTCGTGGTGCAGGGCAGACGGATGAGCTCACCCCTTGCCTTGACTGGGCTGTCCCTGGCTGCTGCCAGCCGCTCTGAAGCGCTTCCATCCTTGGCCGGGATTTCCGTTTCCCTGCCGCCTTTCCTGGCCGTGTGGGCAGGAGGCTCCGTGCTGCTGAGCAGCACGGGGATGGGATTTTCCTCTGCACTGTGTGTCCCCTTGAAGAGGAAGGAAACTGCAGGTGTGTTTGCCCTCGGCGGGAGGCTTTAGTGGAGATTCAGCCTTCGGCTCGGCGCTGTGTTAAACCCCTGGCTGGTTTTATCCCTAGGGAACGACGTGGCCTCGCTGTATGGAGCTGGGTGGAAAATTCAACCTCCCACCCAGCTCTGTCTTTCCAGAGTGGCTCCGAACTGCCTCTCCTAGGTGGAGGGAGGCTACTGTGGGCTGCGGGACCAGGAGAAAGCCCCGTAATTTGGCATCTTGTTGGGACTTGCATTTGTTCCCTGCCTGCTGGGGCATCGGGGAGCTGCTGTGCAGACAGATGCCACGGTGAGGACGTGGGGTAGCGTGGCTTGGGACCGGGCTGTGCCTGCTGCAGCTCTGGGGAAGGCTCCACTGGCAGCGGGCTTGTGCTGTGGTTAAACTGACCTGAAAAGCGGAGCGACTGTGTCCTGCCAGGAGCTCGAAATTTCCTGCAGCATTGCCAGTTATTGGCTGGTGAAACTAGGACACTCCCAGGTACTTTTTTTTTTCTTCTTTGATGATTGAAACTCTCTGCTGTTCGGGAGGCTCTCTGAATGGCATCGGCAGTCAGGGGAACCTAAAGATACCGGAGAGGCGCAGCTCGCTGCGGAAGGTTACCGAAAGAGAGACTGGAGGAGCAGAAAGCTGGCTTTTTCTCTTCAGCAGGGTTTCTCTGTATAATTGCTCTGATTGCATAACGTAAACACCTTCGGTAAGGTAGGTGCAAGCCTTCGACAGAGGGTGACATGCTTAAAGCCACGTTATTGGCGGTCAGGGTAATTAATGCGTCTTTCCGCGTGTTGACTGACTCGGCAGCTATGTTGCAAAGCGAAGAAGCTCAGGAGGAAGAAGCACGGTTGGCTAACGAGGCTCAGCGAGTCCCTGGCTGCACGTCGGGCAGGGCAGGGACTTCTCGTGAGGGAGGGTTATTGCAGCAAGCAGCAGGAATGCGGACCTGCCGGCTAGGCCTCGGCATGGCTGCAGGCTCTGGGGCCGTGCCGCGCCGCTGAAATGAGGCGTGTGGTCTGCTGCGGGTCCCCAGCCACCGCCTGCTGCTGCTTCACAAGGGTTCTGCCGGGGAGGTTTGGTGCCAGCGCCTGCTCTGCCCGGGAGCACCTTGCTGAACGTTCCTCCGGCGCTCCTTGCTGCCTGTAACAGAGCCTTCTTGCCAGCTCAGGTCCTTAAAATGAGAGCCGCTCTCCCGGGGAGATGAGCGCCTCGAAGCTGCCCTGTCACCGTGCCACACGACGTCTTCGACCAGCTGTGGGTGTACGAATGGACCCGACGAATGTACATAGCGGCTCTGCTCGAGACGTGCTCTCCCTGCCCTTCGTAGTAGGGCATTGCTGTGTGCCAGAGGGAAACTAAAGGTGTTTGTGGACAGACTCAACCTCTGACCTCAGAGATGAGCCTTCATGTGGTTTTTTTCCTTCTTCCTTTGCAGGAAATAGACAGACGGTTGGAAAAGAAGCTGAAGATCACACAGAAGGAAAGGTAATGGTGCTGCGCGGTTCGGAAAACCTTATTTTCCCCATGTGCTACTGGATGTCTGAAAACCTGGGGAGAGGAAACGGAGCCGCTGTGGACTGAGAGGGAACGTCAGGTTGGAGATAAGCGCTAGGGCAGCTCTGTGATCGTGCCACTAGGTGGCTCTTCCGCTCCGTAGCAGAGGAGCGGAGAGATTCTTGAGAGCGATTTTATTTCAGAGCCGGGTCTTCCAGGCTGGATGTAGCTACAGCTGTGGGGAAGCAGTTTGAGAAAAAGGCACTCAGAGGAAGAAATGGGTGAGTCAGGTAATCCCAACTCCTAGCCCTGAAGTGGCTTGCTGGGTCTTGCATCAGGAAGACTTTCTTTTCCTGCTTGCTTTGGGTCAGAGTGGGGGTGTGTGTTACTGTGTCCTAGCAGGAATGTTCCCAGGCACTTCTGACAAGTCTCTTGTTTTGTTGGTTCTTTTCCCCTCTGATTTTTAGTCGGCTGCTTATAGTCATGGTGTTACTCCTCTGGGACTCCCACGCAGGAAAGGAACTGTAGAAATTCGAACGCTGAGAACTGGGGCCAGGGCTGGCTCCAAGGAGCGAAATGGCAGGGTTTGGAAGCAGGAGGTATCACCAGGTGTCCTGGCGAGAGGAGCTCGAAAAGGCCTGGCAAGGAGTGGAATCGAGGTGCTTACACCAGCATCTTCAAAGATGTGTAAAAGGTTTTCTTTGAACATCTTTGGTGTATAACGTGCCTTGCACAGCACCCGCATCAGAGGAGGCTCGATCGGCTGTCCGGGTGTTTGAATCTGAACTTGGTTCTTAACACAGGTGCCTGCAGCAAGCTTCAGATTCTCTCCACCTGTTCAAAAGTGAAATTATCCTTGGTCTGTGTCTGATTTCCTTGCCTTTGGTCAAATTTAAGATGTTGAGCACAGCAGAGGCTGGTGTTTTCCATCCCTTACTGAGCTAATCTCCTACAAACCTGCCTGCCACTGTAGTTTAGGGTCACAAATATAACAAGGTCTTTAATTATTGCAGGCTGCTTAGTCATGGGAATGACATCTGACTGTGAGGAATTTACACACAGAGCTAAAGTCATGCTCGCAGTAGAAAACAAGTACTGAGCAAATGTGTGTTGTTTTTTTTTTCTTAAGCAGTAGAAAATCAAAGTCTCCTCCTAAAGTGCCGATCGTGATTCAGGACGACAGCCTGCCCTCGGGTCCTCCCCCACAGATCCGGATCTTAAAGCGGCCGGCGACGAACGGCGTGCTCAGCAACCCCAACTCGGCCACCAGGCCCGCGTTCCCCGTGAAGTCCTTGGCACAAAGGGAGGCAGAGTACGCCGAAGCCAGGAAACGAATACTGGGCAGCGCGAGCCCCGAGGAAGAACAGGAGAAACCCATTCTAGATAGGTGAGAGTGGCCTTAGCGTTGGGCACGACGTGGTGGCGTCTCTGTGCTTGCTCCTTGCAAACCCCTTCCTGGCAGGAGGGGGGGACGTGCACCTTCCAGCATGAAGTGTGAGAGGCAGGGAGGAAGGAGTGTCTTGTTAGTAAGCACGGCAACGTGAAGCTCAAATATGCGGCAGCTAAAGGAAGTGCTTGCGCCTGGTAAGGCAATAAAGGTTACCTTGCGCCCTTGAAAGAGCACACCGGGGGTACAGAGAGGAGTGCAGGCAGCCAGAACTATTTTGGCTTGACATAGCCTTGTCTCTGCTGAGGTTTTGACTTAAGGTGCTCTCACCTGCAGGTGAGAGACTTGAGTGTAAGCACTCTTAAATGAACGCAGGTGGCTTGGAGGCACTGTGCTCTCCCTTGTGGTTGTGGTGTGGGTCTTGGCGACTTGAGAGTAAGACTTCCAAGACTTTAGGACAGAAATGAAGTGCTAGTTCACTTCTGGTTGCGTTCCCCATCCCAGGGAGCAGTGCAGCAGGCCTGTGATGGTTGTCCCACGGCAGTGGCTTTCCACCAAAGCGGGTGCAGGAGCATCTGTTGGAGGTGTGGGTGTTACATTGCACAGACACGTTGTGTCCGTCTCTGATGTCCTTTCTCCTTGCAGGCCGACGAGGATCTCCCAGCCGGAAGACACCAGACAGCCCAATAATGTGATAAGGCAGCCACTGGGTCCTGACGGTTCACAAGGCTTCAAACAGCGCAGATAAACGTGGGCACGAGAGGATGCTGCAGGAAGCAGGGTCAGCTGCCGCGGGTCGCACTGCCGTGGCGGACAAATGGACTTGAGCAAAGGGAACTCCCTGGTTTACTTGCACTGTGATCCCCTTTGCTCTGCCCACTGTGACCTCCAACCCCACGCACTGTGACCTCCCCGCTCCACCCACTGTGATCGGCAAACCGACAAGGGCTGTCCCCAGTCACTGTAAATGGAAAGGGGAGGGGGTGTAAAGGACTCGGACGGGTGCAGAGAGCCATGTGTGCCACTTTGGCTGAAGCTAGCGCCAGCAATAATGTTTGTTGTACTCGTAACTTGGGATTTAAGGAAAAAAATGGGAAGCCTCCCCAGATGCGCATGTTGTCTTTATCACTTTAAGAGCAAGTTTGGTTTCAAAGGATCTTTTATTTTTTTGTTTTGTTTGTATATCAGATCGACTTTTGAGGGAGTGCATGGGAAGGGTTTTAACTGTTTAGTTCGTTTTAATTGAGAGAGGTAGTTAAGTGTTCAAAAAGGAGTTTCAGTGAATTTCTGCAACTTTAATGGCTAGGGTTTGGCAAGCTTAGCTTCTTGTTCTGTATTTCTACTGCTGCCAAGCAAATGGAAGCGGACTCCTGGCTACCCAGCCTTTCTGGTCGCCTTGGCCTGGGAGCCAGCGCAGTCCGATGACCTGGTTTACGTATTGCACCTGTTAAAGCTTGGCTAGTGTTTTCTGCTGGCTTGAGGAAAAACTTAAAGTACATCACTTAAAGTACATCTTTTTGTGTTTGGGGAGAAGGGAACGTAGATGGATCCCTTGAAAACGCCTGCTGCGTGGTTACTGCTTGCAGCGGAGTGGGGCGGCGAGGAACTAGGGCTCTGCATCTGGACGTGCAGGCTAGGAGGGGAACAGTGAGTGCTGTGCGGCTCTGCTCTGCTCCACGAGGTAAACCCACGCGAGGAGCCCCGCTCAGTCCAGCCCACGCTCACCCAGTGGCTGGCGTAACGGCAGGGAGCGAGACGGCTGCTGCTCCAAAGGTTCGAACCCAAGTGGCTTACGATGGACCCGAAGGCTCTGATCTGTTACGGTACGAGCCGTACCTGATGCATTTCCTTCCAGAAATCACAGACATCGGGAACAAAACGTGTTCAGTGAAGTCTGGAACCACCCCCCCCCGCCCCGACGTCGTGCGCTGCGGGCGGTAACAGCTGGCTTCCCGCTGGCTTCAGGGAACGGATGGCTCCTGCTGCTCCAGCTCCTGCAGAGAGGACGGTGCCGCGGGCAGCTCGCGGGCCGAAAACTTCCCCGGACGGCAGTGGTGGAGGAGAGCCACGCGGTACCGCCAGCCGCCTGTGTCGCAGGACGCTGCTGACCGTGGGCGCTGCCCCGTGCCCAGCGCTGTCCGTCCCGTTGTGCTGTCTGGCTCTGCACACTAGACAAGCTGACCTATCTCGACGTTCCTGTCTCCAGGGATTAGATGAACACTACAGCTCTTGTTGGAATGGATGCCGACGGCGGCCGCCCGCGTGCGAGCGGCTCCAGGCTCGGGGCCACTTCTGCCTCTCGCTGGGACCCCGACGGCTCCTTCAGCTGGAAGGCTGCGGGCCGGCGGCTTGCTGCGTGCTCAGTACCTGGGAAACGATTTCTGGCCATCGAGCATTGTTGTGTACGGGTGCAGTGCTGCCGGCTGCTTCGTGCTCGGTAGGTTTGGTAAACGAGCAAACGGAGCGCCTTCTGCCCGTGCAGGAGCGACCGCACGAAATGCCTGCCACGCCGCGCTGTATGGGAGGCTCCCGTACGGGAAGACGTGTACGGAAATACGGCTTAAACGTACCGGTAAAATAAAACTACCTGTGTACAAACAGACGGAATCTGCTAGAATGTTAATCGGCTAAGGACTGTGCCGCCCTCCACGTGGGTCCCCAGAGCGGGCGAGCCCAAGCGGCTGGTGGAGGAGGATGGCGAGGTGGGGAAGGACAGGAGGCCATCCCCCCCAGGAGCCTGGCCCCAGATCTCCACGGCGTAGGAGGCTCTAGTCTTGCTGTTTACCAAGCTCCCTCTCAGGCTGGAGGCATCCACAGCTGCTTGGCCGGCAGCGTTTTTTGGGTCTTCTTGTTTTGTTTTTTTTTTTTAAATTTCCTCCCCCCTGCAGGCTGGTGGCAAGGAAGAGTCCCTGGAAAAGCAGCTCTGCAGAGGGAAGGCGGTGGGGAGCGGGAGGGGAGAAGGACATTAGCAATAACCGTAGTCACCGCGCCTTTCCTTAACTACTGCTCAAATAGCTTTTATTCCAGAGGGCCAGCGGCTGGCAGAAAGCCACAGAGCCCAGCTCCCGGCGTAGCTTCAGCTGCCCCGCCAACCTTAGACGTCTTCTCCTGTACGTCAGGTGCCTACAACCCCTTCTCGTTGCACATGCGACCTTGTTCTCCAGCACCGACTGCGCGTTAAGCCGCTCGGCGGTGGCCTCGGCAGCTGCTCCGTGCCCGTGGCACGGCCGGGACGCCTCCGACCTGCGGGCAGGGCGAGGGGGTGATCCCGGCGGCAGCACCGCGCGCAGCCTTGCCCGGGGCTCGCCCCGAAGACGCGCCGCTCTCGGGGCACCGAGCGCTTCTCCCGCCGCGGCACCTGGGCCGCAGCCGGTGCCGCCCCGTAAGAGTGCGCCTAAGTATGCAGATAAACATTTTATAAATTGTATTTTAAATAAATGTGTTTAAACTTTTCACGGTGCGCTTTGGCCTTGTGACTCCGCCACCTTCCCTCGTGCCGCGTTTTGTCCCGTTTATAAATACCTGAAGTGTGGGAGACAGAGGGACATGGCCAACCTCTTTTCAGTGCTCTGTGGGGACAGGACAAGGGGCAACGGCCACAACATGGAGCCCAGGAAGTTCCGCCCCAACATGCGAAAGAACTTCTTCCCGGTGAGGGTGACGGAGCACTGGGACAGGCTGCCCAGGGAGGTTGTGGGGTCTCCTTCTCTGGAGATGTTCAAGGCCCGTCTGGACGCCTCCCTGGGCAGCCTGCTCTAGGGAACCTGCTTTGGCAGGGGGCTGGACCCGGTGATCTCTGGAGGTCCCTTCCAACCCCTACAGTTCTGTGGTTCTGTTTGGTGCCTTCGGGCACCCCGTGGGGGCAGCTTGTGTCACAGTGTGCCCCCACCCCAGGAAGAGGCTCCCTGGCCCCAGGGGGACAGCACCTGGCAGGGCAGCACCCGTCCTGGTGGCCCTGCGGGGGCCCAGGGGGGCTCTGGGGTGCCTGCAGCCTGCTGCCGGGGGCTCTGGGGGTGGGTTTTGGGCTGGGGTCCCCTGTTTGGGGCAGGGGCTGCCGGGCTGCCTGCTGGGGAGAAGAGGCGTTGGGGGCACAACCCTTCTTTTTTTAAATTTCATCTTTATTTTTATTATATCTTTAATTTTTATTGTCTTCAATGTTTTGCTTTATTTTTCTTTAATTTTTATCATTTCTTTAAGTTACTTTTTCTTCAATTTTACTTATTTCTTTAAATTTTACTTCTTCAATTTTACTTATTTCTTTAATTTTCATTACTTCAATTTTACTTATTTCTTTAATTTTTTTCTTTAATTTTACTTACGCCTTTAATTCTTATTTCTTTAATTTTACTTACGTCTAACTTTTATTTCTTTAATTTTACTGACGTCTTTACCTTTTATTCCTTTGATTCTTACTTAACGTCTTTCATTTTATTTTCCTATTTTATTTTATCTTTATTAACTTTTATTTTCGCCTTACTTTCTACCGGGGGCCGCGGCCTCCGCCCGCCGGGGGCCGCTGCAGGGGTTGGGCGCGGGGCCGGGCCCGCACCGCGGCGGGGCCGGGCGCTCCCCGGGAGGCGGCCCCGGGACCTCCCGCCGCGATGGCGGCGGAGGCGGACGACTACGAGGCGGTGCTGTGCGTGAAGCCGGCCGTGCACGTCTACCGCCTGCCCCCGCGGGCCTCCAACCGCGGCTACAGGTGCGGCGGGGCCCCGGCTCCCTCCCCGCTCCCCGCTGCCGGGGCCGTGCCGCGGGCGCCGCCCCAGCCGCCGCCTCCTGTCTCCTCAGGGCCGCCGAGTGGCAGCTGGAGCGGCCGGCGTGGAGCGGCCGGCTGCGCGTCACCGCCCGGGGCACCACCGCCTTCATCCGCCTGGAGGACAAGGCCTCGGGTGAGGGGCGCTGGGGGGGTGCCGGGGGCGGCGCCGGGCCGGCAGGGAGCGGGGGGCGCCTCCCTGGAGCCCCCGCAGCCGGGCCCGGAGAGCTGCCGGTGGATGCGGGAGGAGGCGAAGGGGGTCTGAGGTTACGGCCCGGAGGAAGCAGGGTCTGGCCTCCCCTCTCCTCCGAGCGCCCTCCTCCCACCAGCCCGGCTCTTCCGTCTCCGAAAGCCTTCATTATTTACCTCAGCCCGCACCCGCTTCTCTCTTCCAGGAGAGCTTTTTGCCCAGGCGCCCGTGGAGCAGTTCCCCGGCATCGCCGTGGAGAGCGTGACGGACTCCAGCAGATATTTCGTCATCCGCATCGAGGACGGGAACGGTGCGGGGCTGCTGGCGCGCTAGCGGGCATGGGGAAGTCGTCCCTGAACGTGTTCAGAGCCCTTCCTCTGAGCAGTTACGCTTGGAGGATTCCTGTCTGAGGGCTGAACGTTCTCTGCTTACAGGGGCAGATCACCTCTGTCCTCCTTGCTCTGTCCTTCGCTAACAAAAACCAGTTTAATCTACTCAAAGTTAGTGTGAGGATGCATCTGCCTGCACAATTGTCACTGCGATGCCAGCCTCTGCCTTGACTCGTTTATATTGATTTTAAAGCTGGTTTCAATAAGCCTATAAATCAAGCCAGCAGGCTAGTGATGTAAATGCAGCTTTGCTATCTGGAAGCACAGGCACAATTTTCTTCCTGCCTTGTGTTACAAGCCCTGCTGACAGTATAAAATTGCTTCCCGTCCTGGTAAGTTGGTGGCAGTTCCCTTTCCTTGGAGAAGGAAGGAAGAAATCTAGCTCCTGTCGTAAGCTCAGCCCTGCTGTCATCACGGTTCCCTTCTCAGCTCCTGCTGGAGGAGATGATGGTCATGGGGGGTGTGAAATGGTCTGTCCCCTCCCTCCTGCTCCACGTCCCTGGCTCCTGCGATGTTTTGTGGTTCCAGCCTTTACTCTTGTTCCCCAGGCCGCCGTGCTTTTATTGGAGTTGGATTTGTCGACCGAGGGGATGCTTTTGACTTCAACGTAGCTCTGCAGGACCATTTTAAGTGAGTTTGGGCCTTTCCCTTTGTCCTCTCAGTGGTTTCATGTGGCTGCAGGTGTTCGCCAGAAGTGTTGGGGGCAAGGAAGCTGTTTGCTTCAGATTCACTTGAGCAAGGAAGCATGGCGCCAAGAGGTTTACAGGTGGAAACTTCCCTCTCTCTGCTCAGCCTTTATGTGGACTGCTTTCTGTCTCTCTGATATTTCCCAGTCTGTATTAGTAGACTCCCAAATAGTTCCCCAGACCAAGACTGGGCAAATTCCCCCATTCCTTTCTTTCCCTTCGTTTCACCGGTAAGCAGCCACTCGAGGGACTGGGACGCTGCTCCAGCTGCTGGCAGAAAATGGGGCGTTGGGGTAGAACCACCTTGCTGCTGGCGTGTCGTTGTGTGGAGCAGCGTGGACGCAGCTCAGCTCGCTCGCTGTGTGGCTGGAGCGTGCTGACATGCCGTGTGGGCTGCACTGACGGGTGGGAATCGCTGCCTCCGTGCTGCCTTGTGGCGTGTTGCTCCAGCGGCAGGCAAGGTCCCAGATCACACCCAACGTGTTAAAAAGAGCTGCCGCCAGTCCCTCAGACCAGGGGAAGATTTGTCTGGCAGGATTTGGGCAGGGTTTGCCTGGCAGAGCACCAGGCAGGTTGTTGACCTGTACTTTTCTGTTTTCTTTCCTTCCTGCAGGTGGGTGAAGCAGCAGAGCGAGCTGGCCAAGCAGGCCGAGAACCCTGACCAGGGACCCAAACTGGACCTGGGCTTCAAGGAGGGGCAGACCATCAAACTGAACATTGCGGTGAGGGCTTTTGCTAGTCAAATCCGCTCCAAACATTGTCTTTTGTGTGCTTCTCAGAGGGAATCTCACCTTTCTGGCCTGTAGCTGAGGTTTTTTAGGGAGCCTGTTGCTTCAGATGGGTGTCTGCAGTCCTGCGTGGCTCTGCTGGTTTGCCTCACCAGCTCTCAGCTCTCTTTGGGCAGTTTGATTGGGTCCAAGCATGTTCCAAAGAGAGATAAATATAAAGTATAACATACAAAAATAACACCATGATCGTCCTAGAAACGTGGAGGAGAAACATCACCAAAACCCTTCCTTTCTTCCTAGCATAGCAGGAAAAGAAAGCGTGAAGGGTATTTCCTTGCTCTCTCTTGCTAGCCTCGTTTCTTGTCAGGTGTGAAATATTACTTCTTGGGGCTGCAGGCTTGAGCCGAGCTGTCTGCCGCCACGCTCAGCCCTCACAGCTTCTTTCTCCCCGCTGCTGTGGTTGGGCGGCACAGGAGGAAGCAGCAACTTGGTGTTGAAATCCCCTTGCGGGAGGAAGCCCGCTCAGAGCTGTCGGTGGCACGCTGTGCTCAGCGATGTGCGGAGGGGTGTGTTACAGCTCCCAGTCACAGAGCCGTCTGTGGGGATTCACAGATAAAAAAAACATCCTTGTTTTCACCCCAGTTGCTGCACTAGCAGTGGGACAACGCAGCACAGCAGTCTTTTCCCCCAGCATAAAGCAGTTGAGCTGCCTGACTACTTGTAAGCCTTGGCTGGGAGGGAGAAGAGGAATCACCCTCTAGTTCTGGATTTAAATGCGGTACCACCTAAGTTTCACTCTCGTGTCGCCTTTCAGAGTATGAAGAAAAAGGAAGGAGCGACGGGGAACACCAGGCCACGTCCCGCAGGTCCTGGGGGCCTGAGCTTGCTCCCGCCACCTCCTGGAGGAAAATCTTCCTCTCCAGCTTTTCCTTCTGGAGAGCAGCCGTCGTCCTCGCTGTCTGCGCCTGTCCGGCTTCCAGGCACGCCCATCACAGGTCCGTGTCACGTGGAAATGGTTACAAAGCTCTTTAGATTCAGTTTCATCCATCGAGGTCTGTTTGGAAAGGCTTTAATAGCATGCCTTGATGCTGCTGTAGAGCTCCTCCTGCAGGAGGAGCTGGTGTCAGTGCCCCGTTTGGCGGGGGCAGCTGAGGCACAGCGAGGAGAAGGGGTGATCGCAGAGCTGTTCAGCCTGCCAGTCCAGGGCCAAGACAGCATCCAGCTCTCTGATGCCCCCTAGCAGCTCACAGCCGCTCTTTGCTTTGAGAGTTGGAGGAAGCAGAAGCTTTGCAGAAGCCTCGCGCGGTTTGAAAGCTGAAAAGACAGTGGGTGGGCCTGAACCCCACGGCGTGAATCCTGACCCCTCCTGCCTGGTCTTTGACCATCTGTGTGCAGCACAGAGCTGCGTGCTCGTCGGCGCTGGGAAGGTGAAGGTGCCGCCTCGAGCTGAGTCCGGCTGGGATGGGGAACTGCCGAGCTCAGGCGGCGCCAGCTGCTCTGTGGTCGCGTGGAAAACAGCTCGGCGGGGGAGGCGGGTTGCCATCTATGGGGAAACGGAGAGGGAATCTGGAAACAAG
This sequence comes from Cygnus atratus, assembly GCF_013377495.2. Lineage (NCBI taxonomy): Eukaryota > Metazoa > Chordata > Aves > Anseriformes > Anatidae > Cygnus > Cygnus atratus. The sequence continues at coordinate 7,213,509 of NC_066382.1, read as the reverse complement.
AGTCGGCAACAACAGCTTTTTCTTTTTCTCCCTTCTTCCTGCCCCTCTGACCTCCCTGGCTGCTGGCAGACTCCCTCCTGTCCTGGCCGCAGCCCGCTGCTGCTCCCGCTGCCCCTGCCACCGACGTCTGGGGCGACTTCGCCAAAGCTTCAGGGTGAGTCGTGTGGGGTTTGTGGGTTGCGTGGGCCGTACCTGCAGCACTAGGACACACCTGGCTGGGCCAAATCCTGCCGGTTTTAGTGCCGCTGGAATAACGTAACGGGGTGGGGGCACTGCTCCACCCCTGCAGGGTTTGGATGATTACAGGCCGGGGACGTGCTGTGCCGTGGGGGACTGAAGGGCGCTGTGCAGGGGGAGAGTTACGGGGTGGCACCAGAGGACCCGTTCCTCGCTGCGCTGCTCCCTCTCTGCGTGCCCGGCCCTTCAGGCGGCAGGCTGCAGCCCCGTGAGGTATCTGACACCCCTTCTTCCCTCTCCTTCTCTCTCCAGGTCAGCGCCCAACCAGACACAGGCGAACGCCGGCTGGGTGCAGTTCTGAGCCAGCCCCCTCGTCTGCTCTGCCCTGCGCGGGTGCTGAGGGAGGATCACGCGGATTCCACGGGACCAAAGCAGGGGAGGGAAGTGCTCCCGCACTCTTCCCCTCAGAGCTAGCGTGCTGCTTCGGGACACCCTGCACCTCATTTGTGGTGGCACTGTACTCCCCTGGTCTTCCCAGGCAAGCAGTGAGACCCCAAAGCCCGGCGCTGGGGTTAAAATGCAGAAGTAGGAGCTGGAGAGCAAATGAGCACGTGCCTTAAAACACTCCGTGCCAGCGCCCTCAAACATGGGGGCCCTTTATTTTCTGCCTGGCTCACAGCGAACCTGTGGGGCTTCAGTGGTCTTTTCTGTGCCTTCCTTCCCCTCTTACTGCACTAACACGGCTGCAGAAAGCCAGCAGCTCCATCGCCCTGCGTCTCCTTAACGGCCTGAGGGCGGAAGAGCGCTCAGAGCTCCGCTGGAGGACTCTCGTTTGTTTGCAGTGCCTTTGCTGGCCAATGCGGGCAATTGTTTACTAGAAGCCTATGCAATAGAGGCGGGTTGTGGTGTGCAGCGCAGGGCTGCCCCCGTCACAGCCTCCTCGGAGACTTCCCCGCTTTCTCCTCGCGTGTTTGGGCCGGTGAAATCTTTCCTCTCTGGCAAGCAGCAGGGCACGTCCTCCTGGAGGCTCCCTGCGTGCAGAATCCTGCTTTATCTCCCGCTCCCGGAGGTGCCTTTGCGTTGTGCCAAGTGTCCTGCTCTGAGTGTCCTGCTCTGAGTGTCCTGCTCTGAGTGTCCTGCGAGGTGCTGAGCATCGCCCGACGGTTTGTGAGCACTTAACTGCTAAGCGTCCCTGCTGTGGGAGGTGGGGAGCAGGGCTGCTGCCTGTAGAGAAACGCGAGCGCAATGCTGAAATTCGTACTTTCTTGCTCCAATAAGGGTTTTTCCCCTCTCTTTTGAAGATATATTTTTACTTTCTGCAGGCATTTTATTAATCAAATATATGCAATGAAGGACAGACTTGGTCTCTTTAACAGAGCTGGGGTTGAGATTCCTCTTTAAAAAATAAATATTTTCTTACCTATTTATATTAAGGTGAAGGCCTTCCACAGCACGAAGTTCTATTTTTTCAATATTTCAGACTTTTTATTATTTCCATTTTCAACTGGAGGGTAGGCATTTTCATTTCAGAGCTTAACTTTGCCTGGCGGCACGCGGGACCAGGTGAGAGATGTGACACTTCGAAGCGAACAATAAAATCATCTGGATGCCAAATGTGACGTTTTTACACCCAGGGAGGTGCCCGTGCGGGTCGGAGCGGCCGTGAGGCTTCCTGAGGTGGGGAGGGGATGCTTGGGAATGGTTTTGTGCTGTCCCCTCCTTCCCGGTGTCGAGGAAACGGCGCGGGGCACTCGCCAGCGAGGCACAACAGATGGGTGTTGCTTAGCAGTGGCTTTGCAGGGCGTGAGGGACTGCGGGCAAAGCAGGTAAGGGGAGAAGCGGGGAGATGAGGCCTCGTGTGTCCCTGGAGCCCATCAGGGAGCCTTGGAGCAGCTCCAGCGCGGATGTTTTAAGAAGCCGGACCTGAGACAAAAGCTGTCTGCGGCAGCAGGACGTGTAAATCCTCAGTCCCATCTGCTTGCCCTGGCGTGCTCTCTCCTTTGCCGTTAATCCGTGGCTTGAAGGGGCGGTGGGGAGGAGAAAGGGCACTTTCCCTCCTGGGGGCGGGGGGCAAATAGAGGCTGGGAAATGCCAGGAGGGTGAAACCGCGTCGGACCCGAGGCTGGAACGATGGGTTTTCAGAGCGGGGATGCCTCCAGCCACAACGCTTGTCCTGCAGCCCCCAGCAGGGATGGTGCCGCGGGGGATTTTGAGCTCTGATGGATTGACCGGCGCGTTTCCTTCCTGGGCGCACACCCTGTGGGCACCGTGCTCGCGGGGGGCAGAAAGCAGCGCCCCGGGGTGACAGCAGCTGCCCCGGGGGCAGTCACGGTGGGGGAGCTGCGGCGGGGCCTCTGTCCCCGAGGAGGTGACACGGCTTCGCAGCGCCGAGCAAAAGGCTTCCCGCAGCAAGCTGGCATGCTCGACCCGGAGCTTTTTCCTGCCAGAGCAAACTCCTGGGCTTTAATGAGCTTAACGAGGCCGGGCTTCATTAGGGCTTAACGAAAGGGCTCCTTTCCCTAAGGCTACCAGGTAAAGGAGATCCCAAGCTCGGGGAGCTGCGCAGGGGGCGCATCGGGGGATGGCAGAGCAAAGTGAGCGCGTTTTAACCACTTTGGGGCACGGTGGGGGGTGCTTGGCACTGCTGTTTGTTGTTTGGTTTTTTGCCCTACCAAAGAAATCTCCTCCCTTCCTGCTCTGCAAGCAAAAAGCCTCGCTTGCTTGTTTTGATTTGCAAAACTTCAGCTTCGCAAATATCCCGTGGTTTCTCAGCAAAGGCTGAAGCAGCGCCCGGCGGAGGCGTTAGGACCCCCGAGGCATGCGGACACAGCCAGGAAGAGGAGGGCCCCAGCCTGGGAGGGGAAGGCGAGGATTTCGGGCTAATCCTGGCCATGCATCCGCTTTCCGCTTGCGGAGCGGAAGCAGAGCCCCAAAAACCAGGCTGGGATGGGGGCACGGGGCTGCTGAAAGCAGAGGAAAGGGGGGGGAGCCCATGAGCACGCCGAAGTCGGAGGCTGCGATCGAGGTGGGAACTTGGTGCTCCTCTCGCGGGAGCAGCCGCCGAGCAGTTCTGGTGCTGCAATCGGCAGGTTCGCAGCGGGTTTTGCAAAAATCTGCAATCGCAAAATCTGCGGTCGTAAAGACTGCCATCGCGGGAAATGCAACAGCAAAAGCTGCTGCAAATCTGCCGTCACAAAAAATGCAACGGCAAAAGCCGCTGCAAATCTGCCGCTGCCCAAATGCCCCCGCGGTTTTTGCAGTTGCAGACTTTGGGTTTTGCGGTTGCAAAAAGCGAGGCTGAGCTGCTCTGGGGGACCCGGCCTGGGGGGAAGCATTTGCAGCTGGGGGAGAAGAGGGTGAGGGAACAAAGCAGCTCGTGGTGGCAAGGCGCAGGGATCCCTCCTGCGGCCGGATCCTTCCCCTGAGCCCTGTCCCCTCCCGCAGCGGCCGTCCCCGGGGCCATGTCCTCGCTGCTGTCCCTCCAGGAGGAGAACCGCATCCTGCAGCAGGAGCTGTCGCGCCTCGAGGACCTGCTGGCTCAGAGCCGCGCCGAGCGCGATGAGCTGGCCATCAAGTACAATGCCATCAGCGAGCGGGTAGGTCGGCTGCCCACCCGGCCCCACAAATCCACCCGTTTTGGCCCCAAAACGCATCTCCCCAGCGTCTCTGGGAGCTTCTGCTGGCGCCGGACGGTGCCAGGGTGCCCGGGGTGCACGCAACGTCCCGGTGATGGAGATGTCGGTGCCTGGCGTGCTGGGACTTGTCCTGTGGGATGCACAAAGCATCCCCACACCACCCCCGTGGTGTTCACCCCGCTGCCTTTTTTTCTGCACCGTGGCAACAGGGACAGAACAAGGCTTTTGGCCCGGCAGCCGTTGCCTGGAGAGATGCAAAACTTGGCTGGTGCACGCTGAGCTCGGCCGGGGCAGCCCAAGCTGGGGGGCTGCCTGGCCTTTTGGGGTGCAAACCCCTCCGTGCGTGCCTGGTTATTAAAAACCCAAGCAAACAGCCCCAAAAATACCCAAAGGGAAAATTGCTGCCTCCCTCCCCTTGTGGCCAGAGTGCTGAAAGATGCTTTAATCAGCAGCAAAACGGGTGCAAAGCTGCTGGGCCCCCCAGTCCTTGAGGCTGGGCTATTTCTCAAAGGCAATTTCTTATAGCAAAATGGGGTGTGTGGGGGGTGTGTGAGTGTCTCTGGTTGCTTCGTCCGCGCGGGGTTTGCAGCTGCAGGACAACTCCAAAGCAAGTCCGAATTTGCCGGGTCGGGGTGCTGGCACACGGAGGGGGCCGGGGGCGGTGCTTTGTGTTTAACATCCCCAAACGAGCGGCGCTGGGGGTGCTGCACCCCGCGGCAGCTGGAGCAGTCCCTGCGGCTGGAAGCGGGCGAGCGGGACGCGGCGGAGAGCCGGAGCCTGGCGCAGCACAACATCGAGCTGCGGCGGCTGCTGGACGAGGAGCAGGCCGCCTACAAGCGCAAGCTGCAGGCGTACCAGGAGGGCCAGCAGCGGCAGGCCCAGCTGGTGCAGAAGCTGCAGGCCAAGGTGGGTCCCCGCCAGGGGGACGGGGGCGCTTTGAGGTGGGGGGGACGCGTACCAGGGGTGGATGCCCCCCCCGCCGTCCCCTCCACCCAGGTGCTGCAGTACAAGAAGAAATGCGGCGAGGTGGAGCAGCAGCTGCTGGAGAAGGCGACGGAGCTGGAGCAGGAGAGGCTGACGGTGAGCGGCGGGGTCCTGCCCCGGGTATCCCGGTGTCCCCCAACCTTTGCCCGCCAGCACCTCCAAGGGGCTGATGTCCCCGCAGAGCCAGCTGGACATCAGCGGCTCGCAGCTGGAGGAGGAGAGCAGCAACGAGCTGGAGAACGCGCTGATCCGGCTGGAGGAGGAGCAGCAGAGGTGCGTGGGGGGTTCCTGGGGTGCCGGGTGCTGCGGGACCCCCCCTGGGGTCACCCCCTGGCCCTGCACCCCCCCAGGAGCAGCAGCCTGGTGCAGGTGAACTCGATGCTGCGGGAGCAGCTGGAGCAAGCCAACGTGGCCAACGCGGCGCTGAGCGAGGACATCCGCAAGCTGACGGCCGACTGGACGCGGGCGCGGGATGAGCTGGAGCAGCGCGAGGCCGAGTGGAGGCGCGAGGAGGAGGTCGGGGACGCGGGGCTGCGGGGGGGGGGGGGGGTAGAATTTGTGGCCCCGGGAGATGCGGCACAGAGGGATGCAAAGCAAAGGGGGGGCTGCATGGGGAGGAATGGGGCCGAGGGCGATGCAAGGCAGAGGGGTGCGGGGGTGCTGCGAGGTGCGGGGCTGCGGGACCCCAGGGGGTGTTGCGTGGGGGAGAATTAGGGGATGCTGCGTGTGGAGGTGCAGAGTGGGGGGGGCTGTGTGGAGGGGCTGGGGGCTGAGGGCGATGCAGGGCAGAGAGGTGCAGCATGGGGAGGGCTGTGGGACCACGAGCAACGCTGCATGGAGGAGAATTTGGGGCTGCAGGGCGCGTGGCACGGGGAGGGGGTGCGGGGCAGGAGCAGTGCCGCATGCAGAGGGGCTGTGGGGTGCGGGATGCAAAGCAGGGGGAGGCCGCACGGAGCGGGGCACGGTGCTGGGAGCGGGTCTGGGGGCTTCAGGGCACGGCGCAGGGAGGGGGCCGAGGGGCTGAGGGACGTGGGGGTGCTGCCCGGCTGCCTTCAGAGGGACGGGGGCTGTGGGGCAGAGGGGTGCAGCACGGAGGGCACCCTGGTGCTGCTCTCCTGCCCCAATCCGACCCCGCCACCGCTCCATCCCCGCGCAGTCCTTCAACGCCTACTTCAGCAACGAGCACGGCCGCCTGCTGACCCTCTGGAGGCAGGCGGTGGCTTTCCGCCGCCACTTTGGCCAGCTGCGAGCCGCCACTGAGAGGTCCGGGGGCTGCAGGGGCTGGGGATGGGGGGGGGGACGGGGACATCGGGGGGAGGCCACCCCTCTCATCCCCATCCACCCCCTGGCGCAGGGACCTGGCGGAGCTGAGCCAGGAGGTGTCCCGCGCCGGCCGTGCCGCCCACGCCGCCTGCGTGCAGCTGGGTGCCCACCTGCGGCTGGCCGAGGGCCGGGCGGGCGCCGCACGGGAGCAGCAGGCGCAGCAGCTGGCGCAGCTGGAGGAGCAGCTGGCGGCACGGGCGCGCGACGCCGAGCTGGAGAAAACCGCACTCGGGGACAGGTGGGGGTCCCGCGGGGCGGGGGTGAAGGGCGGGAGGCTGCCGGGGGGCGCTGAGCGCCCACCGATCGATGCTGGGCATCGCCTCGGCCAGGCTGACGGAGCTGACGGCGGCCCTGGAGCGGCTGCGGGAGGAAGGTGGGGAGAAGGAGCGGGCGGTGGCGGTGCTGACGCTGCAGCTGCAGAAGATGGTGAGTGCGGGGGTGGCGTTTCTCGCACGCTGGGAAGGGCGTGCGCCCGGCTGCAGTGCGTGCTGGGGTGCAGCGCGTGCTCAGACGTGACCCACAGCACACGCTGGGCTGGGCTGCGCACCAGGGCACGGTAGAAGCTGCGTGCGGTGCACAGTGCACACCAGCACCCCGTGCACACCGGGGCAGGACACACGTGAAACCACGATGTGCGCGGGGGTGCAGGATGCTACGCCCAGCCAGGACGCGGTGTGCAACACGGCACACGCTGCACACCGGGGTGCGAGGCGTGATGTGCGCTGGGGGTGCAAGGCGTGATGCACGCCAGACACTTTGCACACCAGGGTGTGATGCGTGCTGTGTGCCGGGGCGCGCTGTACACCCAGGGCGCGGTGCACGTTGCACGCCAGCCGTGCGTAACGCCGCACCGCGGTGTTTTGCAGGAGGCCTCGCGTGCCCAGGAGCCGTCAGTGGAAGAGGTGCAGGCACTGCGCGCAGAGGTGGAGCTGCTCCACCAGACGCTGCAGGACGTCACCCAGGTGCCCCCAGCCCTCCCCTGCGGCCCCACTGCTGCCACCCCCTCCGTGCCTCAGTTTCCCCTCCCGTGGTGGTGCCACAGCAGGGCGTTGTCCCCGTCCCTCACAGGCGGTGCTGGCCGATGACCCCGGGTCCCCGACGGAGCCTCCCAGGCTCCCCTGCCGCAGCCTCTCGCCCGCTGCGGCCGCGGCCACGCTGGGAGCTGTGCACGGAGCCCTGCGGCGCCGGCACTTCCAGCTGCAGGTGAGCGAGGAGGAGGAGGAGGAAGATGGACGTGGGGGAAGACAGACGGGTGGATGGATGCGCGGAGGATGGATGGAGGAGAATTGGGGACGGATGGGTGGGAGGACAGATGGACGGGAGGACAGATGGAGGGGCATGGGGACAGATGGACGGATGCGTGGAGGATGGATGGATGGATGTGGGGCTGGCTGGATGGAAGGGCGGGTGGATGGATGCACAGAAAATGGATGGAGGAGAATGGACGGATGGACAGACAGATGGGAGGACAGATAGATGGATGGACACGGGGTCAGGTGGATGGGGGGGTGGGTGGATGGATGCACGGAGGAAGGATGGAGGAGAAGGGACAGATGGGTGGGAGGACGGAGGACAACCGCTGACCCCCCTGCTCCCCCAGGAGGCCCGGGAGGCGTCGGGGAGCCTGCGGCGGGAGCTGGGGGACAGCGAGAGCCGGCGGGCGGCCCTGGAGCAGCGGCTGGAGCAGCTCAGCACCGAGGCTGGGGGCTGCCGGCGGGCGCAGGATGAGGCCCTGCGCGAGGCCGCCCGCCTGCGCGCCGACATTGAGCTCCTCCGCAGGTACCTCCCGTGTGTCCGTCTGTCTGTGAGCGCCGAGCTGTCTGTCTGTCTGTCTGTCCATGGCCTCTGTCCCCGCACGCCCTCCACCTCCACCCGTCCATCCCTGCACATTCCGGCCTGTCCACCCGTGTGTCCCAGCGCACGCAGCCCTCCGCACCCCTCCTCTCCATCCCTGCCCGTCTGTCCTGTCTCTCCGCACGTCCGTCCGTCTGTCCCCACGCATCCCGGCGTGTCCGTCTGTCTGGCAGCGAGCGGGGCCGCGCGGAGCAGGCGCTGGCGGCGGAGCAGGCGCGGGCGGGGGTCCTGCAGCGCAGCGAGGCCGAGCTGCAGCGCCGCGGCCGGGGGCTGGAGGAGCAGCGGGACGAGGCCGCCCGCGCCGCCGAGGCTGTGCGCCAGCAGCTGGAGCACAGGTGGGGACCCCCCCTCCGGTGCCGTGACCCCCCCCAGCCCCAGGTGGGCGCTGCAAAACAACGCTCCTGCCCCTGCTCTGCCACCCTCCCCAAAAAGAGGCTGCTCCCTCCCTCAAAGGGTGCTGAAACCCCCCCCCCATGGGGTTGCAAAACCTCTGGGGGTGCTGCAGAATAGTGCCTTACCCCCTCCCATGGGTGCTGCTCCCCCGTGGGTGATACCCCCAGGGGGTCCTCCCCATCCAATGAGTACTGCCCCCCCCCCCCAGTTGGTGCTCTCCCCCCAGTGGGTGCTCCCCACCTCCCATGGGTGCTGCCCCTCAATGGGTGCCCCCCCGTGGGTCCCCCTCAGTGGGTGCTACGCACCTGTTGGGTCCCCCCCCGCAGTGGGTGCTTCCCCCCAGCGGGTGCCCCCAACCCTAAAAACTGTAAAGTCCTAACCCTAAAAACCCTAACCCTAAAAACCCTTACAACCCTAACCCTAAGAACCATAAAATTCCCCCCGCGGGTGCCCGCAGCCAGCAGCAGCTGGAGCAGCTGGAGGGGCAGCGGGCGGCGGCGCAGCAGGAGCTGCTGCAGGCGCGGGAGGCGCTGAGCCAGGCCCAGCTGGAGGCCGAGGTGGCGCGGGGCGAGCGGGCGGCGCTGGACGAGGCGCTGGCACAGGTGGGTGGCAGAGCCCCCCCCCCCGCCCCCGTCCTCCCCAGGGACGTCTGTGTCCCCAGACCCTGTACGCATCACCCCCCGGAGACATCCGCATCCCCAAATGGCACGTGTGTCCCTGAGCGGCTCCCTGGGAACAGCCGTGTCCCCAAGCTCCCCTGCGTCCTCCCTTGGGACATCCAGGTCCCCAAACCCCACGCGCGTCCTCCCTGGGGTCCATCTGCACCCTCGATTGCCCTGCGTGCCCTGTGGGGCTATCCGCATCCCCAAATCCCCCTGCATCCTTGGGACATCTGTGTCCCCAACCTCCCCGCATGCTCCTGGGGACACAGACGTCCCCAAAACCTCACGTGCATCCTCCCTGGGGACACCCACACCCCCAGCCCCTCTGCATCCCCCCTGGGACCGTGCATGTATCCCCAGCCCCTCTGTGCACCCCCAAACCTCATGTGCCTCCTCCCTGGGGCTGCGCACATCCCCAGATCCCTGCGTGTCCTCCCTGGGGACGTCCGGGTCCCCAAACCCTTCTGCAAACCCACCAACCCCATGGACGCTGTCCCTCGGGACAGCCACATCCCCAGCCCCCCTACACGCTCCCTGGGGACATCCACAACCCCAAACCCCGCTGTGCATCCTCCCTGGGGCCACCCCCCGTCCCCAGCCCCTCGCAGCAAGCCTCGGCCCCGGCAGGCGCAGGGCAGCAGCGCGGAGCTGGAGGCAGCACTGCGGGAGGCGCGGGCGGAGGCAGCCCAGCTGCGGGAGGCCCTGGCACGGGGCAGCGAGCTGTCGGCCAGCCTGGCCCGGGATAAGCGAGAGCTGAGCCGGACCCTGGCGGGGCTGGAGGAAGAGCGGGAGGCTGCCGGGGAGGCGACGCGGGTGCTGGAGGGGCTGCGGGCCCGGCTGGGGCAGCTGGAGCGAGGCCGCAGGGATGTGGAGGCCGAGAGGCTGGGCCTGGAGCGGGCGCGCAGGGCGGCGGAGCGGGGCTGCGAGGGGCTGCGGGCAGAGCTGCGGGCACTGCGCGGGCAGCAGCAGCAGCTGCGGGAGCGGCTGGGGCAGGTGCGGGGCTGGGGGGCAATTGGGAGGGGTGGGGAGGGCGCTGGGGGCAACTGGGGGAGGTGGGGAGGGTGCCGGGGGCAATTGGGGGAGGTGGGGAGCGTGCCGGGGGTAATTGGGGGAGGTGGGGAGGGTGCTGGGGGGCAATCGGGGAAGGTAGGGAGGTACGGGAGGCAATTGGGAGGGTGCTGGGGGAACTGGGAGGGTGCAGGGTGCAATTGGGAGGGATGGGGAGTGTGCATGGGGCAACCTGGGGAGGTGGGGAGGATGCAGAAAGCAACTGGGAGGGTGCTGGGAGAACTGGGAGAGTGCAGGAGGAAACTGGGAGGGTGCAGGGGGCAATTGGGAATGATGGAGAGGATGCAGAGGGTTACTGGGATGGGTGGGGAGGGTGCTCAGGGCAATTGGGAGGGTGCTGGGGGAGCCGGGAGGATGCAGGGGGCATCTGGGAGGGATGGGGAAGGTGCGTGGGGCAATTGGAAGAGTGCTGGGGGAACTGGGAGGATGCAGGGGGTAACTGGGAGGGAGGGGTTGGATGCTGGAGGCAACTGGGAGGGTGCTCAGCTCAGACAGGAGGGTGCGTGGGGCAACGGGGAGGGTGCAGAGGGTAACTCGGAGGATGGGGGAAGGCTCCTGGGGAGCAAGGGGGACCGGGAGGGCGCGCGGGGGCCGCGGGTGGAGGCGAGGGGTGCCCGTGGCGGTGCGGCCGCAGGCGCTGGAGGAGCAGAGCGCGGCGGGCGAGGCGCTGGCACAGGCCCGGGGCGAGCGGGAGAGGCTGAGCGCGGCGCTGGAGCGCGCCACGCAGGAGCGCGAGGGGCTGGCCAAGGAGGCGGCCAGCGTGGCCGTGCAGCTCGCTGCCGCCCAGCGCGACGCCCGCGCCCGCGGCCAGGAGGCGGACGGCCTCAGGTGGGTGCCCCCCGCCCCAACCCGCCGCCCTCCCGCCCGCCGCCTGGCCATGTTTTTGGCAGCATGTGTCCTCCCGGCGTGGCAGGGCGGAGAAGGCGGCGCTGGAGACCGGCCTCTTCGAGGCGCAGGAGGAGCTCGGCCAGCTCCGCGCACACAGGCAGCAGCTGGAGGCCGAGGGCCGGGCCCTGCGCGTGGCCAAGGAGGGGCTGCAGGGTGAGTGGGGCGCTCGCCGTCGCGCGCAGCCTTGGTCACGGCGCTTACCTGCTCGGTTTTGGGGCGGCAGCCTTGGCTGCATCCCATAGCATCTCAATTTTGGGGTGGCACCGTTGGGCATATCACTTAGTTGGTTCTATCACTTAATTGGTTCTGGGGACCAACATCCTTGGTCACATCACTTATCCGCTCAATTTTGGGCCGTCATCCTCGATCACGTAACTTTTCTGCCCAGTTTTGGGGCGGCATCCTCGGTCGCATCACTTAGGTCAGTTTTGGGGGGTTTGGAGCCCTCATTCCCACCACCCACCCGCCCAATTTTGGCCCCGGCAGAGGAGCTGGGCGCTGTGCGGCAGCGGCTGGCGGCGGCGGAGCAGGAGGCGGTGACCCTGCGCGGGACCCAGGTGGCACGCGAGGACGAGCTCGAGCGGCTCCGGTGCGAGAAGGTGGGCACCGCTGGGCTCCGGGGTGATGCTGATTTGGGGGGGGGTGATGCAGATTTGGGGCAGGGTGGTACTGAATTTGGAGAGCAGTGCTGGTTTCGGACGGCAATACGGAATTTGGAGCAATATTTCTGAGGCGATACCATTTTGGGGGGGTTTGCCAAATTTTGGGCTGATGCCGATTTTGGCTCGATGCTGATTTTGGGGGGGACTGGTGCTGCTTTTGGGGCGCAGCGGGAGCTGGATGCGGAGCGGGGCCGGCTGGTGCGGGAGCAGGAGGAGCTGGCGGCCGAGCTGGCGGCGGCGCGGGCGCAGCGCGACGAGGGGCTGCTGCGTGCCGAGAGCGAGAAGCAGCAGGTGGGTGTCGGTGCGTGTCCCCCCCCCCCCCGTCCCTGCTGTCCCCCAGCCCCGGCTGAGCGTGTCCCCGTGCAGGCGCTGGCGCTGCAGGAGGAGGAGAAGGCGGCGCTGGCGGGGACGCTGGCGGGGCTGCAGCAGAGCCTGGCCGAGGCCACAGCCGAGCTGGAGCGGCAGCGGCACGAGGCCACCGGGCGCCATGAGCAGCAGCAGGTAAGTGAGGGGGGCCTGGGACCCCCCCCCAGGCATGGCACAGGCTCCTCCACTGCAACCCCCGTCCTCGGGCATCCCCCTCGTTGCAATGCCCCACGTCTGGGCGTACCCCGAGTGCCCAACGCTCTTCTGCCCTGCTGTGAGCCCCCCAAGCCCCCACGATTTGCAACCCCCCCCAATCTCCCCAGCCTAGCAACCCCCCCAATGACCCTTCTCAATTACAACCCCCTGGTTGCAACCCCCCCCAGACATCCGCCCCGATCCCATCGTAAGCCCCCCAGTTTCCGGCTGCCCCCTCCCCACTGCACGCTCCCCCGTTCCCAGCCAGGGCAGGTGGGGGCTCGGGGGGGCTCAGATGTTTGTGCCCCTTCCCGCAGAGCTTGGCTGCGGAGCTGCACAACCTGCGGGCGCAGGCGGAGGCCGCGGCGGAGGCCCACGAGCGGGAGGCCAAGGCTCTCCGCGAGCAGGTGACGGCGGTGGCCAAGCAGCGCGACGGCGCCCTGCGGGAGGTGAGAGAACCCCTCCGCCCCCCACCGACCCCTTCCCATCCCTTCCGTCCTGCCCCCAAAAAGCCCCATTCCACCCCCTGAATCCCCGGCTGCAGGCGGAGGAGGTGCGGGCGCAGCTGCAGCTGGTGGCGGAGGCGCGGGCGGCGGGGCAGCAGGCGCTGCTGGAGGCCCAGCGGGCGGCCCAGGAGAGCCGGGAGGGCCGCGAGGCGCAGCGGAGGCAGGCGCAGGAGGCGCGCAGGGCGCTGGGCGACGAGGCCAGGGAGAAGGAGGCCCTGCGGCGCTCCAACGAGGAGCTGCGGGCGGCCCTGCGGCGCGCTGAGGGCGAGCGCATCAGGTGTGGGGGGTGCTCGGGGTGGGGGGGGTGCTGGGGGCGATGCTGGGGGTCCCCCGGAGTGGGATGCTCAAGGTGGGAGAGGCACGGGAGGGGGAGCTGTCCTGCAGGGCGATGCTTGGGGTCGGGGGATGCTCAATATGGGGAGTGCAAGGGGTGGTGCAAGGCATCGGAGGGCGATGCTCGGGACCGGGGGGATGCTTGGGATGGGGGGGTTAAGCTGAGCAGGATGCCTGGGACAAGGGGATGCCCGAGCTGGGAGATGGTGGAGTGGTGCAGTGCCTTGGAGGGCGATGCTCAGGCTGGGGAGGATTCTTGGGACAGGAGAATTCCCCATTTGGGAGATGCTTGGGACGGTGAGATGCCTTGGAGTGATGCTTGGGGTCGGGATGCTGCTCAGGGTCAGGGCGATGCTCAGGATGGGGGACAGTGCTCGGGACAGGGGAATGCCCAGTTTGGGAGATGCTTGGGGTGGTGAGATGCTTTGGAGGTTGACACTTGGGGTCGCGGTGATGATGACGATAGGAGGATCCACCAGGGACAAGGGGCTGCTCGAACGGGGAAACGCACGGGGCTGAGCAATGCCCTGGGGGGGGAGACGCTTGGGATCGGGGCGACGCTCGGGACAAGGGGATGCTCAAGCTGGGAGACACACGGGATGGAGCGGAGCCCTGGATGTGTGGGGCTGTAACGATGCTCAGGACAGGAGGACACCCCAGAGCAGGATGCTCAGGATCAGGGCGATGCTCAGGATGGGCCCGGGCCGGGGAAGGGGTGCCCAGCACGAGCAACACTTGTGGCCAAGACGATGCCTTGGTGGGGGGACGGGGAGGACGGACACCAGCCCCCTCCTCCGCCAGCCCCTCTCCCCCTCGTTGGCAGCCTGAAGCGGGCCGGCGAGGAGAAGGAGCAGCGGCTGGCGCTGCTGGCGGGCGGGCAGGCGGCGGCGGCCAGGGAGACGGAGAGGCTGCGGGGGGCCCTGCGGCAGCTGGAGCACGACCGCCTCGAGGCGCGCCGCGAGCTGCAGGAGCTGCGCCGGCAGGTGAGGAGGGGGCGGCAGGGGGACCCCCCGCCCCGGCTGGGACAGTGCTGGGTGTGTGCGTCTGTGTGTCCCGTGTGTCCGTTTGTCTGTCTGTCTGGAGCCGCCTCCCCCAGCCCCGCATCGCTTCCTCGGGCAGGTGAAGGCGCTGGACAGTGAGAACAGCAAGAAGAGCAGGGAGCTGGAGGAGCTGCAGGCGCGCGTGGCCCTGGAGGAGCAGCGGGAGGAGGAGAGCCGCCGTGAAGCCTTCGGCCTCAGGAGGAAGGTGGTGGAGAGCGAGGCTGGCATGGAGGCCACCAGGAAGGAGGTGGGGGCCGCTCGGTCCCGCAGGGTCCCCAGGTGTCCCCATCGCCACCATGCGCACCCCGTGTCCCTGTGGGTGCCCCTGCTGCTCCGTCGCTTGGTGCCGTGGGTGCCCCCGTCACCCCCCCACTCGGTTCCCGATGCCCTACTGCTCTGTCCCCAGGGGTCCCCACCCCTCCTTGCTCCATCCCCTGCATCCCAATCACCCTGCATCATCTGCCACCTGCATCCCTGGGCATCTCCCATGCCCCATCGCTCCATCCCGGAGGGTCCCCCAGCACCCCATTGCTCTGTCCCCCTGCATCCCTAAGGGTCCCCCATACCCTGTTGCTCCATCCCCTATAACCAAGGCACCCCCCATGCCCCATCGCTCCATCCCTTGCATCTCCATCACCCTTTTGCTCTGTCCCCTGCACCCTGGGCATTCCTTGTTTCCTCCAGCACCCCATCTCTCCCTGCCCTGCACCCCAGCCCTACCCCTTGCCTCCTTCCCCCAGCTCCAGCACCTGCAGCAGAGGCTGTCGGAGGCGGAGGGCGAGTTCCACCAGCGGGAGAAGGATCTGTCCCGCAGCCTGGAGGAGGCCCGTGGCCATGAGAAGAAGCTGCTGGCCGATGCCCGCAACCTGCAGCTGAAGATGGAGGCGGCGCGGAGCGAAGCGGCCGAGCTGAGCCTGCGCCTGAGCGCGGCTGAGGGCCGGGCGCAGGGGCTGGAGGCTGAGCTGGCCCGCGGCGAGGAGCAGCGCCGGGCTGCCGAAACGCGCCTGGGCAGCCTCCAGTCCGCCCTGCGCCGCACCATGGGCATCGGCCGGGCCCGTGCTGCTTCCCTGGGCAAGGGTGAGAGCATCCCGGGGCTGCCCTGCACCCTAAACCTTGCTTTAAGGCCCCGTCTGGCGGCGTGTCCCCCCCCCGCTTCACCCCGTGCCACCCCATCCCTCTCCTTCCAGGCGGTGCCACAGAGGGGACGGGGACCCCTGGCTCGTCGCCGGACCCCGATGCGGCCACCGAGCCCGAGGCGGTGCGGGCAGCCCTGCGGGATTTCCTGCGTGAGCTGCAGGACGCCCAGCGGGAGCGGGTATGCCCTTCCTCCTGCCCCTGCCCTGCACGTCCCCAAAAAGCTCCTTTCTCGCCCTATTTTCTCACCCCAGGAGGAGCTGCGGGCGCAGGTCTGCAGCCTGGGACAGCGGCTGGCAGAGGCAGAGGCGGAGCGGGATGGTGCCGGTGCCCGGGCGCTGCAGCTGCAGAAGCTGGTGGCTGAGAGTGAGGAAGGTGATGGGGGTGGTTTTGGGGTGGATTCCCCCAGATTATGTGGTTTTGGGTGCTGCAAGCAGGTTTCATCTCCCTGCGACGTGTGGCTGCTTGGGATTTGGGCACGCGGCGGAGCATCGTGGCCAGTGGGTGCTTTGGTGGAAAATGGGGTGGGGGTGGTGATGCTGCACTCAAATGCTGCATGCTTTGTGGGTTTTCCCACACACACATCCCAAAAATACTAGTAGAACTGCTAAGAAACAAAGCAAAATAAAGCATAGAGTCCCCGTAAACCCCGGTAAAATTGGAACCCCCCTGTGCACCCCAGTAGAACCGGTAAAACCCCCACGCATCCTGCACAAACCCCGGTAAAACTGTCTGACCCCACTCATGCATGCCCCACGAGCCCCAGCAGAGCCCCATGCGTGCCCCACGAGCCCCAGCTGAGGTTTGCAACCCGCGGTCTGGCTGCGGCAGGGCGGCGGGGCGCCGACGGCAAGCTGGGCAGCGCGCAGGCCGCTCTGCTGCTGCAGGAGGAGACGCTGCGGCGGGGTGAGCGCGAGCGCCGGGCCCTACTTGAGAAGGTGTCGGCGCTGGAGCGCAGCTTGCACGCCGCTGAGGGCGAGCGCCGCTCCGCCCAGGTGGGCACCTGGGTCAAAACCCCCACCTCTCCCACCCCGCCTCGGCTGCACGCGAGCTGCACTGCAGCCTTGCATGCAAGATGCATACGAACTGCAGGCGCACTGCTTGCCAGCTCGTGCACAAGCTTCCATGCTAGCTGCTTGCAAACAAACTGAATGTAAGCTGCTTGCAAGCTGGCACACAAACTGCCTGCCAGCTGCTTGGAAGCTCGCACGCAAGCTTGTATGCAAGCTGTACGCAAACTGCTTGCAAGTTTGCATACAAATTGCATGTAAGATGGACATAAGCTGCTTGCAAGCTTGCACACACAAACTGCATGCACGCTGCTTTCAAGCTTGCACACAAACTGCACACCTGCTACTTGCAAGCGTGCACACAAAGTGCCCTCAAGACTCTTGCAAGCCTGCACACAAAATGCATGAATGCTGCTTGCACTTGCATGCGAGCTTGCATGCTCACTGCTCGTAGGTTTGTGTACAAAATGCTTGCAGGCTTGCACACGCTGCTCTGTCCCTTCCAGGAGAAGATGGGCATGGTGAAAGCCAGCGAGGCCAAGCTGGAGGAGGACAAGCGGCGGCTCAAAGAGGGGCTGGAGGCTGCGGAGAGCCGCGGAGCCCAGCTGGAGCAGCAGCGGCGGGCGCTGGAGGATGAGCTGCAGCAGGCACGGCTGGCCCTGGGCGAGCAGCAGGCGGAGGCGCGAGTGCTGCAGGACCGCGCTGAGCTGCTCCAGAGGCAGGTACGGCCGGCTTGCAATCCCCTGCGCTCGCTAATTGCCTCCTGAGCTGAGCTGCGTCGGTTTTTATCGGTTTCCCACCCCGCTGGGCGCAGCTCGGGGAGAGCGAGCAGCGCGCCAGTGCCTTGCAGCTCTCGGTGGAGCGTCTGAGCACGGTGCTGGCGGCCGAGGCCGAGAGCAGCTCGAAGGACCGTGCCCAGGGCTCGCCGGTGACCGACGGCAGCTCGGCCCCGCAGCGCCTGCTGCAGCTCCAAAGCGCCCTGACCGCCGGCGAGCTCGACCGGCGGATGCTGCAGGTGGGCACGGGCACCCTGGGGTGTGCAGGGCCCCCCCCCTGTGCTCCGTGTCACTGTGTGTGTCCCCGCGGCAGGAGATGCTGGATGCGGCCCGGCGGGCGCTTTCGGAGGCGCGAGAGGAGAAGAGCACCCTGCGGGAGCAGCTGCGGGTGCTGCGGGGAGAGCGGGCAGCGCTGGAGCTGCGCAAGGAGGAGCTGGAGGCGCAGGTCCGGCGGCTGCAGGAGGTGGGAGCCCCCAGACTGCTGGCCTTACCCCTGGGGTGCACCCTGTGCCCTTCTGCCCGCCCCGTACAGCAACCTATTGCCCCTGCACAGTACCCTATTGCCCCCATGCAGCCTCTTTTACCGCCTTCCAGCCCTCTTTGCCCCTCCACCCCCAACAGCACCCTGCACCCTTTTGCCTGAACCATTTCCTCCCCTCCCGTGGCACCCTTCCTCTCTGCGCAGCACCCCACTGCCCCCCTGCAGCACCCCCTTGCCCCTCCACGTAGCCTTCCTGCAGATCCCTGTTGCACCCTTGCAACCCTTTCTGTCCCTACACCCTTCTGCCTCCCTGCAGCACTCTTTGCCCCCCTGCAGCAACCTATTGCCTCTCCATGCAGCCCCCAACACCCTTTTATCCATTTCCCCCCCCCTTGAAGCACCCTCTCCCCCCATGCAGCCCCCATTTCCCACCCCCTGCAGCCCCCTTTTGCCCCCGTGCATCCCTTTATACCCCCCATGCAGCTCCCTGAACCCTTTTGCCCCACCTTACAGCCCCCTATTGCCCCACGCAGCCCCCTCCCTCCCCCCCGGGAGCTGCGGGGTGTCCGATCCTGCCCCCCCCCCCCCGTTGCAGATGCTGTTGCAGCAGGAGGAGAAGGAGGCGGCGGCGCTGCGGGGGCTGCGGGCAGAGAAGCGGGGGCTGCAGGAGCGCGTGGGCAGCCTGCAGAGCTCCCTGAGCCAGCTGGAGGCCGAGCGGCGCGAGGCTGAGCGCTCCTCCCTGCGCCTCGAGAAGGACAACAGCGCCCTGAAGAAGACCCTGGAGAAGGTGAGCGCCCGCCGCCCCTCTTGGCACCCTTGGGTGCCCTCGGGGTTGCCCCCACGCCCGTGCACCTCTAGGGACACAAACATGCCCCCCCCCCGATGGCTGGGCACCCAGGCTTGGTTCGCCCAGGATCGGAAGCGGATTGAGCGTAGCTATAAAGAATGTCCTAATAGAGCAAAATTATTTCCCGAGCACAAAACACGCTTCGTGCAACGGCGGCACGGCTGCGCAGCGGGTGTGTAACGCCTGCACGCGTGCGTTTTGTGCACCGGAGCGAGGCGTGTGACAAAAGCAACGGGTTGTGCCCGCTTCTTGTGCGCGCAGCTGGCGCGGGAGAAGCTGAAGACGCAGGAGGACTCGCTGCGGCTGGCGGTGCAGAAGGGCCGCCTGCACCGCTCGCTGGGCACGGCCGAGCAGGAGCTGGCGGAGGCGCAGAAGCACATCCAGGTGCTGCGGGTGGGTGCCCCCGGGCAGGGGCCGTGGCCTCGTGCAGAGCCTTCGGCTGGCGGGTGCGCGTTGGGTGCAGGCAGTGGCACCCCGGGGTGCTGCTTGCCCGCTTGGTGCAGCCTTGTTTTGCACGGGGACGGTGCTGGGCTGCTTTTGGGGCTTGCTTCAGCTCGGGGAGACGCTGGTGCCTGCACAGGGCTGGTGCTGGGCTCCTTTGGGGGCTTATCGCAGCTTGCAGAGACGCTGGTGCTTGCACTGGGGTGGTGCTGAGCTCCTTTTGGGGCTCTCCCCAGCATGGGAAGATGCTGCTGCTTGCACTGGGATGCTGCTGGGCTCTTTGGGGGCTTGTGGGGAGATGGTGGCGCCGACACCAGGATGCCGCGGGGCTCTGATCTGGGGCTTGCTCCAGCTTGTGGGGATGCTGGTGCTCGCACTGGGGTTCTGCTGGGCTCTTTTTGGGGCTCAGCCCACCATGGGGAGATGCTGGTGCTCGCAGCGGGGTGCTGCCGGGCTCTTTCGGGCTCCTCCCTAGCCTCCCCACCTTAGGGCCGCCCAGTGCCTGGTTTTGGGGTGACCCCCCCCACCCCCGGCACTCACCCAGGCGCGGGTGTCGGTGCTGGAGCAGAGCCCCGGGGCGGCGCAGCAGCAGCAGCAGCGGGCGCTGGATGCCCATGATCGTGACCACCACCCCCTGGAGCAGCAGGTGAGGGGGGGGGGCCGGGGCCGTGTTCCCCTCCCCCCCCCGCAGCCCATCCGGGCCCCCCCACACTCACGCCCCCCATGCAGGTCAGCGCTGCGGCAGGAGCAGGCGGCGCAGGAGCCCCGCCGCCACCCCAGCAGCATTTAGGGCAGCCGTGGGGCCAGAGCAGAGACCGGCGCAACTCAGCTCACGGGTGAGGGGCCCGCTGTGCTCAGAAAACACCTGTGGTTTTTTTTCTCGACGTTCCCAAATCCCACTCTTTTACAAAAAGAAAAAAGCATCGTGTTGCCGCTGAGACAACACTAGCATATTTTTGATACAGGTAGGGTTTTTCCCCCCATTTTTTCTACTGCAGTTTTTTTTAACCGGGGATTGGAAATAGGACTTTCTGTAGTCCTGGGTGCCATGTGCACATAACGGGAGCAGCAGGAGGGCCGTGGTACCTGAGCTTCCAGTGCTGGCCCTGTGGCGGGATGCTCAACGGCTCCTAACTTTTCCTAACACACTCCTCTTTTTTTTTAACAAAAACTAGTTTGTGCCAGTTTTTTTGCACAAGTTATGCAGGACGGGGACTGTTATTTTTTTTTCTACCACTATTTTTGGAGACTGTTTTTGTTTCTTTTTTTTATTGGTGCTATTGGGGTCCGAATTTGGAGCTTGAGCCAGCAGCAGGCGTGAGCGTGGCCCCAACCCTTGTCCATCCCCTCTAACCCTCTATTAAATGTGCAGAAACCCATACGGGCAGCCTGCTGTGAATTATTTTAGCATGGCAGCATTTTGGGGTGGCAGTGGAGGTTCAGGATGCATAACAAATTATTATTATTGTTATTATTTATACCTCCTCGGGGGAGAGCTGCAGCGCTTTGCACAAGGGCTGCAGGGGAGATGCTCAGCATGTGTGAGCCACGTACAACAGGGTGTACGCACGCTGCAGGAGCTGCCAGAGCTGCACAGGGCAAGGAGAGTACCTGCGACGTAGGAACAAATTCCATATAAGAGCTACAGCCTAGGTGAGAACTACGCTATAAAGTGAGCTGCACGCTGTAGGACAGCTGCGTGCTATGCAGAGACCAGATGGGACGTGAGTTGCGGGCTGTATTCGTACCTGCTACAGTGCTGCACGCTGTGTTAGAGCCCCACACCCTGTATGGGGGCTGTATGAGCCCTACATGCTGCCTAAGAGACCCACACCCCATGTGAGGGCTCTAGGAGCCCTACACGCTGTGTAAGGCTGACACCACACTGTAAGAGCTACAGGTTGTAAGGGCAAGGCACACTATATGAGAGCTGCACCCCGCTATTTTTCTATAGGAGACCTGGAGCAAGCCCCCATACTGCATCCTTAAAGTTCAAGCTGCTCCCCATAAGCGAACCAGAAAGTAACCCCAGCCTTTTCTAGCGGATTGCCCTAAAACTTGCCCTAAGCTCACACTGTAATACTGGGGTGTGCTGTAGGGGATGAACACGTGCTATTTCCTGTAAGGGAACTGGAGACCATCCCAGCACGCAGCACTCAACCCCACCACATTTCCTACAAGAGACCCGAGAGCTGCCTGGAACCCAGCTGCCACTACCATTTGCTATAGGAACACCCCAAACCACTCCAGCGCAGCCCCAAGAGCTGTGGTATTTCCTCCAGCAGAACCTGAGAACTGCCCCGAACAGCCTAAAGCACCCCAAAACCTCATAGCCCAGCTAATATCAGTGCTACCTCCCCCGTGCAGGGCTTGAGGAATGGCTTCGGGACAGGGGTGGGGGGGGAGGAAGAGGATGAGGAAGCTCATGGAGGGAGCAGGTGCTGGTGTCCCTGTCCCCATCCCGTCCCCAATGATCCCAAAAGGTCAGGGACACAAAAAAGAGACGGGAGCCACAGTGACCCTTACGCTTTTTCTCTTGGATACTCTACGCAGAAAATGGGGCGGCGGGGGCTGGCGCCGCCCCCCCCGTACAATATAATAACAAAAGTAATAAAAATAATACCCCCCCTTTATTCTTATGTGCACCAAAAAATGGACTTTTTTTTTTTCCTTATGCTCTTTCATGCACGGTTTCTTTAGCACCACGGTGAGGAGCCGGAGCCTGGCGGGCAGGGGAAGGGGCTCGGCGGGTCCCGGCGAGGGGGGGGGCGGCTTCAGCACCCGCCGCAGCTGCGGGCGCAGGATGCGACCACGGTCTGGCAGAGCCCGCTGGTGGCCATCACGCCGCACTTGGAGAACTTGTCACGGCACAGGTCGGCTGCGGGGAGGCGAAAATCAGTGAGCAGCCAGGGGTGGGGACACCGCGATGCTGCCTCCCCCGCCCCCAAACTGGTCTGTACTGGGAATGACTGGCGGTGGAGCGATGCACGGAGCTATCTGAAATATCAGCATCCTCCTCGCCATCGAGGCGGAGCCACCCAGAGGGGACGTCCACAAGGTGTGTGGGGGACACGTCCCCTCCTGTCCCTTACCCCGCAGCAGCTCTTCATGGGCACACACAGGTGCGGACGCAGATCTCCTTGTTGATCACGTAGACCCGGCGGAGGCTGCGGGGGGCAGAAAGCAGAGGGTTTAGCACCAAAAAAAAAGCAGAGGGACTCCCCCAGGGGAGGCTGGGGCTGGGCGACAGCCCCCCCGCACTCGCCTGTAGAAGCAGATCTCGTTCAGGCACTGCTTGCAGGGCTTGTGGACAGAGTAGAGCCTGGTGCAGGGGTACTGCTCCTCCCGGCAGTCTGCAACAAGAGCTGGCATCATTTTGGGGTGTTTCACCCCGGATTGCAGCCAGATGCAGATCCAGGGAAATCCCTGAGCTGCTGGCATGTGCTCAGCAGCGCGTTCTTCCCCATCCCTACTCAAAAGGAGGACAAAACCCCCCTGGGGATAAGGGATGCTCAGCTTGTCCCCGGCACTCTGCCAGCCCAGCTGCTTGACAGAATTCTTATATGGGGAAAATGACTCAATTTGCCCCATTTTTTTTTTTTTGTCAATAGGACCAGCAGCAGCATCACGCCCTGAGCTAGGAGACGAGTGAGAAGAGCACTCACCCAGGGGTCCTGGCTCCGTGGGCTCAGTCTCGGGGGCAGCAGCTGGGGAAGGAGAGCAGAATTTGGGGGGGAACAAGGTTAAAGAGGGAAGGAGGGAGAGCCCGCTGCCCCTTGCCCGGGCTTTAGGGCTGAAGCATCCTTAGGCTGGTGCCTGCGGTGCTGCTTGGCTCAGGAGCAGCATCGTGGTGGGGATGTGGCCGTTGTATCACACCCACCTGGGGTCGGAGCTGGCACGATCTCCTGCTGGGATTGCTGCTGGGACTGGTACCGAAACTGCTCCTCAGGGGTGCGGGGGGTCACATCTGCAGGGACAGAGCTGTGAGGGTGCGCACCCTCACCCCCAAACCTGCCTGGCATCCCGTGGAATAGCACTCACCGTGGTAGTCGTAGTAATCCTGAATCTCTAAGGAAACAAGGGAGAAAAAGAGGATGAGTATTTTTTTTTTATTTTATGGCATAGGGAGAAACAGCGCAGCAGGGTGAGGCACTGCACGTGGGCAAGGTGTTGCAATGAGCTCCCCACAGGTTTGCAACCGGTTGGAAAATGTCCCGTGGAGTCACCTCAATCAGCCACACAGGGTTTGTAAAGCCTTAATGAAGGCCTTAGGAAATAATTGGCACCTTGAAGTGCTGACATCGAGGAGGGGAATGGAGAGGCACTTGTACATGGGATCAAGGAGAGGGAGGAATGGGAAATGTTAGGGGCAGGGATGGAGCAGAGAGCATTGAGATTGATGTGGAAGACGCACCGGAGCGCCGTGCAGGGAAAGCAAAGCTGGAAGGAGGAGGAGGAGAGAGGCGAAGGCTCCCCCAGTCACAGGTGCTCTCACCTGCCTGCTGGTCATACTGGGAATATTGCACCGGCTCAGGGTAGGTGATGCCTTCAAACCTGCTGTACTGGCCCTGGACCAGGAGCGCTGCTGGGAGCACACGGGGGGGCACAGACATCAGTGGAGTGGCCAACAGAGCTCTAAACCCCTCTTCCCCATCCTACTTTTGGGGGAAACCAAGCATTTGCCCCACAGCCATGAGCCCCACACCATCCCCAAAACCCTTATGTGGGAGCAAAAGGGGGTTGCTCCCTATATTCTTTTTTTTTTTCCCCAGTTTTAACCCCAAGCAGCTCTTCCTTTGCTCCAGAAAGGACCAGGATCCCACGGAGCATCCACTGGGTGGGCAATGGCTCCTTTTCGATTTCCGTCTGGATTCCCACCATACCCTCTGCCGTATTTCCCAGCAGGCGATGGTCCGATGGCCATCCTCCTCCTTCTCCTCCTCCTCCTCCTCCACTAAGGGAGGAGCGTGACCCGTGGAGGCGAGGGAAGTGGGATGCTCACTGCCGGGTCCCAGCACCCCTGCCACCTCCGGGGACCACGGTGCCTCACCCAGCACCCTCGCCCAGTGTCTTGCAGCACTGGGGCGGCTGGCATCACCCGGGTCCCCTTCCCACCCCCGCTGTCCCCCTCATCCCTCGGCCTCGCCTGGTAATGTTTTCCAGCTGTTTTCAGACTTTTTGCTGAGCTGCTTTCGCCTGAAGTTTTCCTGGCTCCGGGCTGCCGGCTTCGCTGACTCGCTCCTAATTTTCAGCAGGGCCTTTGCCAGCCCCAGGGGTTGCAAATAGAATCGGGCTGGGAGCCACCTCCTGGCCCCCTCCCTGGTCACAGTGCTGGGGGGGGGGGAATTCCCAGTGCGTGCCTCCCCCACCCCCTGGCAGCTTTGCTCCCCGCAGTTGAGCCGCACGGTGCCGGATCCCCTTCATGACCCCCACCCCAGCCAGAGGCAGTCTCTGGGGTTTGGAGGACACCCGGCACAGTTTTGGGGTGGTTTTGGGGCTCGGCACTCACCTGGCAGGCCCAGCAGGACGAGACACAGCGCTCTCATGGTGACTGGGGCCGGGAGGTAGATGCAGGAGTGCGGTGCGGTCTGGTTTGGGCAGAGGGAAAGGTGTGGGGTTAGCAACAACCCCAAGCATCCCATCTCCTGCATCAGCCCCCCCTCGACCCTCATGCACCCATTCAATACCTCCCCTTTACCCCCCCAAAAAGCCTTGCAGGAGCAGGGTGCTGAGCGGCGATGCAGCTCGTGACACGGGTGTCAGCATCCCTGAGGGCTGAGGCTGTACTCAGGGGTGGGGGCTGGCTGCTTGAAAATTAAAAGCAAAGGGAAAAAAAGAAGAAAAAAAAAAAAAAGAAATTTCCTGATGGTGGGAAGCCAATGCACAGGCTGGGCTTCCTGCCCCGAGTGTGTGCGAGAGCCCTGCTCCCATGGGAATTGCAAGGAACAAGCGCATGGAATATCCATGGGCAGGATGGCGAGACCTCCCAGGGGAGCCTGGGCTTGGAGCTGGCTATCTCCCATCCCATGCGACCCGTTATCTGGACCCCCCCCCAAGCTAACAGAGCCATGAGTGGGGTTGGGGAAGGGGTGGGGGTTGAGCTCAGCCCCCCCAGGGATTGCAGTCAGAGCCCAGGAAGGCGCCGCAGGGTTTTGAACCCTCGGTACAACCAGAGCAGCCTCCAAACATCGTGCACGGGGACGGGGAGGGAGGATTCGGGCACAAAGTGGTGCTGGTCTCGTCGCATCGCCTTCTTCAAACACTCCCCAGTTTTTGTGGTGCTCCCCTCTGTGGGTTCGCACTGTGGAAGCGATGCACGCTTTGCTTTGCAGGGCTGCACTGGGGCTTTGGTCTTGGGGGGCAAAAATAAAGAGAACTAAAAAGGAGGACGAAAGATTCCATTTCTCTCCCTGCTCCTCACCCTCAGGCTTTTTCCCCACTTCCCATTAAAACCCCGCTGTTCACAGGGAGCCCAGCTTCCAGCCTGGCTCCTTGCAAAGGGCCCTCGCTGCAGGGAGAGCATGGATTGCCTAAAATCACAGGGAAAATAAAAAAAAAACAACACCCTGCTTTCGAGCAAAAGGTGGGTGGGAGGTATGGGGAGGAGCTGGCGGCGGCTGCCCCGCGTCTGCCTTGCTCTCCAAGGGCCGAGTGCTTTCCAAGCAGCGATTCCCCACGCCAGCTCGAGAGGGAAAACTGGGAAAAAAAAAAAAAAAAAGAAACAGAAAAAGAAAAAACCTGCCAAAAAACTTTCATGGCTGCCCTCCTTGGAAATGCAACCAAATGTGTCTGTCTGTCCAGGACGAAGCATGCCGTCTTCCCTGGTGCGGGATGGGGACCTCTTCCAACTCTGCTGATGGGGACTGGAAACTGAGGCAGGGGTGGAGGGGAGCCCAAGTCACCGTGTCTCGTTCTGGCTGCAAAATTTGGGCTGAAATAGCCTGTCTGTGGCAGGATGGTCCCACACATGCACCCACGCTGCCTGTCTCCCTGTGGTCCCCGCTGGGGAAGGTTGGGTCAGTGGGACCAGCAGAGCCTGCACCTTCTGGGGCCCATGTCCTAGACATGCTGCACCATCCAGGGACCGCATCCTGCGCCATCAGCAGAGCTCAGCACCTCCTAGGACCACATCCCTGAGCTCACCCAAGCACTGCATCTTCTAGCAGTCGTGCCCTGCACCACCAGCAGGGTTGCAGCCCCCACGGTCCCCGTCCTCCCCCATCCCCAGGCTTGTAGGTACTGCGGTCGTTGCCTTCCAGACCTGACCGGGCTCTGGGAGAGCCACGAAGCCGGGCCCTGCCTGAGCTGAGGTTGGAGAACCACGCTTGGCCGAATGGGCCCCAGACGAAGCCTGGTCACCTGGGGTGTCCCCGGGGCCCTGCTACCCTCAGCCCTGCCCCATCTCACGTCCCACAGCCACTGCGAGTGCCGGACCCGGGATTAACCCAGGCAAAATGCGGGCTGAAAGGGACCGTGTGGGGATGAGAAAGCCCTGGGCTTCTGTGAGGCCTTATCCAGACTGGGTGGGCAAGGTCTGGGTTTGGGGGGGCAGCTGGGTGCTGCCCCGGACCCCAAACCACCCTGACCTGCCTGCGGACAGCTCAGGCAAGGCCCAGGGCCCACCTCCGGAGGCGCCACAGCCATCCTCCTACACTGGCCCCATCTCTTGGAGCAGTCTGAGCACTGAATTTCTGAATTTCCCCCAAACCCGGGGATCTTCTGCTCCCCAGGCCCTGCTGAGAACATCCCCAGCTTGTGGGGCGCAGCTGGGGAATGGGGCCACCCGTTGCATTCCTCCCTGGGGATGCGGTGCCACCATCACCGCCTCGTCCTCCCACAGAGCCACCACCGCCTCCAGACCCACTGGCTCCCATTTTGGGAGGGACGCGTGGAGCGAAGCTGACGGCGGCCACGGCCGCGATGTCTTCGCGCACCCGACGCCTGAGACTTTCCACAACGTGTCCGCAAAAAGGCACGGGGCTGGGGGCACAGCCGCCCCCCTCCTCCACGCCCACCCAGGGCTTCTCCAAACATCAGCCCCTAGAGGTGCCCCTGGCGGGGGGACCTCTGTGTCCCCTCGGCGCAGGCAGCAAGCGGGGGTCCGGCGGCTGCACCGAGCCAGATGTTTTTGCAATGCACATCTGGGAACAATCAGTCCCGCAGAAAGAACACCACAGCCTCTGCCTTTCATTCTGCTAAACCCCACCTTCCCCAGCCTTTTTTCCCCTCCCCCAGCTTTTTTTTTTCTTTTTCCTTTTTTTTTTTTTTTTTTTTTTTAAAGCTCTCCAGTTGCCAGAGAGTGCGAGAACAAAGGGAATATGAAAGGATTCAAATTTTCTGGCCCCCGACCAAAGGTTAAAAAAAAAAAAAAAAACCAACCAAAAAAAAACTTCGCAGCACTCTCCCCCCTCCACGCCTCCCCATTTTCACACACCGCAATTCCAACAGGGTCCCCCTCCTCGCCTGTCCCCCCGGATATAAATAAAATAAAACATGATTGAAGTGTTCAAAATCCCGTCTGTACGCGCTATTTCCAGGAGGGGGGGTGGGGGGGGGAGAAAAAAAAATAATGAGAAAAATAATCCAGCTTCCTTCAGACGTTGGGGTATTTTTAGACTGATTCAAGAAGTTACAAATGGGCCACAGCAGCTGTCAGGCTGCGAAGTTTCCGAAGTTGGGGTCCCCCAAACCGTTGCTGCTTCTCCAGAACCCCAAAATCTGTGGGAGTTTTCTTCCCAGGAGCTCAAAGGGCTGGGAGCGGCTTTGGGGCGCTCGCCTTGCCCCAAAGATGTGGTCGGGAAGTTTTCAAAGCAAGCTGGCAAAGCCAGCAGTGGACCCCCAGCCTCCACTCCCCAAAACAGGCCTTGGCCCCCCCAAATGGGCTTTGGCCTCAAAACAAGGCTTCAGCCCCCAAAACGGACTTTGGCCCCCCAAAACAGGGTTCGGCTCGAAATTGGGGCCACCAACCCGAGGTCGCGGAGGATGCATGGGGCCAGGGGGCATTGCCCCCAGTGCAGGGGGCTCTGCTCACTCCTTACCGCTTCGGATGCTATGAGCTGCCTTCGCCCTTGCCCAACGCCTTGGTCTCTTCTCTCTGGGCTCAAAAACTCCGAAATGAGAGAAAAAGCTCCTACCTCCAACATGGGGGCTCCACTGGGTCCTAATGCGACACCTGATCCGGCCCCTTCCTCCTCCTTTCCCAGATAGATGCTGCCTGCCGGGGGGAGATAATAATAATAACAAAAAAAATAAATCAATGAGCACGCATTGATGCAATGGGCTGTGCGAAACTTTGTGTTTTTTTTTTTTTTTTTTTTCAAATCCAGCTGGATTTTGACCTGATTGCAGGAGAGAGGCGGGAGGAGGACTTTGTGCAGCGCCAAGCACGCTGACACGATGAGTTTTGGGCCGTGGGAGGGGGGTTTCTTGGTGTCGGTGCTGGTCTGCAGCAACTGCTCCTTGAAAAATTGGGGCAACCCCAAGAAATTGGGGTGCTGCCCCCGGATTTGGGGTTTTGCTGTGCTCGCCTCTCATTGCAACAAAAGAGGCGAGGACGGGGCAGGCTTTTAATGGATGGGGTGAGCCCCCTGCTTTGTCCCTAGGGACGGGAGGGAGAAGGGGGGACGTGGGTGCCACAGCACCCTTTGCACCTGGCTGCTGCAGCTGCAACGGCGCAGCAGATCTGTAGGTTTATCCTGGAGAGGGGGGGGGCGGGTGGAAGTACTGCCCACCCCTTTCCCCTTTTCCCACCCGGGCCACGGGCGCTGGCTGCAGCATTTGCTGCCTGCCGTGGGGCCCCTTTCCCCCGAGCCGGCGGGTTTCCGGCAGCCAGCGAGGGCACACGGCAGTGCGAGACCCCGCGAGGATGGGGGATGCTCGGCTTGCAGTGGGGGTGATGGAAAGCCCAAAGCTCCGCCCCCAGTCCTCCCCCAGTCCCCCTATAACCCTACCCATGGTGCTCACCCCGCTGCAACGTCGATCCCGGCGCTTTGGGCTAAAACCCTGCAAATTTTAGGTGTGTTTCAAACCAGCTGCTGAGCAAATTCATGCTCTGCAGGGTGCCTGGGGACTTGGATGGAGGCAGAGCGCAGAGCAGCACAGCCCCCCGGGACAAACAGGATTCCTTCCCAGGGAAGCAGGCAGTTCTGGGTGGGGAGGAAGGGGAGCCCCACGGCAGCTTTGGCACCCCAAATGCCTGTAGATAATTCCTTCGTTGTGAAAGTTTTGCAGGAAGGAGGGGGGCTGACCGCCCTAAAAACAATGAGAAAATCCAAGGTTTCAGATGAGAAAGAGAAAAAGGGGAAGGGGTGGAGGTGGGTGGGGGTGCTCCCATCTCACAGCAAGCCTGTTTATCCAGTCCTAACACAGGGCTCTGCAGGATGGGTAAATGCACGGCTCCGACCACATCTCGCAGTTGCTGCCCCTGAATTTCTGCCTCCCCCAAATCCCAGGCCCCAGCTCTGCCCCATGTTAAACTCTCCCGGCAGTTAATAACTCAATGCACTTTACACCCGGGGGCTGCTAACCTGGGAATATCCCCCAGAACCAACTGAGGGGGGGGGGGAGGCAAAAAGCAGCATGGCTGGGCACCTGCTCCAGGCCAGACAGCACGGGGACTGAAACTGCTGGCACTGATCCTGCCCTGGGCTTGCTGGGGCCAAATCAATGGAAATTTGGGAGCTGCCGCTGCCCCCAGCAGCTTCGCCTTGGGCTGGGTGCCTTGGTGTGGGTGGCAAACAAAGGTGATGGGTGATGCTCGTGGTTTCAAATCCTGCATCCAGTGCATGCTGCCAGAGCCCTGCCCAGGCAAAATCCGTGTGGGTTTCTTTTTTTCTTTTTTTCTTTTTTTTTCCCCTTTTGCTCAGGAAGCCTGGTTTAATAGCTCAAACCCTGGCTAGGATTTCAGGAAACCTCTTACCTCTGCTTGTGCCTCATTTCCTGATCTAATCCCTAGCTCCGGGAGGGCAGAGAGGCACCGCTAGTGCTTGCGGGGGCTCAGACTTCACAGCTTTCCCTGCCTGGAGCTGGGCTGAGGGGCGGCCGAGAGACCCCCACCCCACGGCACCGAGCTGCCCCTTCCCTCTTCCCACCTGCGGAGCTCAGCAATTCCCTTTCCAGACGCGGCACCTCCATCTACCGGCTTCTCTCGACTTCCACGCGCCTCCGCTGCAGGAAGACACGCTGCCCGATGAGCGCTTTTGCACGGAGAGCCGTCTTGGCGAGGACATCTGCTTTTTTCCAGCAATTATGTTTTTCTTTTTCTTTTTTTTTCTTTTTTTTTCTTTTTCTAGGAAATTCCAGCTGGAAACAGGCTGGGGGTTATTCACAGCTGCTGCGCCACTGCTTGGTTTGGGTTGCTGCCTGTTCCAAAATCCCAGCGGTGCTGTCCCCGGGCTCTCTGCTTTCAGGCATGAGGGACGAAGTGCCCACAGCATCTTCCTGCCCTGGTGGACAACCAAGTGACCCCAAACCCCTCTCACCTGCTCCGTTTGATGCTCTCCACACCACCACCCTGTCCCAGCAGCCCACTCATACCAGCCAGCCCAGGCGAAGTGGTCAAGAAAATAGTGTTAATTTATTAGACACACTCACAACAGCACCGTATGAAAACCAGAAGTGGTACGCCATTCTCCCAACTGCACTTACACCTCTACGCACTGGAATGGAGTTAAAAAATAGAGATCCAGGGTTTTTAATGCTACAAAGCTCCTGCCTGACAGAGACAGCGGCGGGAGCGCTCTGCAGAAGCATCACCACTGCGTTCACGTGGAGAGGGCTCAGAGGGACTTTGCTGGATCCCATGCCGAAACTTCCTGCAGCTCAGGGAAGGGGATGCTGCCCTTCCAGCTGCTCCGGTGAACCGAAGGGCAAAACCTGCTTCGGCTCTGCGTGAAACGCTCCGAGCCTCTCAGTGGGACACGGCGGTTGATGGCTGGCTCAAGACGCATCCTTCGCAAAGCTGGGGCGGTTTGTAAACAGTTCCTACACATCCAGGGCAGCCCAGGGGGAGGAGGAAGCGGGTTCTTCACAGTGAGCAGAGCCCTAAGGCCAGGGTGGGTGCCACCGCCGCCAGCAGGAGAGGGACCCCTGACTTCGTGGCTTTGACCAGCCAGGAGGGCGTGGGGCTCGGGGGGAGAAGAAAGGCAGCATCCCCATGCGAAACTCCCCACTGTGCTCCTCCAGCATCTCCCACCGCCTCCTCTCAGCCAGGGCTCAGCTGGACGCGGCCACAAGACCGGCCACATCCTTTCTGGAGCGTGTGGCTTCACAGCTGTGATGCCGAGGGTCTCCCTGTGGGGAAGACGAGCTGTGCTGCCCATCTTCGGCCGCCTGCTGCATCCCTTGCCTGGGACGGATGCCTCCGGGTCACGCTGGAGCCAGGCACAGATGCTTGTGGCTGGCCCTGCTACCAGGCCAAATAAATAAACGGTGGCAGCCGAGCACTGGCGGGCAGCACCTGCCCGCAGAGCAGGGAGGAGGGAGGCTCGGCACCTGCTATCTCATGGCGATGGACAGCCTGGGAGTAGCGAAGAGCGGTTCGTTAAGGGGTGGCCAAGATGGCTGCTGCTGGCTCAGCTCCTTCTCCAGCCTCTTGAAAAGCTTTTTGGATGCTTTCTTCCTGCGCAGCTTGCGCAAGCAGCTGAGCAAGCCGTGGTCCAGGGCGGTCTGCAGCAAAGAGAGGGGAAGGAGAGGATTTGAGGAAGGTGTTGCTCAGACAGGCATGTGGGATGGGATGGGCTTTGCAAAACCCCTGTGAGCCCAATGCCCTCAAGCCCACCTCCAGCACAAAGGCGGCGAAGAAGTTGAGTGTGGCAATTCCCAGCAGCAGCAGCTTGAAATTCAAGTCATCGATGCCCTGCAGCTTCAGCAGGGTTTTGGGGAAGCCCAGCGGATACAGGGTCAGCCATATCATGAGGCCAAAGAGGATGACGAGGACCGCCAGGAAGAGCACTGAGGGCGAGAAGGGAGAGGGCTGTGGAAGAGGCTGAAGGCTTGATTTCTCCCCTTGCCCGTGCAGCCAGCCTCATCCTCACCATTGGTGTAGAGCGGCTCCCGAAATGGGTACCCCTTGGACATTGCGACTGCCAGGATGAGGTACTGGAAGCCCGTGACGCAGAAGAGGACTGTGTTCTCATAGTTGGGCAGGTTCTGGGGAGCTGTCACCGTGCTGTTCAGTGGCACGTACCTAAGGCAGGCAGGGGAGAAGACAGGGGATCAGAGGGGGGCTTGAAAGGACAGGCGAGAGGAGAGTCTGGATGCTGTGCCACCCCTTGCTCCATCAGCACACAGCAGCCTTTCGCTGCCAGGTGGCCTGATGCCTCCTTGGGGTTGGCCAAAGTCAACGCTGTCCCCATCGCTGAACCCACACGAAGGTGGGCAGCTGGGTCCCGTACCAGCTCTGCGAGACAGTGATGAAGTAGCTGAGGACTTGCACAGTGATGAGCAGAGCCGTCTGGAGGAGCAGGCTGCCCAGCACGAGGACGCTGATCAGCGCCCCTTGGGGACGCTCGGCTCCCAGCTCCTTGGCGGGACCCGTCCGACCCATCAGCACCGCCACGGTGGTGGTGATGATCAGGTCGAAGAAGAGGAACTGGAAGTCGCTCAGGTTGGTGTTAATCTGGGAGGGAGAAACCAGCCGCTCTCAGCCAGGAGGGTTAAAATCCAGCCATGACACGGTGAGTGGGAAACACCCGAAGGCAGCCCCGAGCATCGTGCGGCGCGTCCCGCCGGCTGCCCAGAGCGGTCTTCCCACATCCCCCCACAGCCCTGCCCACCTCCCGCCCAGACAGACGGACTCACCGTGTAGAGCAGCAGCACGGACACGAACTGCACCAGGCTGTACAGGGCCATGTACTTAAACACCCCGAAGGAGGTGACCAGCGAGCACCTGCCCTCCCTGTAGACAGAAACAGACCCACTGTGCTGCAAGCCACATTCCAGAGGGGGCAGAGGCACTGAGACCCCCTGCGCGTGGTTTTATCCCCGCCACAAAGCTGCTGGCTGCTCACCGGATGACCGTGGGCACACACTCGATGTTGGCAAGGCGGGAGGTGAACGGCGATGCCACGGATGCCTCTGCCTCCGAGAGCGAGATGCCCACGTCGGCCGCCTTCAGCGCCCCGCAGTCGTTGGCCCCATCCCCGCACATCCCCACGCAGTAGCTGCAGTGAGAAGGGGTCGATTAATGACACCAGGACACGGGGAGAGTTGGGGGCTTTGGAGTCCTCAAGGTTGCACCCAGGTATTTGGGATAGTCCCTATGTTTGGGAGGGGGTGGGATGCAAAACCGAGCTGGGAAAGCCTCCAGCACACAAGAAATTCCTCGTGTCCGCTTGCCCCCTTTTATCCCCCCCACATCTCGGGCCTGGGGGACTTACTTGAGCTCCTGCAGGCTGCACACCAGCTGAGTCTTCTGGTCGGGCGACATGCGGGCAAAAACAGTTGCTCGGATGAGGATCTGCAAGGAGGGGACGGCTCAGTGCTGGCGCCACATCCCAGGGGGCAGCACCCGGCCCGTGGCTCCCTGCAGGAGGGATGGGGACGGGCGAACCTTGGGCAGCAGCTCAGGGAAGTGCTCGCGAACCACGGCGAAGGACTTGCCGTTCAGCGCCAGGTGGCAGGGCTGCGGGAGGCACCCATCCTGCTGGTACAGACCCTGCCAAGGAGAAACGCTCCCTCAGCACACACTGAGCGGCAGGGAAAGCAGCTCATTGCCTTGATTTTGGATAAAAGGCTTCTTTTAGAGATTGCCGTGCCGACTGTCCAGCCCCACAACCGTTGTGTGAGCACTGTCTGAGGAGCACCGCGCAGGCTGCATGCAGCGAGGGCGTTTGGAGCAGCTCTGAGCCACCGTTTCTGGGACATGCTCCTAGAGAAAGGAGCAGGTTACCTTCTCCTAAAGCAGGCGTTTAATAAAGGGGCAGGATCACACTCCCGTTCGCCTCTGAAGACAGCAGCACTGGAAAGAAGCCCGGTGCTCTGGGCTGGGCAAAGCCCCCCAAGACCTTGCCTCCAGGCTCACCTCCGGCTGCTCCTCGCCCTGCGAGAGCTCGGCGGGGATGAATTTCAGGGCAGCAGGTTTGTCGTGGCTGGGCGGGCAGGCGCTCACAAAGATGACCTGCTCCTTGGGCTCCACCATGCGGCAGCTCCTGGCGACGTTCACGGCTGTCAGCATGTTGTCTCCTGCAGGCAGAGGCAGCGGTGTGGAGCTATCAAGAGTGAAGTTCGCAAGCCAACAACGGTCCTCGAAGCCTGGCAGGCGCTGCTTGCCTTGCTGCAGCACCCTGCTAGCTGTGCAAATCGGGATGCTCGCGGGACATCCACATTCGTGCCATCGGGGGTCTGACAGTGAGCAGTTTTGCTGCTTAAGCTGCTCGCACCAGGTCTGAGGGTTAATGCTGCGCTGATGAAAGCGGAGCCTGCACATCCCCACCTCTCTACAGCTGCAGATCCATCAACAAGGGCAGCCAAGAGGGGCACAATGCAAACAAGTATCGGGGATGCACATAAAAAAGGTCCCGGGAGCCCTCGCTGTGCTTCCTGCCAGATTCAGGCCACTGATGTCTGGTGCAGAAACCCTTCATCCCTTGCGCATTACGGCTCCTTTGTGCCCAATCTCACCCCCAGGCCCAGTGTCGCTGTTCCCCCAGCATCGTCACCTGTCACCATGACGGGGCGGACGTTGGCGTTCCTCAGGAGGCGGATCACGGGCTCGGACTCTGGCTTGAGGACGTTTTTCATGACGAGGAACCCAAGGAAGGTCAGGCTGCTCTCTGCAGAGTCCCTGTCGGGATACAGCGAGCTGTTAGGCTTCACCAACAAGGGTGGATTGACGGGTGTAAACCGGCCAATCCATCCGGGAGGCAGCCAGCAATTACTCCAGCGTGGGGTAGGGTTTAATTGCTTGCAGGCTGCCAGGATGAGGCAGCTTCCAGGGCAGCAGAGTACAAAACATCCCCTGAAACACTCGAGGAGAGCAGGCGATCCCGCTACTGCGATTTGCAGGAGTTGCTGCTGCAAGGCCCCAGCCCACCACCACATTACCGGCGTTTACGGGTATTTTGCAAGCACCAGAGCTGCCTGCAGCAGGAAGGAGGGTTTGGGTTTGACACTGCCACTTGGCCTCTCTCGCCCTGGACCTTTCCCTTGCTCCCTGGCAGCATGTTACAGTCAGAGCTGGAAGCGGCAGCCAGCACTAATGGAAACAGCTCAGGAGCCTGTGCCCTAAATTGGACCTCTGGCAAAGACATGCCTGAAAACAAAGTGAATGGGATCTAAATGGAGAGAAACATTAGTCACGCCAACCTCGTCAGCTGCAGGGCCTCCTCGAAGGTCGTCACCGTGCTCAGGGGTTTGTAAGCCAGAGCCAGGACGCGGAAACCGTCCGTGGTGTAGAGCCGCAGCATCTGGGAGAAATCCGGGGGCACTGCCGACCGCAAGGGAGGAGCAAGGTCACAATGGTTCCCAAATCAAGCTGGGATGTGGAGGCCCAGCGAGGGGAGCCTTGGCTCAGGCACGTACCTGTTTCCTTCCTGCAAAGGCTGGCCACCATCTCCGGTGCCCCCTTGACATAGGCTTGGGCTGCATCCTCACCAGGCAGCTTTGCCAGGACGCTTGTCCTCTGCAGGGAGGAGGAGAAGGGGAAGCGCCGGAGGATCCCCACGGGTGACTGGTGCTTCTGTGGGGGAAAGGGAGAGTCACGGCTGGGCAGGAGCTCCTGCCATGGGACGTGCAACCTCTCTGGGGCTGCGAAGCACAGCACGCTTTGCCACGCAACCCCAGAGGCTCGGGGAATGCTGCAGAAGGGCTGTCGGCACAGCGCAGCCTCCTCTGGGCTCACCCTGCCTGGCGGCTGTTCTGCCTCGGGCGGAGGCTTCATCACGGCCAGGACCTTCGTCCCAAACTGCTGGAAGCTGGGCAGCTCGCCTTCATCCTCCTCCATCATCTCCAGGCGCTGAAACCACGGCAAAGCCTTGCAAGCCCCAGCTCTGCCCCGCGGATGGTTTTAACACCCCCTTTCTCCTCTCCCAGCAGAGCAGACCTCCATCTCCCCACGGACAGATGCCCCACCGCTTTTCTTACCCAGCCGGTGGATTCCATCATCTTGAGGTCCACGGGGTCCCCGATGGGCTGCGCCCGCAGCAGTGAGACGGTGTGGCAGGTGGCCAGGGCATAAAGCAGGGGGCCGCCGGGCAGGTGGCGTGGCTCGTAGGCGACAGGCATGAAACGGTGGTTCTCCAGCGGGACCACTCCCCAGACATCCAGCCCTTCCTCCGTGAGCGTCCCGGTCTGTGGGGACGGAGCAGTGGGTCCGGACCAGCCTTCGAGATGGAAACTGCGGCGCGGCGCCGCCCGAAACTCACCTTGTCGAAGCAAACCAGGCGGATCTTGCCGCACAGGTTGATGCGGGGAGGGCTGATGCAGAAGATGCCCTGTTTCTTCAGCCTGTTCTGGGCGTAGATGGTGCCCACGGTCATAGCGGCTGGGAGAGCCGGCGGCACGATGACGGTGATGAGGTCGAGGGCACGGATGATGATTTGCCCCACGGGAACCTGGCGCACAAGGGGTGCATAAGCGGGGTGGGCACCCTTGCAGCCCGCGCATCGGCGCCGGGTCCATCAGCCACGTGCGTGCGGGGATTGAGCAGCTCCTGCAGCCCTACCTGGTTTTTAACCAAGATGAGGATGCTGTACAGCGTGCCGATAAAAGCTGTGCGGGAGAAAGAACGGGCTCCGTTACAAAGCCAAGTGGGGAGCCTGGGTTCAACCGCTCGAGAGGAATCTGGCCGCTCCCGGCAATGCCTCCCTACCCAGGACAGCGAGGAACAAGACAAACTTCACAGAGTCCTTGTAGAACTTGAAGCTGACGGGCTTGGGGTAGAGGATGGAGCTGATGAGATCCCCTTTGGCCGTGCAGAACCCTGCGGGAGAGGGGCAGAAGGTCCGCATGCCCAAAGCCACCGCCCTGAAGGAGACGGCTTGTCCCCTGCGCGCCGCTACCTGTGCGGGTGACCACGGCCAGCACTTCCTTGCCCACGTAGGACTTGGCTTGGATGACCTGCGTCCCGCAGAACAGCGTGTGTCGCCGGTGTTCCTCGGGAGAGTAGACAGCGCTGGCGGCCCCGCTGCAGGCCGGGAGAGGCGTTTTCATCACTGGCACGCTCTCCCCTGCAGGAGAAACCCGCGGCGGTGAGGAACGTCGCAGAGGGAGCTTTATAACCCCAGGGTGTTAGGATGCAGCCAGCCCCTCCGGCAGCCTTTGTGCAGAAACACAAGGATGGGAAAAGGGGCTGCTGAGACGTGAGGCGTCCCTCCGGGTCCCAGTGCTCTCACCCGTCAGCATGCTCTCGTTGACCATGCACTCGCCCGTCAGCAGCGTGGCGTCGCAGGGGACCAGCATCCCATCCGAGGGGAGGCTGATGCAATCGCCTGGCACCAGGTCTGCGGAGCTCACCACTGCCTCCTCTGGAATAAAAGCCCGGCATGTCAGGCATCACCCCCGCACCTGCCTGCCCACCACAGGGAGCCCACCGCCCCCGGGCTGCTCGCGGGCACCGCGCTCACCTCCGTCAGGGCGGCGGACTCGGACGCCGACTGACATCTTGGCCATGTTCTGCAGCGTGGTGCTTTGCTGCAAGGGAGGGAGCCATTAGCAGCCCCTCGAGGGAACGGAAAGCTCGACAAGCACAACCAAGTGCCCGTAAGACAAACGGGTCTTGAGTGCACCAGGCTGCAAACCACATGCAAGGGATGAGGAAACCTGCCCCGCCGTTGGGGCACGGGTTGCGCTCAGCCAGCCGCGTTCAGCGCCGGCAGAGATGCCAAGCAGCTTCAGAACAGGAGTTATTCCACTAACATCCCAGATAACCCACGTCCCAGGGTGGGATGGGGTTTGCTAAGCTTTTCCCTCTGTTTTCCCCAGCCGCTGCCCACCACCAACCTTCCTCGTCTCGTAGAGGGACAGCCCCAGGGAGATGGTGGAGATGAGGAAGATGCAGGCAGCGTAGTAGTAGTAGGCATCGCAGACCCACAGCACGATGCTGAACACTTGGAAGATGTAGAAGGGGTTGAGTACCTGGAGAGAGAGCAGGTTTTGGGGAGGACAGCTTCCTCCAGACCGCTGTGAGACCTCGGGGCTCCTCGGGAACCCACTGCTGATGCAGAGGAGAAGCTGGCCCTTCCCTGGGGCTGGGCACGGACTAGCTGAATTCTCCCAAGCCCTCCATCTTCCCCAGCTTTGCTTATGGTCAGGACTCCTGAAGATGCTCTGCAACTAACTGGGGATGCTGCTGTCTGAGCTAAGGGGCAGGATGAGTCCCTCCTCTGCCTGCTCCGATCACTGCCCAAGCTGCCTCTCCTAACGTCCTCTCCCCTCTCCTAACGTCCTCTCTTCCCTGCCAGCAGGCCCAGGCTCTGGGAGCACTCGCAGGGGCTCACACAGCCGGGGACATGTCGCTCTCTGGAAGCACAGCTCTGGCCATGGACGCGCACCTCCTCCACCAAGAGCCTCGCGTAGGACTTGACCGGCACCTCGATGAGGTTCGGTCCGTAGATCTTCCTTCTGCAGAAGGGAGAAAAGAGCAGAGGGGGAGCAAACATGCCAGGGAAAAGCTGCACTGCCAACCTGATGTGCCTCACCCCGTGCGATGCAGGAGCCAAGCAAGGGCAGTCCAGCACACCTCTGTACCACTAAACCACCTCGCTGCTATTAAAACCCTCTTCTTCCTCTCTCCACCCCTCCACAGGCCAGGGGAGCGAGTGGGTGGCACAGTAGCCCCGTGACCTCTGTGTATCACCTGGAAATGGCCCAGATTAACTCCGTGGTCTCATATCCGGGGAATTTGGTTAACAGTGATAAAAGCCACTATTTTAACTCCATTTCATTTCAAGCATGGTAAAGATTTAAGGTGTTTAAATGATGATGCAATGGTCTATTACCACTTGTAACTGAGCCCTCAAGGCCGTCCTTGGTTTTGAGGGCTGGCTGTGAGAAAAATCCCACGCTTCAGAATTTGCTTGACCCTGGAAAAATCTCAACCGGGCGTCCCAGGAAGCTGCTGAATCCCTACCTGGTGCTGTGGTCTTGCTGGTCAAGCCCAGCCTGGGAGAGGTGGAGATCCGCACAGGTCCAGCC
Organism: Cygnus atratus; assembly: GCF_013377495.2. Lineage (NCBI taxonomy): Eukaryota > Metazoa > Chordata > Aves > Anseriformes > Anatidae > Cygnus > Cygnus atratus. The sequence continues at coordinate 7,174,601 of NC_066382.1, read as the reverse complement.
TTCATCCAGGATGCTGGCAAGCCCGGGAGGGGGAAGAGAAACAAGAAGAAATGGATTCAAAATCAGCAGGAGCCTGGCCCGGCGGAACAAACAGCACGTCCAGGTCCTCGGCGACAAAAAACCCTTTAGGAAAGAGAGAGCATCTTGTTCTTTGGGCTCGGCCACGGCTTGTGGGTGCCAAGGCTGGGAGCAGGAACAAAAGGGGCATAGTCTGGAGATCCGCGAGCAGCGCAGCGCTCATCCAGTGCCCGAGAGAGCCGCTCGGGGCAGCTGCCAAAGAGCTTTGCTCGGGCTCCTCTCCCCACTGCGACAGCCCTGCTCGCTGCCCCACAGACGGTGCCCAAAGGCTTTGCAACATGGAGAAAAGCCCCAGTGCGGACGTGCAACTTACAGATGGGCTAGGACCACGCTGGGGGGGCTCAGGGGCCAAGAGGAGCAGTGCAGGGATGCAGAGAGGCTTGCTGCTACGGGGCGGGGAGGGGGAGAGAAATACCTGACTTTGCAGTACGCCTGCCACCTTTCGATCCAGACGTAACGCAAGCCCTCGAAGAGATAGTACCGCAAGATGTTCTTCTGAGCGGAGCAGGAGGGAGAAAAAAAGGGTGTTAATGGCACAGGTGGGCAGCCCATGCCCAGGGAGAGGATTTACGGGGCAGAGGTGGGGTCGCTGGCGCTACCTCTTCCTTCTCATGGAGCCGGATGGTGTCCCGGCTCTCCTCCTCGTCCGCCACGCCAATGGCGATGCTGGTCCTCCGGTCCTCCAGCCTGGCCCCCGGGTGATGCTCCAGGCTGCTTGGGGTGGGAAACCAAGTGTTAATCCCTCCCCATCTGCTGGCACTGCTGCAAGCACAACCCTTCGTAGTCAGGGCTACAGATCTGAAGTGCTTCCCCCACGTAACGTAACGCAGGGGATGGGACAGGAGCTTGGAAAAGCTGCTCAGAAGCACAGCCAGCTGTCTCAGGAAGGGTAAATGGGGGTTAAAAGGGCCGTGAGGGATCAGCCCTGCCCTCACCTGCCTTCACCCAGCACCTCCGTCCGCACACGCGTGGTGAAGCACTGTCCAAAGCGGTCCTGCAACACACCTGCGGCTGGTGGCAGGGTCCGAGCGGGGGGAATCGGCAGCTGCCGGCTCCCCGCGCCCGCAGCCCCGCGGGGGCTTACCCTGATGATGACCCAGTCTGCCTGGCCCAGGGCACAGGGCTCGCACTTCGCCCGCACCTCCAGGCTGGGTTTCCAGTGGAAGAGCAGCAGCAGGAGCCCCGCCGTCAGCACGGAGCACGCGTGGCACAGGGCCACCCGCCACAGCTTGGTCTGGTAGCCGGTGACCTCCTGGAAGGACACGGTGCCACGCGGGCTGGCTCCGAGCTCGTCCGTGGCCCCCTCACGTGCCCCCATCGCAGCCAGGCCCCGCTGCGATATCTGCCCCGCAACAGGCTGCAGGCTGGCTCATCCTTATGGGGCTGCTGGCTTATTTACCCATCAACCCCAATAAGGTTATCAATCTTAAACTGATCAAAGCCTCTTGGCGTGACAAGCTGCTCTGGGGCACCGAGGGCAGCTTCACGGCAAGGAAAACACCACGGGAAACAGCTCTCTCGTTCTACTGCTTGCAAACAGCCTTCTTTTGCTGATAATAAATGGTTTTCTGCCAGCCCGCCCCCAGCTCGCCTCCCTCCCCGCACCGAAGCGCTCGGATGTACCATGCAGGATTTATCGGCGTCTTGCTGCAGCGTCCCGTAGCCCGGCCGCGGGCTGCCCAGCAGCCTGCTGCTGTCTGCAAAGTCAAAGAGGGGGAAAACGCATTACCGACGGGCGCCGAGAGCCTCGCCAGACGGGTGGCAGTGGCTCGAAAGGAGCCAGAGAGGCAGGTCCTCGTGCTGAACGAGATGTCCTCCAGCACCGGGACCCGCAGCCTCACCTGCCTCCAGATCCCAGGCTGATGGAGGGAGGGGAGGAACCCGGAGCTGCTCAGGGCCGCAGCTGCTGCGTGGGCAGGGGACACCCCAGAGGTCCCCGGCCACCCCCGTGCCGGCTCCTGCCGCACGTGACGGTCACGCGGGCGATGCCAAGGGAGCCCGGGGAGAAAAGCTGGCACAAACAGCGGCTTAGAGCCAGGGGGAAGGGAGCAGAGCTGGTGCAGAGCCAGGTCAAGCGCGCGGCAAGCTTTCCCGAGCCGCTTTTCACGCTTATTTGCTCCCCGCGTTTCCTCCTGCCTGCCGGACGTGGCCTGGGCGCTGGGAAACGGCCACGAGAGCCGCTTTTTGTCATTTCATCTGCAGTTTCAGCAACCCGCCGTGCAACGCCCTCACAGCCGTGAAACAGCCGGGACGCCTCAAAATCCGCCCTGGACTGAAACCCGTGGCGTGCCAGAGCGCGGAGGCAGCGGGGCCGGGCCGATGCCCCAGCCGCACGCACCGCTCTCGCTTTTTGCACAGGCAGGCATCACCCCGCGGGGCGCAGCGGCCGCGGTCTCTTTGAGCAGCAGCGGGGGAAGTACCACGTGGCACAAACACGAACGCAGCCCTGCAGCTGGCAGACGGTTTCCTGGCTGGCTGCAGGTTTCCAGGAGGGCACCGGGGCGGGCTGCGTTACCGATTTGTTCGCCGCACGCGGGTGTTGCAAAAGAGCTTCTGGAAAAGCCACCCCGGTCGGATTCCTGGCGCTGCCGGCAGCCCTTCGCAGGGCTCCGTCCAGCCCCAAAAGCTCATCTGCTGGGGACAAGAGGCTCAAGGGAGGAGTTCGATTCAAATAAAAGCCCTCACAGGAAGGGCTGTGAAGCCCACGAGGAGGGGCAAAGTCAGACTCTTCCCCAGCAGGCTGCAGGAGGGGAGAGGGCTGAAATGCCGTGCAGGTGACCCGTTTGCTCCCCGCAGCAGGCAGCGCCGCTGCCTTTCCACCTCGCCTCCCCGCTCTCTGCGGCACTGCTCTGCCTTTCCTCACCCTTCCCTGCAAACCGCAGAGCTTTTGGAGGAGTCTGCGAGCGCTGCCACAACTGGTCCCAGCGCAACACTTGCGCGACCCCATCCCCGTGGGTTTTCTCACCTCCTGCGCCCATCCTGGCAGCTTCCCAAACACCGCGAGCCGGCGAGGCTCTCGCCTGACTCCCCCAGCCTTACCCCGCCGGCTGCAGGGCTGGGACGGGGCCGGGACGCCCCTCGTCGCCTTGCCTGCCGGTGGATGTATCCGGGAAGCGTCCGGCGCCGGGAGAAGGGAGGGCAGAGCGCAGTGAAGCTGCGTGACCAGTTTGCATCGCAGCGGCCACACCTCGTCTGCAAACACAGCGCGGGGGCAGCCGCATCCCTCCTCCTCCTGCCCCCGCAGCAGCGGTTTTCCCCCGCGGTGAACGGCTGGAAGTGATTGCTTCTGCCTCTGGAGCGGTCGCAAACTCAGCCAGGTGAGGAGGGAGCAGCGGGGGTACCTGAATCAGGGAGCCCTGCGAGCTGCCGGGGGTGCAAAGGGAACGGGAGCAACGTACCGCCGCCGACCCCAAAGCGCTGCTCTAAGGTGCTACCTGGCACCTTTCCGAGAAGCCACGCAATTCCTGCTGCTGAGGATTGGGGGAAAACAGGGGAGAAACGTGCTCAGGGCACCCTGAGAGCCAGCGCGTGTCCTAGCAGGGGCTGGAGCAACCTGCACCAGACCAGAGCTGGACACCTTGAGCCTATGCGTCTCGTGGCTCTGAACACAGCCCCGAAAAGCAACCCCAGCTGGGGACCGTTTGCACATGCCAGTGCTGGTCCTGCCCCGAAATTTCACCCCGAGAGAAAGCAATTCTGCCCAGCAGCAACACGCACACCGAAAGCAGACGCGCGCCGGTCCCAGAGACCTCCTCTGCAAGCTCCCTTTGCAGCCGCAGCCTTTTTGCGGGCACATTTCTCGAAGCAAACCCCAAGGGGACTTGGAGATCTCCCTCTGCTCTCACGGTCCCCACCAGAGGCTCCCTGCTCCACGCAGGGGTTCCTGAGCATCCTCCTCCCTCCCTCCATCCCCACAGGCGGGCTGGAAGTTGCACACGAGAAGAGGAAGGTCCAGCCTGCAAGGCTGGTTGGTGCGATGGGGCTGGCAAGGTCCATCCAGGCCCTTGGAGATGGGGAAACAGAAAAAACCAGGATGAGGTGAAAGCCAGGAAGGAGGGATGAGGGATGGAAAACTGAATGTGTCAGCGTCTGGGTCACATGCAGCAATATTTAACGGCTCCAAAGCCTGACCCAGCAAGGGGTTAAATGCTGATGAGATCTCATCAGTTCTCTCTCCAGCGCTTTTTCCAACATAAACTCCCTGTGCAGGCTACCGGAGGGAAACAGGACACCCTGCCTGCTGCGCATCCGGAGCCAAACGTGTATTTCCAGGCGGTCGGGTCCTACCCAGACGTGGCATCATCAGCCGTGGGAGCACAGACAGAAAAAAGCCCCAAGGCTGGGAGAAACAACAGGATGAGATGGGCTCAGCAGCAAGAGCTACAGGGTCTGTACGTAGAGGACCGGGTTCAAGCTTTGCCGTTGCCGGTAATCCTGGACAAATCGCTCTCACCCACCTGCAAGTGCTCGAGATGGGTGGAAAAATAAATCCTCATAGGCAAGGAGCCCCCGCAGCAGCCCCAAATCTACCACGGGTGGATTTTGGTGACTTATTTCACCCTCGCTGGGCTCGCACCTTGCAACGAGGGACTGCGCAGGAGCGGGCAGGCGGCAGCAGGGGCAGCGTTCGCTTTGCCACGTGCTGACAATGCCGGCAGCGATAAAGCCCGTCCAGGAAGCGTGGCTGCAGAGCGCTGGCGTTTCCCCCCGTCGGGCATCGGGGACTGGCGGGACCTCTCCTCACGCCCCCGCGCTGCGTGCCGGCCTGGAGCCAGAGCCGGAGAAAGCGCCCGGCGGCTGCGGTGGAGGAGCACCCACTTGGGCAAGCGCAGCGAGGAGAAAAAATTTGACGCATATATATCCCAACCCCCTGCATCTCCCCAAACGTCGGTTGAGTGAAGGGCTCCTACCTTCCTCAAAGCCCACCTTCCCGTGGTCTCTCATCTCTGTTTGGGCGTGCTGAGCCAGGAGCAGGGCGTCTCCTGTCCCTGCTGCTGGAGCCAGGCCACTTCTCCCCTCCCAGGCCTCCTGCACGAGCCCCGGGGAGCCTCAAATTCAGCGGTGCGATGGAAAAAAAAAAAAACAAAAACAAAAAAAAACCAAACACAAAAAAACCAACCAGACGAGGTTTGACCCCAAGCGCTATGCCGCTGGAGCGAGAGACGGGCACAAGCCAAGGGGCTCCCCCGGCCAGACGAGGGGGCAGCGCGGCGGCCGGGGCCCCGGCATCCCTCCCGCGGCCCCGCAGGGGATGCGCCCTCCGCCACCGCAGGACGCGGCCCCGCACCCCTCCCTTTTCCTGCCGCCAAGCGCTTCCTCTCCGGCCGCCTTCGAGCGGCTCCCGGGCTCCGCTCGGGGCCGGGGAACGCGGAGCCGAAGGGAAGCGGTGACAGGCGGAGCTCCCGCCCTGCCCCTGCGCCCGCTCCTTTCGCATCCTTACAAACCACCCGCGTCCGCGCCGCCGGCAGGGACGCTTCGCTCCGACGGCCCCAGAGCAGCCGCAGAGCTGCCGAGCCCCCGGGGCCGGGGGACCGCAGCGCCTCGGGGCTGGCGACAGCGGTGCCGGGGCTTCGTTTCCCCGCGCCCTCCCCGCACCTCGCGGGGCTGCGTGTCCCCCGCGTCCCGCGTGCCCGCAGGATGCGACCCCCCCGGCTGTGCTCGGTACAACCCCGGGCCCCGCTCGGGCCGCCACGGGCCCCTCGCGGGATGCGGCCCCGGCCCCCCCCCGCTGACCTGAGCTCATGGCGGGCCCCGGTTGCGGCGGCCGCCCCGGGGCCGCGGCCCCACGCGCACCGGGCGGCGGCGCAATGGCGGCGCGCGGGGGCTGCCGGGAGTTGTAGTCCTCCCCCTCAGCGACGAGACGCCCCCGGGGCTGCCCCCGAAAGGGACTCGAGAGCCCTGCCTGGCCCCGGGAGGGGTGGGGGGGGGGAATGCGTGACCCCGCAGCAAAACGGCCGGGTCCTGCCCCCAAAGGGGCTCTGCGCCCCCACACCTTGTGAGGAAACGCACCCGGCTGCGTCCCCAAAGGGCTTTGTGTCCCCACACCTTGTGAGGAAACGCACCCGCCTGTGTCCCCAAAGGGCTTTGTGCCCCCACCTTGTGAGGAAACACACCGGGCTGTGCCCCCAAAGGGCTTTGTGCCCCCACACCTTGTGAGGAAACGCACCCGGCTGCGTCCCCAAAGGGCTTTGTGTCCCCACACCTTGTGAGGAAACGCACCCGCCTGTGTCCCCAAAGGGCTTTGTGCCCCCACCTTGTGAGGAAACACACCGGGCTGTGCCCCCAAAGGGCTTGGTGCCCCCACACCTTGTGAGGAAACGCACCCGGCTGCGTCCCCAAAGGGCTTTGTGTCCCCACACCTTGTGAGGAAACGCACCCGCCTGTGTCCCCAAAGGGCTTTGTGCCCCCACCTTGTGAGGAAACACACCGGGCTGTGCCCCCAAAGGGCTTGGTGCCCCCACACCTTGTGAGGAAATGCACCCGGCTGCGTCCCCAAAGGGCTTTGTGACCCTCACCCACACCAGGCTCTGCATCCCCCCCTCCCGAATTGCTTGCACACCCCCCGCACCCTCGGCTGCAGCAAGTGTCCCTCGGGGAAGGCTCCAGCAAGGGGGATGCTGAAGCCAGTAACCCCAAACTTTCCTCACGTGGGGGAAGCAGACCTAAATACACCCCCCCCAGCAGGCTGCACCGGCTGGAGCCTGGGCTCTTGGGTCCCCAGCCGCTGCAAAACCAGTGCCAGAAAAAGCCAAGGCCCGGCTCAGCTGCAGCCCCCGCACGTGCAAAGCGGTCACACTCCCCCCTGCACACGCAGGCCAGCCTCACGTAAGGTTTCTTTTCAGGAAGGGAGATGAACCAAATCTTTTCTTTGGATGGGGGCTCAGCGATGGTCCGTGCTTCCCTGTGAAGCAAGACGTGAAGCAGCTTTGTGCTTACACTACCTGCAGTTAGGCAGAACTGGGAAAAAAAAAATAGAATTTGCATGGACAGTCAAAGCAGAGAGGAGCTGCTTCCACCAGAGGAGCTCCTCACTGTCCTGCATTTCCATACAGCTCACTTCAACTACTCTGCATAACTTTTAACCAAAACAAAGCAAAACCCAGCTCATTTGTATTCCAAACCCATGTAACTGAAGAGAAGGACATACTGGAAAAGGAGCCCTTTGGCCTCCCAGTGGAAGCTGGTTGCAAAGCGTTTTTTTATTCAAGTTGTTCCAGGGAACCCCTTGGCTTTAAGTGGAGAGTTGACATTTTGAAGCACCGAGATGCAAAGCAGACAAACATCTGTGTCGTGGAAGTGATAACAACACATTCCTGCAGCAGGGACTTGTGAACAGCACCGGTTCTTACCCAACCTTAACCACAGCTCACCCAAGGCACAGAAGGGAGGGGAAACACAGGGACATGGAAAGGCAGCCTGTCAGACATAACTCGTAGGTGTTAAATGTGTGACCTATGGGACTCTGTGTCACATCAAGTCTCAGGATCAAAGATGTGTAGCTCCAAGAAAAAAGTTATGTAATTCTGCAAGCGAGTATTGAAAGATCAGCCTGGCTTCTCAAGAAACCCACAAGGCTTTCACTGCAGGCAGAAACATAAGAAAATCATTTTATGGGTAAGCCTTTCCAGAGCTGTATAGAGCAGCATTTTTACACCACCCCACTACCTGTAGTTGCCCACTGGCTGTTACCAGACCATGCCTCAGCAGCAGTGCACCATCATGACATTTCTAGAAGACTACTCATCTAGGCAAAAATCTGTTAAACAGTGAAACAGAAAGCCCTTCCTGTCTCACCACCCCTCCCAATCTCTATCATATTCTTATCAGGATGTCAGGATTACCCACAGTTGGGATTTAGAGAACATTTCTCTGAAAGTTAACAGCAGGGCTTTTCACCAAAGTTTAGCAAAGCTGGGGCTCTGGACCAGGCACTCCACATCAGGGTAAATCCAACTCAAAAACTCTTTTTCCCCTAATGTGCACGGCACTAAGACTGCAAAAGGCTGCATGAAGTAACACCATACCGTGGATATCTCAAGCCTGAGAAATCTGGAGCTTAAAACCACTTGTGCTAAAGCAGAGGAAAGAGAAAGCATCAACACCATTTCATGCTCTGATAAATCTTAGCTATTTTAGGATATAAAAAAAAAATAAGCTTCTCAGCAGGGCCATGTCAAGACAGCTCATTTCCAGTGACTTCACTGGGATTCCCCCCCCACAACAGCATTGCTGTAAGGAATCTCAGGAAGGACACAAAGACCTTACCAGTGGCAGTTGCCACTGCCACCAGTATTTTGCCACACACCTGCACCCTCTGAGCACCAGGGCCTTGCTTTGCTCCATATCAAGGAGCCCAGGTAGAGACTTCAGAACAGAGTGAGATTCTTCCAACACCTCCCCCCGTTCCCAGCCACTGCCCTTGTTTTCTCCTTGCTCATCACCACAACGCTCACTGCTTACAGGTCTCCCTGAACACTCTGTTCACTGTGAAGATATAGCGTGAAGCCGACTACAGAAATGTCTCCATTTATCTCTGCTGTGGGGCCACTTTCTAAATCCCATCCCACAGCAGAGCCTCAGAGGCGACCCCAGCCTCTGATACACTCAGAAATGCAAACCAGAAAGGTCTGGGATTCTCAATGACAAGCTTACCCACTTGCCCAAGAAGCAGAGGCATTGGTTCAGTATTGTTAGTAAAGCAGCAACTCTTATTTCTTCTTTACAGTATTTATTGTACATGCAAGCCTATGGAAAAAAAAAAAAAATCAAAATTCCCACTGGAGACTTCTCTTGCTTAACCAGGTATAAATTACTTTCAGGTAAAGCATGTCCGTGTTACACTTCCAGTTAGGAAACAGCATTATGCAGCGGCTGCCTTCTCTTTGTAAGTTGCCATCATCTTCTTGATCTCAGCAATTGCTTTGCCAGGGTTCAAACCCTAAAAAGAGAAAGTTCTGGTGAGTTTAGAAACCAGCAAGTTAGAGTATCCTCCCCCACCTTGCCTCAACCCAAATCACCATAAACTCACAGATACATTGCTACTCATAAAAACAGCTGGCCGAGGAGGTGCTCAGCACCCATTTTGTAAAGTTGGAGCCCAGCCCAGCATTGCACTTCAAGTGCTGGCAGCATACAGGATACCGAGGGCAGGCTGGGCACTGCAGCACGCGGAGCCCCCTGGGATAAGGCATGCTGATGCAGGTTCGCTGCACTCCAGCCTCGATGCACAAGGGAAGAGCATCCAGCCCGGGGTCAGACTGGCACTGCTCCAGCTGGGAGCGGACACAGCTTGGAGCACTCCTCCTCTACCTGGAGGCTGAGCCAGAGGCGCTTGAAGAAAAATGCTCTTTTGACTATAGGGGACTGGTTTTAGTCAGCACTGCAAGGATCAGAGAGAAGAGTAAGTGGCTGACTGATAGGAACTCTGAAGTTCAAGCAGGACTGAATTCAAGACTTCTAAGGTATTATGGGATGACTTCTGGAGGCAGAAAACTGCTTGACAGCGATGGTACAAGAAATGTGTTTTTTCCTGACCTGAAACAAAAAAAGCTGTATATTTGAGGACACTAGGGGAAGTGGGCAAGAATACCAAATCACAAGATGAAAACGTTCCTTGTGCAAAAGGCAACTATGTCTTCCAAAACAAGGTTTTTCTGTGAAACGGACATATGTCATGTCACAGAGGCCCTTAATCCTGCGGCAGTGCTAGCAAACCAAGCATGCCTAATCCCAAAACGAGAGTGGGGGATCACAACCACCCTGCTATATCGTTGCAGGGACAGCAGCAGCACTATGAGACAAAGCATGAACAGGAAATTACCCTGGTGCATAGCTCACCATGCAGTCCTACGGAGCTGATCGAGACAACAGCGAGGATTACAGCTTGTGAGGGGAAACGTGTTATTAACCATACACGTATCTCTTAATTGACAGACCAAGCCCCACTGTGCTATTTCCCTACACTAGGTACAGCCAGATCTTCAGATTGAACCTTCACCTTTATCTGAACTACGGCTGACACCAGATCACAATAAGCCACCCTAGACAAAAGGGGGATTATCTGTAGTCAGTGAATCAAGTTAAATACACAGAAGTGGCAGGCAGTGCTCCTGACAAACACTTGTCAGTCCAGATCTCAAGCACCTTATTTTTCCACATCCGTGATCCACTCAAACATTTGCCTTCATATTACTTTACAGCTTGAGAAGAATTTTGCTTTACCATCAGGTGCAAGCAACATCTGACTAGAATACAACATGGCTAGCAGGAAAATGAAACTTGATTATCTGCCTAACCACAGGCCCAAAGTCATTGCAAGATGAGGAAGAAGCATACCCTGATTTGGGAAAGCCTGCTCAGTTCTCAACTGAAATACCAGACAGAACAGACTTTCTGGAAAGTGCCCTTACAGCAGGATGTCAGCATAAAACACATCCCCCAAAGGCGTTGAAAACTTGCCATAATCTTCTGCATTACGCAAGTTGCACAATACATCAGGGAACAGCTGCTGCTGTTGGTGTGTAAGCTAGCACCGTGCTGGGGTTCAGCATATTCCTCGCAAGGCTAACATCACTGATCAGACTACACAGGGGACAAACTTCCCTGTACCGTTTCTGGCAGTGTCCCTTGCACAATCATGTTACAGTCACAACCCTACACCTTGGAAACAGAGAGCTTCTCAGCAACACAGGTAAGAGATGTTCCTGTGAAGTCTAACACAAACTTCGCCACGTCCTCTTGTGCAGTCACTGTCACAAGCACAACTGCTGGTAACTCACTGTTTTAAAAGGCGAAAGAAACACACAAGCCAAGGAGAGCTCAAGGGAAACAAAAGGTGGGCATTTTCCTACCAGTTTGAAACAGGGTGCTTGGAAATAAGCCAGCAATCCCCGAATAGACATATGCTAGAAGAACACATACCTTTGGGCAAGTTCTTGTGCAATTCATGATAGTGTGACAACGGTAGAGAGAAAACGGGTCTTGAAGTTGTGCCAGGCGTTCCTCTGTGTAGTCATCTCTGGAGTCAATCATCCAGCGATAGGCCTGAAAGTCAGTGTCATTTGACACACCAAATGATTCTTCAAGGTGAAGCAATCAGTGTGGTATTTTAAAAGCAACACCTAACTCAGGAATTCTGGTCCAAGAGCTGGACTACGTCATGCTGTCCCACTTGTGCTTGCAGGTATTTGTAGGGCTTTTAGATGAGGAGTCCCTCAGCAGTGCCATGGGACACACAGGCTCTGTCCTTACCTGCATCAGTACCGCAGGACCCAAGTACTTGTCCCCGTTCCACCAGTAACTGGGACAGCTGGTGCTGCAGCAGGCACACAGGATGCACTCGTAGAGTCCGTCCTGCACACAGACAGAAGACCACAGTCAAGCCACTCCAGAAAAAACATGATGAAGCCTTTTTTGTTTTTAAAGAGGGGATTTACACAAGCACGTGCTTCCCTCACCACTTTCCTCTCTAGCGGCCCAATGCAATCCTGCGACTCGGAAAACCTTACGCTGAAGAACTGCTGCTGGCAGAAAGCAAATCCTACACACAGGTCCTCTGAAACAAGAGGCACACAATCCTCCACCCTTGGCCCCTATAATAATCTGTGTGAGTTTTTTTTTTTTTGGTTTTGTTTTGTGACAATCGGACAAAAAAGTAAAAATCGAGGAAAGAAGTGAAAATCGACTGATTTGCCTTGCTTCCAGCCCGTCCCAATGAGCGGCCAAAGAACAGAACACACACACAACCAATTAGCAACTCAAGGCCATGTTACACAAGCAAAACCCGCCCGGGGAGAAGTGACGAGCTCATCACCTAGCATGTATGTTGAGGGGATCCCCAATCACTTACAGATCCCCAATCACTTTGGCCATCGTGTCCTTTCTACAGCGCCGAAGGCCTTTTTGTTTTGTGTACTAAAGAAACGAAAGGTAGATGTACATGGAAGTACCACTGGGCAGAAAAGTCTCCAAAGTCTTATCTCAACCAACTCCCCAACCTAGAAGAGTCCAGTCTGGCTTAAACTATGTATCTGAAAGTTGTTTTTAGGACAAGAGTCTCACCAAGTTCAGTTTAAAGAGACACACAACGCCAGAAGCTCCTGGGAACTTGTAGCAAATCTACTGCATTGTAAGGGCTGCTCCAGTATACTTCGGGACTTGACAAAACTAGTTAGGTCACAGTTACCTTTTGCTCTAAATTTGTCTCATTTTTAATTGTAACATCGCAAACGATTGATGATTTGAAGAACAAGGTGAGAGTTTTTTGGTTGCCTTTGTGTCCAACAGTTTCTTGAGCACACACGCTGCTCCCAAAGCAAGAGAAACTTAAGTGATGAGAAAAACCAACTTTACTAGTGGTGGGAAAGATTCGCACACAGCTCCTGCAGGTACTTGTAGGTTTGCTTATTTCTCCTTCAATGAGCAGATGACTTCAAAGATGCTGCTTTATAAAAAGCGTGGGAGAATCCCTTTAGTCGTTACACATGCCATCAGATAACGTTATGAAGCAGTGCAGAAAAACTAACTGCTGCCCTTGGATAGAAGCTATTTGAAACTAAAATCCTGTTGCTAAGACTTCACAGCACTAGCTGCATGGTGCTGCTGACATTCTGGGCACATGACAAGTCCATTCATCGGATCCTAACTTCACAGCAAACACACATAATGGGAAACTTTTAAAGATCACTGCAGAGAATTAGGGTTCAGCTCACGTGTTTCCATGAAATCCCCTTGAATCAACCTTCCTCTCTGTTGCCTATATTCACCCCTTTTACCACTTGCCAAAATCTACGCTGCCTGCCCACTCTGAGCCTCCTCAGTGACAGCGCTGCAGCAGTGATCACAGCAGAGCGTTGACAGGCCGAGCTTCAAACTGCCGAGCGAAGGATCCATCAAGAGAGGCCAGAGACGAAAGAGAAATCGCTGATTTAACAATACTTACTGCAGCAGCCAAGGAAATCCAGACAATAACTCACCTGCGCTACAAGCTCTTCTTAAAATGCTATTCCCCCCCCACCTCTTCAGATGGTTCCTCAGACCCCCCTCAGCTTTGTGCAGAAGCTTTGAACCAAGGCCACCAGGTTCCCAGAACACTCCTGAAAATAACGCAGCACTCGGGACAGACATCCAGAGACTCTCACCAACAACACGCGTGTCTCCACATCCGAACAGGTTTAGCTCCTGCCATTAGTTTCAGGGCTGTAAAACCCAGCAAGTAATGACAAGACAGCAGTGCTTAGCATGCTGCAGCTAGGTAACGCAGACAGTGCTGAGCTTGACAGCCTACATCCTGGCATAAGCTGCAGCGTCTGATCTCCGCTGGAATATTACAAGCCTCTTACCCTTCACAATGTTTTTACAAACACACAAGTTTCGCAGCACAGGCAGTGGAAATGAGGTCAGAGTCCTCAGCACAACTGTGTTCTGCATTTCATTAGCAAATGTTACCCCTAGCAATGCAGACATGCCATGACACTGCATTTCAGGGACCACATTCCACCCACATCAGGCTTTGTACTAGACAGCTTTGTCATTAAAGGAACTAGAAACTACTGTACGTTAACATTTAACCCTGCTCTTATCTGGAAGGGATTTCAATGGTAGAAAAGAAGGGTAACCAGTTTCTGACGGTCTTCTATGGACTGCAGGTACTGCTCCTTGCCCTGTTTCGACTCATCCTTCTTCTTCAGGTAAGGCTCAATGGATTTATACTGTGCATAGAAGTTACTCAAGTCCTAGAAGCCAAAAGGGTAAAAGATCACATTTATTAAGTGGGACTGATGTCTGCGAGACGGAACATCTGCTATCATTCCAACAGAAGGCGTTTTGTACCTCAACCTGCCGCGTTCCTCCTAACGAGGCGAGATTTAGTCACCACTGGTAAGCAGACCCACCCAAGCCAGGGAGCATCAGCAGGAGCTGAGACGTGAGTTGTGGGATGTGATCTTGCTGCCATCTCCCAGCATTATCCCTCCTAATCCAACCCGAACCCCACGCCGCCTGGGATGGTGTCACTCTTGGTCACAAGCTGAAGAGGGCAGGTACTCACCGGAACGAGATCCTTCACCACATACATGTGGGGGAGAGGGTAGATTTTAGTGATCTTGCCGAGATCAGGGTCAATTCTTTTGGTGCAGGCCAGGGTGTTTCCACCAGCAATGTTCATAGCACAAGAGCCACAGATGCCTGAGTGGGAGAACAGAACAAAGCATTAGATGTTTACTCTTTTATCCCACTTGAGAAAGATCCTCTTGGCCCCAAACTTGCCCCTGGCTTGTCTTCCATTCTGTTTTCGTTAAGGAACTCTGTACGTGACAAGGAAAACGCCAGAAGTTGCCACTGAGCCAAACACGTTGCTATTCAAACAAAGAATAAACGCTGGAGTTGCTTTCATTAACGTCTACACACATTCTCAGCGATGAACTTCCTTTCACAGCAAACCAAGTGGCTCAGACAGTTCATCACTTCACATCACACATCAGCTGTGCGTGCTGCTTCGGGTGGGGAAAACATTCAGCTTTGCTCCCAAGTTCGAAACGCGGGCCTGATGCGGGGCAGCTAACGCTGGGACTGTAACACAGGAGGCAGATGCGGCCCCCACCAGCCCTACAGTTACGGTCAAAAGCATCCCTAAAGGTCAGGAGCACAAAAATAAGCTCCCACGGCAGAAGTTGCTTTCTGTAGCAGGCTGTAGTCGTGCCATACACTGCTTTCATTAACTCCTAAAGGTGAGAGGACAGACACTCACAGAACAAACAGCATATAAATAGCTTAAATGGATTAAGTGACACTGCTCGTGATCTCTCGGTAATACAAGGAACAGATGTACCCCAGGAAAGGGCAAGGTTTACAAGAAAAAACACTGCAGAACTGTCACAGATCCTGCTCAGGTCAGGAGCGAGCTCTGGCATCCAAATCAGACCGATGCCTAAGACATTGCCATCGAAAGACAACAGGCGCTGAAGGGCGTAACTAATTTCAGAGGATTTGACACGCATCAGTTGACGTGAGTCAAGGAAATGCCACCGCTCCTCGCGCTGAGCGAGCCAGCCCCCTGTGGCACCCGGGGCACTGGCAGCCTTGCCCTCACTGCCAGGCAAAGACTGGCAACGGAACGAGGCTGTTCCCACCACAAGAGAAACGGTTACAAGTATTTCTCAGTCCACCTGAGATGGAACCAAGACAACTGGAGACTGCAGACATGGGCCCGCAAACACGTGATCAGATTTTTTTTTCCCCCGCACGGCAGAAAAGGAGAAGACCAAACCAGCCCAGCTTGAAAAATCCGTCTTCAGATTCTCAAAGAGAACTATTCAGTGCAATCATGTCCAGCTGCCCAGGAACTGTGTCTGCTCTCTAAACATCAGGCACTGAGAACAACCACACTGGATGAAATTCCTCTGCCTGCGATGCAGATCCTACAGGAAACGGCTGCACTGAGGTGTGCTTTCCACTTAGATCTGCGTCAAGACATCTGTAGGCATCAGAAAATTAGGCCTAAATTTCCAGTACTTGCAAACCCTCCCCATTAAATCAAAAGTCCTTCCATAAAGGCATCCTCCCTGCCTTTCCACCACCATCTTAAGCTCAGCATACCAACGTTACCCATGAAGTCGGATTTTTTTTCCCCCAGGGAGGAACGTCACCCGGACTGGTGAGTTTGAGTGCAGTTAAACAAATACGGTGATTTGTACCTGCCTGAGAAGCAGCCGGGAACTCTGCTGTGGAAAACCACCAGATGGCCTTTTCCTCAATCGCTCAGCTTAGTCAAAGGGCCAAAAAAGATTCCCGAAGCCATTCCTAGAAGTCACTCACACTCTTCCAGTTACACCCCCACTTATTTCCTCAGTAGCACCACACGAAGCAGCCCCTTACACTTCACTCCCATTTGCCACCTCTTTCCCCTCAATTCTGCTGTCGTAACCTCTCTTGCTACATCTCCCTGCGCAGCCTCTCACTGGAGGGCAGCAAGATGAACGAGATTAGGACAGAAACAGGAATGACCGGGGCTGTCTAAGCACGCTGCTTGTAGCTCGGCGTTGTGTGATTACAGCCTGCGAAGGCGAGCTCTGACTTCACTGCTTGATTCGCTGAGGTATTTCACGGGCAACATCTGGGAGAGAAGAGTGGTACGCTGCGGTCTGCCCCGAAGTTCCCCACTGGTTACACACACACCGTCAGCATTAGCTTTTATTTGGACGACAAGCAGGCAGGTTAGCAGTCTTAAACACCTTCCTTACCTTCCCTACACGATCTGCGGAAGGTCAGAGTGGAGTCCAACTCGTTTTTAATCTTGATCAGAGCATCGAGGACCATGGGCCCACATCTACAGCAGAAAACAAACTCAGTGAACCTGTGTAATTTCCCCCAGCCTCACTGCTTTATCTCCAGCACCAACTCGGAGGCACCTAAAAGGACTTTCATCTCAGACACGATTAAACACACACTTTGTTTTGCCAATCCCAGGCACCAAGATAGACATCGCTTGATCAGCAGCGTAACCCACCCGCCTCGGCACACCGGCTCACCCCAGGGTCAGAGTGGGCCAGGAGCCATTTATTTCGCTGATGCCCACAAGATTTGGCTCGGCTGGAGAGGGTTCAGACAGCACAGCTGGAAACAACGTGCGGTTCTACCCCTTCTCGCCTCTTAAGTCAGGTTTTGACAAGTCTGCCTGTCCTCATTAGTCACAAGAGGCACTGCTGCACCTGTTTGCAAAAGCACACAGAACCTCTGTAACGTTACGTACGGCAGGCAACACCCAGAAATGATTAACTGGTGCAAGTCGAAGCAGCAAAGTTCAATTTCGCTGTCACGTGGTGCTCGAGCAGAGCCGCGTGGCTCTGTACCTGAACGCTTCAGAAAGGGCCTGAGCTGAATTCCCCTGGCAAGAGCGCGGCAGCAGCTGAAGGAAGTCAAGGCGCGTGTGCCCCTGCAAAGGTTTCTACGGCACAGGGCAGACCGCACCCTTCTGTGGGATCATGGAGAAACATGAGCTTTCGTGGTGTAACCACACCGGAGCGCGCAAGCTAGGAGTTCAACGCGAGCAGCCAGCTAGGAGTAATTAAGTGAGAGGAGACAATACAACTCCCACCTTATCTCCAAGGTCTGGGACTATGAGCTACGCTTCAAACTGCTTCCTTCTGGAACACGCCCCCAAACTGACCATATAAATACAGCTCATTAGGGCCACGAACACGTTGAAGACTTCAATGCCCGTCAGGGACAAAGGTGAAATCTCCCAAGAGTCACAAAACGAAGCGACCGTTTGATTGCTGGCCGTTTGGTTGAGATGCTGGCATTCAGGGGACACTTTTGTTTGTCACAGCTGGCACCAAGGGGTTGGGGTGGGGGTGGGGCAGCAATCCCACCTGGTCACAGGAAGATTTGATTTATTAAGGAATAACACCGGGCCTCTCCCGCGCTGCGTAACACAGCCGAGGCGTCGCCTCCCTGACTGCTCTAACGTGGTTTTAACGATCCCCGAAGCCTAATGAGACTTCTGACACCTTCAGCCGTCAACTCCGAGCCCTCTCCGGCAACCCTGCGTTATCGCCTGTCAGATAACGGGCGTGCGCACGTGGCCCCAGCGCGCCTGCCTGCCGGGGAAGCTGAGCAGCCCTCTCCCTAACGGGATGCACTCACTTATTCAAATCCACTTCGTACGTCTGCATGCGGGGCTTGTCCCCAGGCTTGTCGGGATCCCATCGGTAGATGGAAAACTTCTTGACGCGTGGCGCGGCCGCAGCAGCTGTCTGGGCTCCCCGACAGATCTGCACGTAAACAGCAGCAGAGAGCCCCTTAAGTCCTTCTGGGCGGCTTTCAGCCGGCAACAAAACGTCTCGAGGCTGTGCGCTTCGGGGCGAGAGCTGCGGGACCCATCGCTGGCTTTGCATTCGGGCACGCGTGCTGGAAACCCTCCCAAGGACGTGCCAGAGCGGCGCGCCTTGGCACACACGGCCACCTCTATCCTAGGGTTCCCTCCTCTTACAAGAACCAGGGGGAACGATCCCGAAACTAAAGGGCGACCCTGGGGGCTGTGCCAGCCCCCCAGCTGCCCTGAGAACCTCCCAGCCTTGTCCCTCCCCTGCCCTGGACCGCGGGGCCCCCTGCTCCCAGCGCTCCCCCAGGAGCTCCTCTCCCCTGCAGGCCCCCCGCCCCAGCTCCCCTCTCCCCAGTTCACCCCGCAGGCCGCACCTTTACTGCCCCTATCCCCGTGCCCACCCCTTTACTATCCCCTCCTGGACCCTCGGCATCCCTCAGCCCCTGTCTCCCTCTTAGAACCCTCCCCAGCCCCCTTCCCAGCCCTCCCCAGCACCCCTCACACACCCAGACCCACTTCCCCTACTCCCACCTGCCCCGAGCCCTGTCCCCATCCTTCGCTGCATCCGCCCCCCCCCTTCCAGCCCCCCGACTTTCCCCCAGATCCCTCCTTCCTCCCCCTTCTGCCCCCCCCAGACCCTCCCGCGTCCCCTCCTGCCCCCCCAGACCCCTCTACCTCCCTCCTAACCCCCCAGATCCCTCCGCCCCCTTCCCGGCCCCCCAAACCCCTCCGCAACCCCCTCCGTGCCCCCTCTTGCCCCTCCCCAGACCCCTTCTGCCCCCCCCAGACCCCTCTGCTCCCCTCCTGCCCCCTCCAGCTCCCCCCAGCCCCGCCCCCCGCCCCTCCCACTCCCTCCCCGCACCCCGTGGCCCCCACCCGCTGCCGGGCCCCTCCGCCCGTCTCCCCGCAGCCCCGGGGCGGCCCCGGCCCCTCACCAGCCTGGGCCCGGCCCGCAGGAGCCGCCCGGGGACGCCGCGCCTCAAGGAGACTCCCACCACGGCCGCCGCCATCTTGGCGCTGCGCACTTCCGCCCCGCACCGGAAGCGGAAGGAGCCGCCCGCGCCGCCAAAGAGCGCGACCCTGAGGGGGGGGGAGGGGGCTGGCCGCCATCTTGGGTGTGGCGGCGGCGCGCGGGGAGGCGCCATGTTGAGTGTGGCGTGCGCTGTGGCACAAGGGGATAAGGCGGGCCAGCTCTCCCCGTTCCCCCTTTTTGGGGATTGGAAGACGAGCACGTCCCTCCTCGTCCTGAATCCCCATCCTTATTTTTTTTTTTTTTTTTTTTTTTTTTGGTAGAGAAGGTGCCAAAGCCTCAGCACTGGGCTGGGCAAAATGGTGGGTGCCAAGGGGCCAAAATGGCACCCTCGCCTCAGCGTCTCCCCGAGCGCTCTCCTCTGCTTCTCTCACCGTTATCCCCGCTGTTTTGTCACACTCCACCTCATTTCCCACAGCAAATTTATTAGTTAACTGAAATGAAAACAACACACGCCGAAAAAGGCGGCCGCGGGCCGGGGAGGTGGCGGCATGGCTACGGTGTGACATGCCACCAGCAGAAGGCAAAGGGCCGGCGTTGGACGTTGGTGCCGCAGCGCACCTCCCCAAGCCTCCCGTGGTAGGAGGCGACGTCCTCGAGGAAGTGGCACCGCAGACCCAATGGCTCCAGGAGGCTGCGGACATGGTGCTCCAGGCAGCATTCACCACCCACCACTGGGCCGAAGGGCTTGGGGATGCCCAGGTCCTTTGCCAGGATGAGCATGGGGACCTGTGGGGTGACACAGGGGGCTTTAGGGGTGCCCAGCAGCCACCCCAGCCAATAAGCCAAAGGAAAGCAGTTGGTGTTCCCCCCCAAAACTGAGTTATGGCTGTTACTTTCTGTAGCCTCCCTTCCCTCAGGAAATCCAGCACTGTTTCCTCTCTTTTTTTTTTTTCTTTTTTTTTTTTATATTTAAGCCTTGCCGTTTCACCACTTTGAAAGGTTTTCACCTCAAAGCTGTTCAGGTTAACCCAACCATGAGCAACGTGCATCAGAGACACAGTTACAGCCAACCTTTGCTGTTGACCAACCTTAGTCAACCTGCAGAGCCTGGATGGAGGTATTTTCCCTTTCTGGGCAGGAAAACACTATGCTTTTTTTGGACATCCTTAAGGATGGGAGGATCATGGTCATGGGCTTAGCTATTTTTCCTCTCCACAGCTCAAAACACACAGCCACTGACTGGAGAACGCGAGGAACAGGGACGCCTCTCACCATGTTGGGGAAGTATGGCATGGCCTTGCCTTGCTTGTCAAGCTTGAAGAGCGCTGGCAGGTCGATGATGTCCTCCTCTGTCAAGCCCAGCTCCTTCTTGAGGATGTCCCTGTTCCAGTCGATGCAGCGCTAGAGGGAGAGGAGAAGAAGGGACTGGGGGGACGGGCAGGCAAGCAAGGTTCCCCCAAGCGGCCTTGTGGACACTCTCATGCAGGAGGAGAATATGCCAAAATGCAATACCTCCTTTGAAAGTTCATGCCACCCTGGGGCCGTTATCACAAGAAATATTGGTTATCATCAGAAATATCAGCTGTTACCTGAACGTACTGATTCTGCTGCACCATAATGTTGTTGGAAAGGACCTTGTTAATGGTCACTCGTTTCGTGTCCATCCCCGAATACCCTACAAATAGAAACCCCGATGGGTGAAATGAAGCAATGCCTGCAGAAGCCTGGCTTAAGATGTGTCACAGATACGGAAAAGTTCCCCAAAAACCCAATTTGTCGAGTTTAGATTAAGGTTTTGGGTTGAGGCTGCTGGGAATCCCATTTCTTAGCTTACTGGGAAACCAAGCAAGGGGGAAATCTCTGACTATTTTGCAATATCTTCACCTGACCTGGAGAGAATTGGAAAGTTTGTATCATCCATCCTCCTGACGATAGAGCTAATAGGATAATAGTTTCTGTGCTGTCCCAATTCCCAGCTCCATAAAATCAGAGGTATCCCCTTCACAGAAGCCACCTTTTGTTTTGGGACGTTCGGATCCTAGGCGGATAACACAGTCCCAGAGGGCCCTGTGGTGGCATGGATGTCCTTTCCCGACTTCAATGCAGACAGATGAATTTTATCCCAAACAAAACCTCAGTCAGAGGCTGCCCAAACTGGCTGCCAGTCCAGAGTGACTGAAATGTCATTGGGGTGACGTGAGACCCCCAGCTGTGTCACTCTCCACTGGAGCTGGTATTTACAGAGATGCTCCATCCCGCCCCGCCAGCATCCCGTCCAGGCTTTATCCCTCACATCCCACTCACTTTCCCAAAATAGGGCTCGAGGGTGGGCAGGCATCCTGCCTCAAGGACAAGCATGCCAGTCCCTCTTGCCAGCCATGAAGGGCAACGGTTTGGGAGAATGTCCCCTTCCCTGTGTCCCCAACACCCGCATGTCACTCCAGGCATGTCGGGCGCTGCCGCCCTCAGGCTGCCTCACCCTACATCAAAGCTCAGCCTTTATTTTAGGGACAGGGATCAGCACGCTTCCACCCACCCCAGCGGGGATTTGCACAATTCCCCCTGGGTTGCCTGCTGCCCCCTTGCCTTTGAACATGGTGGCTTCGCCCTGGCCCTCCTTCTGCTTCTCCCGAAAGAGCTTGTAGCACGCCGTGGGGCTGGCCATTAGCATCCGAAATCTCTGGGACAGGTGGGAGGGAGAACGGTCACTGAAAGGGGCTTATCCAAAACCATTGCATTCATACCCCTCCCTGGGGAAGCTGCCCTTGGAGGCTTGTTTCTGGCCTTTTGCAGAGAAATTGAGGTTAAATTCTTAAACACAGAGGTCTTTGCTGTTATTTAATGCAGTGCTAATAAAATGTACCTGAAGGAGGGTGGTTTACTGCTATTGTTGTTGAAGGGAAATACCAAGGGGTCAAATGCTGCTGGCGCTGCCCCAGGCGGGAGGGATGGGGCGGGGAGGCGACTGCAGCCTGGATGCAGCAGGGTCCAATCCTGACCCCCCCCCGGTGGGGTACATGATCCCTGGGGAGGGCAGGGGGAGTGCTGCTGCTGGCTGGTACTTCAACTTCTGGGGGGATTTTTTTGGTCTCCAGGCTGGTGTCACAAGGCAGGGGGAAGTCAGGGAGGATGGAGCAAGTGCTGTGATGCCTCAGGAGCAGGCAGAAAAACCAGCATTAAGCTGTTCCCATGCCATTAGGGGAGTCACGAATGTATAGTGTGAGCCCTATGTGTGTCCCAGCTTGCTCCGGTCTTGGTGATCTCTTCTACAGGGGCTTAGCACAACCTAATGAAGGCAAAAGGAGGGTTCCTGGTGCGTGCGTGCGTAACGACTCCTTTTCTGAACCATCCTGGCAAGGGTTTTCCCCAGAGGGAACCGTCTACTTCTCAGAAGCTAGCTCTTTCCTGCGTCTTTGTTTTTTTTTCCCTATTTCCAGCCCATCTGGGAGATGCTGAGCAGCAGCGAGCCCTGGCCAGCTCCTATGAGTCTACCTTTGCAGGCATCTTTTTCCCCCCTCTCTTGGTGTTGACAACAGCTAAGAAAATCCCTTCCTGTGTTCAGAGTACTTCTTCTAGGGGCACGGGAGAGAAGCCAAGCAAGCACCAGCTGGGGCTGTCAAGGAAATGAGCTTTGGGATTTTCCCTAGAGCTGACCCAATGGGATTAGCTTCCTCGAAGAGAAACTGCAGAGCAGCAGAAGGTTTCAGGGTACCTTTGTATCGGGGCTGGGCACAAAAGTGACAAACTCGTTGACGTGGCCCGTGGCCAGCCAGTCGGAGTAGAGCTCCACGGGAGCCTGCACTTGCTGGGCGAAGAGGAAATCCCGCACCACTCTGGTCATCCTCCTCCCTGCGGGCCTGGGGGCAAAACGACCCCCGAGAGGGGGCGTAAGAGGAGTAAATATTTATCCATCGCTGTATGCATGCACATAAATTGCAGCCGAGGTGGAGGAAAGGTGGGAGGGAGGAAATGTGAAGGCGGAGA
Source organism: Cygnus atratus (assembly GCF_013377495.2). Lineage (NCBI taxonomy): Eukaryota > Metazoa > Chordata > Aves > Anseriformes > Anatidae > Cygnus > Cygnus atratus. Next base: position 7,151,745 of record NC_066382.1, on the reverse strand, counting down.
TGGAGCAATGGGGTTGGGTGCACCCACTCCATAGAGAGGACAAAATTTGGTTAATGAAGGTGCTTAATGTGATTTTTGATTTTATTTAGGGGCACCTGTGGTTCCTTTGCATCCCGAATGTGTGCTTTTCCCATCTCTTACGTGGGGAAGCTGCTGCCGGTGAGGATCCTCCCCAGGGGGAACTCCTTCCCTGCCACAGTGACGGGAGGGCTGACCTCCAGGTTGCCAAAGGAGTCGAGGCTGGAGACGGCCTCAAAGAGAGGCTCTCTGCTCACGTAGCCAAAATCAGGGCCCTGCAAAAAGAGAAACTGCTGTGAGCGTTGCCGTGAGTCCGTCCGTGCCCTTATTCCTCACACTGGGCCTGGACCTCCTCTGGTGGGTAAAAATAGCAAGGATGGGGGAAGAGGAAGAGGCAGCCCTAAAGGCAAAGCAGGAAGATGAAAGTCTCCAGGGCATCCAGGCTCAGCAATAAATGGTGAATGCCAGAAGCAGAGTTGGAGTATGGATTCCAGGAGTGATCTCTGCTATCTCGCAGCTGCTTTTTAAGTGTCCACGTTAAGCTAATTAGTTTCTGGGGCAGCCCTGAAGCGGAGTTTCTGGATGGCTGGAGTGGAGCAGGATGAGCTGTGGCCCTCGAGGGTAAATCCTCCCCAGGCATAAGAACCACCTGAAGGGCTGGGCTTCACTTAAATCCCATCTAAGCCTGATTTTCAGGACTGAATATATCTGGGATTTGAGGTGTTGGGAGATTAACCCTTGGTGCCATGTCTGGGATACACTGAGCGAGAGATTGTCATGCTAAAAACAAGGTGAAAATGGCAGTAGGGGCACGAATCCTGCTTGTCCTCACTCTCTGTTTCAAGTCGCTGTGGGTTTGGAGCTCAGGGCTGCGCAGCCCCTCAGACAGAATCCGATATCTGTTGTTTTTCATTAAATCTCAATCACTTATTAGTGTCGGGCTTCCATGGGGGTAAACCATTGGGAGTGCTTCAATTAAGACAGGTTTCCTGCCGGCTGTCTCCTAATTCACTCGGACGGGCACGGCGGTGTTTGCAGTAAGTGGATACGTCCTCGACGTGCTGCTCTGTCTGCACCCAACCTGCGTCGGCCGCTGAAGGCACTGAGCCATCCTGCTGCCTCGGCTTCACGCAGGTGCAAACCCCTCAGCGTTGCCCCAGGGGAACGGAAACGCAGCAGGGAGGTGGGATGCAGTTACAGGCGAAAATGTACAGTTTGGGAAAAACAAGCAAGAGGACCCAAAGGTGTGCGGTTATGATCTAGGAGGCGCTTAGAAAAAAATAAAATGAAAAAATCAAGGGTGTTCGGAGAAGCTGAGAGCTGCAGCAGGGATTGGGCACGAAACACCTGCTCCTACCCATTTCAGTCTAATAAACAACAGGGCCAGTACAGGCTCAGCTGTCTGAGCACTGGTTCGTCCCAGGTTTGCGGGCAGCATCCGAGCCCTATCAGTTCCAGGTGGATTTTGAGGGGCTAATTCCCTGTGGTTTCCTTTTTCCCTGGTGCAGGGTCCCAGGGGCTTAGGGCTTGGCTGGGCGGGAGGAGGACGTGCGCTGCCTTTGGCTGCGTGGTCCTAGCTGGAAAATGAGACTGGAAAGATAGGGCTGGGGATTAGGGGAGGCTTGAAAGCAGGAATTGGTGTATAGCATGTTAGCAGCTCCAGAGGCCGAAATTGCTCCTCTAAATACGAAGCAAAGCAATTCCTAAAGAGGGCTGGTAGGAGCCCAGCTTATTCGCAAAGGAGCGGATCAGCACAGTATTCCCATCCTGCCCGATAAGTTCGGGACTGCATGCACTGCCGGCATGAGGAGTGATGTATTTCAATGCTTTTTTAAAGTGATGAACCTTCCCCAAACTGGCATGCAGGAAAAAAAAAAAAAAAAAAAAAAAAAAAGCGAGCTGCCAAAATACTGCTGGGGAGCAGAGCAGGGCTGGGCGTACGGGGCAGGGTTTGGTGGCTCCCCAGGGCTGTCCTGCCCTTCCTGCATGGTGAGATCTCAAAGGGATCATTCAAAATGTCATTTTTTCCACACTTGTCTTTGCGGGACTCTCCTGAAATGCCCTGGTCAGGGTCACTGCTCTCCCAGCAGCTTGCTTCACGTGCCCTGCCCTTCGCCTTGGCAGCCAAGCCCCGTGGGGAGGATTTTGGCAGCCGTCTGTGTCTTGCTGTCTTTCAAGCAAGTAAATCGACTCCTCTCACACGTTCGTTTCCTCCACTGAGACTTCTCGTTTCGCAATGGGGAAACTTAAGAGCTAGGATGTGGTTTAGCGGTGGGGCTCGCTAGGACAGGTCGGTGGCTGGACGTGATGGTCTGGAAGGTCTTTTCCAGCCTGAATGATTCTGTGGCTGCTCAGGTATTGGGGGTGAAGGAATGCTCCCCTTGGCCGGAGCCCTCTGCTCCCGGGGTCCGAGCTCCCCCGTGCCCTCTCACCCAGCCCCTTCAGGGTGGGGGCTTCCCTGGCAGCGGGGCACGGACCTGTCCCTGATCCGTGCTCCGGGGGTGAGGCTCTTGGTGTCGGGGTGGTTTCTCCATGCGGAGGGACGAAGCAGCGCTATACTCCTCTCTTTCAGGCAATTCATTATGATGCATGTGGGGTAGAAGAGGTCAAGCACAAGCCCCTGCTCCTAGAGCAATGCCAGCGACTGCCCTGCTCTTACCAGCAGCTCCTTGATGGGGGATTGCTCCAGCCCTCTGTCCTGGGGAGAGTCCAGCACCACCGGGAAACTTTTGTGGGGGGCCTGGCTGTAGCCGAACTCAATCTCATCCTAAAGCAGGAAGAAAAGCACATCAGGGAAGGCAGGCTGCGCCCCCCACCCCGGTGCCCACCTACCTGCATCCAGCGGTCCCCGCGGTTGATATAGCCGAAGCAAACCTTCAGGTCGCAGCCGGCCTTGTTGACGAGGTTCTTGACCTCCTTGACAAAGAGGTAGTTGTCCTTCATGCTGGGAGAGCGGGTGGTGGGAGGGAAGGGATGAAGGGCCGCTGGAGGATGGGTGTCTGGCCCAGGCACTCCGTCCATCTCCCCCCCGGCTCGGTGACCCCATGGGGCCAATGCCGATTTGGCCATGGAGGTCTCGTCCCTCGGCCCTTACCTGCAGACGAAGACGTTCACCGGTGCCAGCGTGTTGGGGGTCATGATCCACGGTGCCACCCTGAACACCACCGTGTCGGTGAAAATCGGCGTGTGGGGGATGCCCTGGGGGCGGCGAGCAGAAATCAGGGCCCTTCCACTCCCCGTTTACCCCTATCGCCCCAAATACCCTACCCTGACGTTGTTTTGGGGGTAAGCTAGCGGTCTGTTCTCCATCCCTGTGCCCCTTGGGCTGTCGCACCCTTCCCTCTGCCCCCTTCCCCAGAGCCCCCGACCTCAGACAGGGTCTCCAGGAGGCTGACGTGGATGGAGACCAGCCCGGGAAAGGAGTCATCAGGAAAGCGCAGCCCCTCGACGAAGAAGTTGAGCTCGGCGGCCCTGCCAGCGTGCTGCACGGTGTGGCACAGCTTCCTCCGGCCCAGCACGTGGACGTAGCGCTGCCCGAAGAAGGGGTCTGCAAGGACCAAAAGGAGAAGGTGGGTGATTTCCAAAAAGGTGTGGTGGTTTCTAAGCTGTTCTGCTCGTGCACGAGGAGTTTCCACCACTGCCCTGTGCCAAAGCTTCACCTCTGCTGGTGGAGGAAACTTCATCTGGCAGAACGACCTTAAAGCAGCTCAGGTGCTTGCAATTTTGCATTTGTGCACGAGACGGGTGGGCAAAATGTCTGAGAGCCTTTTCTTGGATGGAACCAGCATTGCAAAGATGTTTCCACAAGGTTTCTGCCCTGGAAGCCCCTCAGACCTCCCATGGGATAGCAATGCCACAAATCCGTGCGCTGATGGGTTTAATCCCATGTTTAAATGTGCTTAATGGCACGTTTCTGGGCTGGATGAGTCCCAGGGATTAAACCACTGTATCCACAGCAGGGAAGAAGGAAGGGAAAACGTGTCTTAGAGCATGTTGCCTGGTGCAGGAAGCATCAGGGTGTCAGGACACCTGTGTTTGTTTTTATTTTTTACTTCTGCTTTGCTGGATGACCTTGGGTAAATGGCTTCACCACACTGCGCCTCTGCTTGTGCATCTCAAGTTTTCCAACTGATAAAAGACTTAAAGCTGGAAAAATTTGGGGAAGGGATGGTGAGAGCACAATGTGCTTCAGAAGCACAGTTTGAGGAGCATGGAGAGAATGAGGTCGGGATGGGAAGACAAGAGCTTGGGATCACAAAAGCCTCATGAACTGGGAGAAGGGGCGGAGGAGGCAGCGATGGAGAAGGACTCACTCTGCACGTGAAAGACCCCAACTTTGTCGGCATCAGAGACGGGAACGTAGAGCACGATTTCATACCCCCGCGGCAGATGCTGTGGTCCTTCAGTCCTCAACACCATCCGAGACATATCCAGCAAATCTGGGGTGCGGGCGAGAACAAACCTGGGTGCGAGCTCTGCCAGCTTGTGTGCTCCTGCCCTGCGCCAAGCAGCGTGCCCTTTCCTTGTAACCAGCCTTGGCATGCATGCTGGAAAAACAGCCTGCGGTCCTGCTAGCAAGGCTTGTGGCTTGTGCTTTGAAACATTTTTTTTTTTTTTCCCCTGGCACAGCCGGTCCCTGGCCTCAAAAAGCCGATGGGCACTGGCTTGGCGTGGTTTGGTTTTCCAGGAACAGGCGGGTATTCCTGGCTGCCGGCCGTGCGCCTGGCCCCAAGCATCCCTCGGCCAAGCCCTGCCGTCAGCGGCACCTCCGCTGTTTTTTTGGCTGTGCTTTGTGCCCCTGCTTGACCTTGGGGCGATAATTAAAACAAAATACGAGGACAGGAGCGTGATCCCGCATGGGGAGCTTACTCAGCAGCTCAGCTGAGTCAGAGCAGAGAGCAGCCAATTCCCAAGCAAGCCTTCATGCTTGAAGAGATTAAAGAGGGGGGAATAACAGCATTTCTGCTTATTTTTTGAAGCGGAGCTGGGCTTGGGACTACATTACCTTCTTTGCTGAACACCCTTTCGTCATCGCAGTCTGGCGCGGGACTCAAGGGGCTCTCCCTGTCGCAGCTGACCAGCAGGATGGCCCCGTGTCCCTCGGGTCCCCATGTCCAGCTGGCCTGAAACGCCACTCTGGGGCTTAGCGAGGGGATGGGGATGCGGCAGCTGGGATGCGCTGGGCTCCTGCAAGCCCAAGGACTACCCATGCAGGGAAGGGGCAGGGTTACCTTGTTGGGATTGTTCTTTTCCACCACGCCATCCCGATCCGCATCGACATCCAGGGAGAGCCCTGGAGGGCAAACCCCACTGTCAGCCCGGGATAGGGTGGGTTGGGTGTGCGTACGTGTCCCCCCCCGACCTGGCAGACCTGTCCCCTGCTCAGAGGGATGCTGCATCGCAGGAGCCTCCCTACTCACCGATGCCGGTGAGGAAGACCCCAGCTTGATCGATGGGCTGTCCTCCCTCTGCGTAAAAGCTGACGATTACCTGGAGATACCCAAATCCGTCTGCCTGGGGAAGGATGCTCTCCATCCCCAGCCAGGAGGGGGTCCGGCGCGCAGCACCCCGACTTTTACCTTGTTATCGTTGACCTCGGTGCTGGCCCGGCTCATGCTGAACCTCAGGACCATCCCCTCGTCCAGCGACCACCGCGTCCCGCTGGGTGCTGACCCCACCTCGGCTCGGCCCCGCGCTACCACCTCCACGCTCACCCCCTCCGTGTGCTTCACCCCGAAGGTGACCGCCCCGGCTGGGGCCGCCCTGCAAGCAACGCGCTCTGTTTTCAGAGGTCTGCGCATCCGGCACCCAAAAACCACCGATTCCCATTACGATTCGGCTCTCCACCCAAAACACAGGCTGGCGTCTCCATGCTCACCACTGCCTCTTTTCTACCTTTCCTCACTGCCTGGGAATGTTTGAGGTGCCTTTTTTTTTTTTTTTTTTTCCTTTTTTTAGGACAGAACATGCTCTTGTAGCAAAATGGGTCTATTTAGTAGCAATCAGTGCAGATTGCCATTAACTCTAATTACAGCCAAAGCATTCGGTGCCACTGGAACCAAACTTGGTTTGCACTTCAGCTGAGAAATCTGCGTTATTTGCCAACTGAGGCAAACCCAGCATTTCCCAGCTCAGTGTAGCAGCATGCCAGCTGAGCTGGAGGATTTTACCATGGGAAACTCTCATTTTTGGGGTGATTTCATTCAGTCCCGAAGCATCGCTCCCAGTCCAAAGTACTTTTCCTGAGCTGCTCTGTGCATCCCCTTTGCCTCTCCTGTCCCTAATTTCCCCATCTATCCAAGGTTATTATTTTTGGGTCGCTTTCAGCTCCCAAAATCCAGGCTCCCTTTGAGCACTGACACCCGAGCGCCCGTGCTGGATCACCATTACAGCATCATTTATTGGGTTTCTGAGTGAGGGCAGCACTGCTGAGCATCGGGGGAAGAGGAAATCTGAGCGCCTGCCTGCTGCTGCCTGGGCATTTCTGAAATTGCTCAATTCTGTTTAATTATGCATGCAAAACTGGTTTGGTTTCTGGGCTTCGGGAATCCCACTGGGAAGAGATTTGACCCGGAGAGAAGCCAGATGCACTGTTTGGCTGGAGTATTGAGAGCAAGATTTGCAAAAGCAGCTGGGTGAGCGCTGGGATGAGCCATGAAAGGAGCACATAACCTTTTTTTCCTTTTTTTTTTTTCTTTCAATTATCTTGAAGGGTAGCGTTAGGCTTGTTTTAGAGGTACAGGGGCAGTATTGTGGGGCTTGCAGGCTTTCTGAGGACACAGATTGTCACCAGATCTTGCTTTCCTCCCCTCTCCCATCTGCATCACCTCCTTTGCTGTCTGTCCCCATGGCTCCTGCTCAAAATGCCCCGTCCCTGCTCATCCCTCTGTTCTCCAGCAATTTTCTGAAATAGCACTGCATTTGTTGACCGCAGGTGGACCAGACTCATCACCTTTGCAGACCCAGGGTACGTATGTCATGCAGCAACTGATGCTTGAAACTTGCCCGGGACTTGTGCAGATTTGCAAAGCCCGGGGAGGATTTGTGCCGGTGAATTGCATCAAATCCTAGAGCTGGGGCTTTTAGGGAACAGAAGGACAAATGAGGAGGGGAAACGTGCATGGGGAGAAATAGGTTGAGGAGCAGGTAGGGTTTCACATCCCACTCACCCGTGGACATCGACGGCGAGCTGGGTGCCCAGCACGCACAGCGCCTGGATGCGGCTCCCGTGCTGCAGCCGCAGCGTGCGCTCCCCCAGCATCTCGCTGCCTGGACGCCCCGACGCTGGGCGCGCACCCTTCTGCCTGCTGCAGGAGCTTCTTCCTCCCCTTGTCTTCCTCTTCCTCAGCCAGCCCCACAGCAAATCAATCCACCTTCAGAGCTCGCAAAGTCTGTGATGATGACTGTGCGGCCCCCACCCCGGTTCGGAGGGAGGGGGCGGTTGGATTGGACCCTCCAAAACCCCAGGAAAATGATTGGGGGAGGGAGGGAAGGGATGGAGAGGGAGGGCGGCTGGCCCGATGCCCACCCTGTCCCAGCCCCATGCAAGCAGCTCCCCCAGCTGTCCCCAACCCCGCTCCCTCCAGCATCTCCCCAGACTGTGATGAGCAGCTCAGTGGGGAGGAGGATGCAAGAGAACCTCAGAGGTGTTTTTTGCAGTGCTTTTGGATTCCCCTGGCCTTTGCAACCCTCTCCTCCTCCTGCGCCCCTTTTCTGCTCTCTAGGGAAAACCTCTGCCTGCCTGGGGAGGAACAAATCAAATTTCCCAACCCTCGGGCTAGAGCAGGACGCTCCTTGCTTCCCTGCTTGCTTTCAGCTCACTTCCCTTTGCCTCCACGCACGCCAGCATGGGGAAAGCCGTGGTGGCTGTGCACGGCCGGCGCCCCACTTGGCGCCACGGCAAGGCGCACTGGGAGCCAGCTCTGCCCACGCGGGCGTTTGCATTATTTATTAGCGCCGAGCTGAATATTCATGTTGGAAACCAAACTTCTGCCCCAGATTTTGGAATAACCTGCTGCAAGCAATTAAAGAGCGAGGAGCAGAAATATTCAGTTTGATCTTCCCTGTTTGTATCCCTTTTGGGCTTTTCTTTTGAGCTTTCTCCTCTCTCCGTGACCAGGGCAGAGGAAATGAGCTCAAATCCAGTTTCCCATCTGAAGCGGATCCCTTTTTTTTTTTTTTTTTCCCTGTGACCTGAGCAAACAAGAGTGAAGACTTTGTATTGCTGAGCAGATTGGGAACATACACAAAAAAAGAGGCAGAAAAAGGGGCAGTTAGGGGGCATTTTGCACATGCAAAAAGGAGGTTTGTGGCAAGAGGGAGATTTTATTGAAGGCTGTAGATGTGCTCTCCCAAGAGTATAAGAAGTTATAAACACTTTGCTGTCAGGCTGTGCTGCTGTGGTCAGAGCAGTGCTGCTGCTGTGCATAGCCAGCCCGGGGGGGGTGCATTAAGGGACCCCCGGTTTGGGTGCCCCAACCTGAGCTGAGCCGCCAGCAGCTGGAAGAGGCTCCCTCTTCTGAAAAGCATCGTGGTTTTACCCTCACCTATTCGACTCCAGTCTATTCAAACCACCAACAGTAAGAAACACCAGTGAAAGAGGAATCAGAAAGAGAAATAATTGGGAAAAATAAACCAGGACCACGTGGTGTTTGCACAAGCAGGGTCCATTCACCAGCTCTGCGCCATGTGAGACTTCCCTTTTTTTCCCCAAAGCGTCCCTTCCCTGCAGGCAACACGTGGACTGGGATGGCCTTGGCTCCTTGTGCTCTGCTGGGACCCTGTGCTGGAGACACAGGTGTAAAATCCCTGTTTTAGAAGAAAACAAGCAAAGCAGCTTTTCTAATACCATTTTCACTTCCCAATTCCTTTACCTGAGGATTTAGGATTTCATTTGTCAGCAAGGAAAAGAAATGCTGCTTAAATCCTTCTTATGAAGAAAACAACCCCAACCGCCTCCCATCTTGTAGAAGGACCCCAAGGTCACCCCATCAGTTGGGGCTTTTCAAGTCAGCAGGAATATTTCTAGCTGCTCGTGGTTTTTCTTGGGTGGCTCTGGCTTGGGCTTGGTGCACCACCATGGGACCTTGCAGCAACATCAAAGATGGGAAAGTCCTGGACGGGGCAAAAAGAGAGGAGGGTGGCTGGGTTGCAGGCAGGGGCTGATTTCCCAGTGGGACGTGGATGCTGCCACACTGGTTCTTGTCTTTGAGGGATCAGTTGGAAGGAGGCTGGGGTCTTTCCAAGCTTCCTGGAGTCCTTGGAACCCAAGTAGGGTCTTTACTAGGTTTTTGGGGTCTTCGCAAGCCTGCCGGTGTCTTTGGAAACAGGGCAGGGTCTTTGCAAGGCTTTGGGATTCTTTGAAAGCCTTCTTGGGTCTTTTCAAGGTTCCCAGGGTCTTTGCAAGACTTTGGGGGTCTTTGCAAGCTGTGTGGGGTCTTTCAAAGCCTCCTGTGGTCTTTACAAGCTGTGTGGATTCTTTGGAAACCATGCAGAGTCTTTGCAAGTTTTCTGGGCTCTTTGCAAGGCTTTGGGGATCTTTGCAATTTTCTGGGGGTCTTTGCAAGTGTCTGGGGGGTCCTTGAAAGTCTTAGGGGGTTTTTGCAAGTTTCTTGGGATCTTTGGAAACCATGCAGAGTCTTTGGAAGTCTCCACTTCCACTTGGAAGGCTTTAGGGTTCTTTGCAAGCTGTGGGGCTTCTTTGCAAGCCTGCTGTGGTCTTTGCAATCTTACTGCAGCCTTTGTAAGAATCATGGAGTCTTTCCAAACATTGCAGAGAGCTTTGCAAGCCTCCTGGGTCTTTGCAAACCTCTCGGGGCTGGGAGAAGACAGGCCCGAGAGGCTGCCCAGCATCAGCGCTGCCACACTCCTTGAATTAGAGAGGAAGCGGCAGCGGCGAGTGAGCCTTGAAGTGCCAGAGCCACTGTGGTGATGCCAGCAGCAGGGAGAACACCAAATCCTTCCTGCAGAGGCTTCTGCAAAGTGCCTGCCTATTGCAATGCCTCCATTTGGGGAGGAAGGAGCAGGGCAAGCGCTGCGAAGAGGTGACCGTACCCGCATCCCGTGTGGGGACAAGCGCGAGGACCTGCCTGTCCCCATTGCACAAGAGGCACTGGAAGCTCGCACAACTCACTCAGCCAGTCGCCAAATAAATCTTGGTCCATAGCACGAGGATGGGATTTTGCATGAGGCAGAAGCGCTATTCCCAACGCAGACTTTGCTCTGTGCTATCAGGCGGGAGATGGGCCCCGGTAAACCATCACGAGACGTCTGTGCAAATATAAGCACGCGCACGCTGATGTCTGGAGGCTCGTGGTTTCGCAGCTATAGTTAATCTGGTCAGAGGAGTTTTCTGGTTTTTAAAAATCAGATTAGGAACTGCTCTGCGTAATCTTCCCCGCCACTGACGGATCTGTGCCTGCCCTAATTTGGGGGGACGGGGAACAGATAGCCAAGCCGAAGCTTGCGAACAACCCCAGGAGCTGCTCCGTGAGGGTTCTCATGTGCGCTTCGCCCTGGCTGGGTGCTCTGCAGTCCCTTCCTGCTCGCACGTGTGTGACTGCAAGGAGTAGGAGGGAAGCATGAAATATCCCCCCGTGGCGTCCTTTCGAGCTGACCTTTTGCGTTGAGGAGGTGCAAACAGGTGCCTGTCCGAGCGGAGGCACGAGGTGCTGCTGTCGCTGCTGCTGGGGCATGTCGCTGCCTTTATTTTGGAAGAAGCAGCCAGCTTCGAGGAGGCAAAACCAACCCAGCGAGGAGGATGAAGGAGCTTGGGCGAAGCCGTGCCGACCCACGGCCGCGTTGCTCTCCCCGGGGGGGACACGCGGGCGTGTATTTATAGGGCAGTGCGTTTAATGCAAAGCTGGGGGAGAGCGTGGGCAGGGTGAGCCCAGGGCGCGTGCACAGCTCCAGCCTGGGGGCAGAGGCAGTTTTATGGGGTGCTTTGCTTTGGGATTGCCAGGGATGAAGTCTCCATGTTTTACGAGGCAACAGGCACTTTTGGGGGAGAAGAAAGGACAGAGGGGGCTTTTTGCTGCTTTCTCACCCAGGAGAAGGTGTTTGCAGAGCCAGCACCATCGAGTACTGATGGGTTTTATCAGCTTTCAAAGCATTTTTGCTGGTCCAAACCATGCTCCTGCCCTTCACCAGCCGGGACAGGGGATGCAGAGCCTCAGCAGTCTCGCGACCATGACCGCACGGGATGCTCCTGTCGTGCAGCCTTACGGCTCCGCACCAAAAGGAAGCAAACCCTCATGCAAACAGGAGCGGGACTTGATAACTGGTTCAATGCCTTCCCCTGTTGCAAGTAATTAGGCTGACAAGGCTCTTAAAAGTTCCTGCCTGCAATTACGCATGCAGAGTAATAAATAAGGTGTAATTATCGGCTTAGGGAGATTATCAAACTTTCCTTGACAGAGTGGCGGTGCAGGATGGGTGAGAAGGGAAGCCCCGCGGGGTCGGGGCTGTTGTGGTGTTCTGGGGGTCGGGTCTTGCCCCATCATGGCTGGAAACAGCCTGAAAGAACCAGTCGGGGGGGGAGGGAATGAAGCAAGGCCCCCCAAAAACAAGCTCGCCAATGTGCAATTTGATCTGATGGAGAGGCACAGGGGGTTCGTGCGCCCTCAGAGGGGTCTGAATTTGCCCACTCCTCTCTGAGCCATCTTGCACAGGGAGCCTTAATGACAACTTCTCGGGACAAGGTGTTATTAGGGAGAAACACTCAGCTCTGAATGGGCCAGATGGCTTAAAACTGAAATTCTTCTTATGCATGGGCATGTCGGTGCTAATAGCAGGTGGAGGAGGAAGAAGAGGTGAATGTAGCTGCCACCCAGCAAAGATGGGCTGCTTGGGGCTGGAGCGAGCATTGCTGTGCCTGGTCAAAAATGCGCCGTGACTAAACCCGAGTCTGTCTGTGGAAAAATAAAAACACCGCACCAAACCCAACACAAGCATGAAGTTTCAGCTTCGTGGCTTCTTCCTTGATGGATGTGATCTGGGACGGGTTTGGGGGGAGAAGCGTGGCCGCAGCGTGGGGAGGAGAGCACACTCGTGAGCCCTGTGCCGAAGCCCTGGTGCTCGCTGGGAGCCAGAAACCACCGTCCTCTGCCTGCTTCCAGATTACAGACCATAACAGCATGACCCCGTGGGGATGTAGGTGTGTTCCCTGTCCAGCACAGGGCTCAAACCAGCTGAGCAGGATGCAGTGCCAAAATCACAGCAGGCGGCAAGCTCAGCACCGTGCCCCATCTAAACCAGCGCGACCAGCGGCCACAAGTGGTAAATCCAACTTGCAGCCTTACATAATGCTCTTTTTTGGTAGACTTAGAGCCAAATTCTTCCATGGGGGATGTAAGGAGCTCACAGTGATTCTGCTTGGCAGCAGCTTTATGAATTTTAGGGGTGTGTGAGCCCCTAAAACCCTCCTCCAGGAGGTCTCAAGAACCAACGCAATTCACAAATCTATGAACATCATGAGTTTGGCTTGTGCTGGGTTTCAGGACATGGAATTTTGCTTAAAATCCCAAGCCAAGGTCTTGGAGAGGCTGGAAACACCGCTAGCGTTCCCCTCTCGAGCATCCTGTCCGCCCCAGCAAGATCTCATGATCTTATTAAAGCTGTGCTTGTGTACGAGACACGGTGCTGCTTTGCTGCTGCAATTAAGGTCGGAGCCCTTTAATGTAGACTTGCTCGGAGACGTTTAAAGCAGCTGCCGTGGCACTGGTTTGATCTCACAGGGGAAGGTGCGTGCAGGTGGCGGCTCCCAGCTCGCCTCTCCCCGAGCTGAGGACATGCAGCTTGGTGCAATGGTGGGGACCAGTCCTCCTTGCTCCACCGAGCCTGTTCTAGCTCCTTTGGCTTGCAAGCGGTCCTGCTGCTTGCAGAACTGCCTTTCTTCCAGCTCCAGAACTTTCCAGCCCATGGCACGGCACAGGGAGGCATCGCCCTGTGGAAATGGGGACTGTGCCGTCACCGTATCACCCTGCCCCTGTTGCAACGAGATTGGGGATGAACCGCAGCGGGGTTGTCAGCGTGTCAGGTCAGCGGTGATGGAGTTTCCCCATCTCCCTTTGTGTCTCCATCTGTGGGACATGCAGGGCTGCTGCCGCCTCCATCCCGTGTTGGCCCTGAAGCTCCTTCCCAGAGGAGCAGCAAGATCCATCTCACCCAGTTTTCCTCTTTGCCGTCTAGCGAAGTCTCCTGGGATCGCCTGGAGAGAGATGACTATCTCCAGAAAGCCACTTCTTCCAGCGACCGGGGCATTTCCCGTGGGAGCTTCACGCGCATTAAAAAAAAAACAATTCCCCAAATGCCGCATCCAAACAAAACACCCGAGAATCCCTAATTTCCACTGAAAGCCTCTTGCCTTGTTTTGCTTTCTTTTTTCTTCCCTTCCCTGCTTGCCAAATAACCAGTTTTCCCTGCACCCATTTCTGTCAGTCGCGTTCATCAGGAGTTGTTATGAAGGGAAGGACCAGCCTGAGCAAACATTTCCTTTTGCTGCTGCAGCGGTGAGTGCCTTATGCAGGCATTGCCCTAATGGGGTAGCCGAGGCCATGAGTCACCTGTGGAGAGCCTGCGTGGAAAATTTGGGTTGTTTTAAAGAAAATGCTTCATTTTAATGATACCGTGTATTATAATAAGCCTAAACTACCATCTTGCATAACAGGAGGGGGTAGAAATGTTTAATGCATAAAGCTTTGGAGTCCTTATATGGAGCTGTAAGGGAGGTGAGGGAAAAAGGGGAGAATGAGCCCCGAAAGGGCTGGCTGCTGAGCATCCAGGGCAGGGCCGCGCATCCCCACCCCGTCCTGCCCCTGTGCCCCCTCCCTGGCCCCGCAATTGCCGCCTGGCCCTGGGGGCTGCCTTATCGCCCGCATCTCGCGAGCGGGGCGGCAGCTTCGCGGGTGGCGGAGGTGGAGACGGCAGGGTCCCTGGTCCACCCCGTCATCGAGGGAAGGGAGGAAGGAGGAGTTAAATTCCCCTGCCTTTTAATCCAGTCATGCTGGTTCACCTACAAAGCCAGGCAGCCAGGCAGCAGCTTCCTTCACATGCGGCCGCCGTCCACGGCACATCATGCCCCAACGCCAGGTCGTGAAGATGTCCACCAGCCGCGCCAGCTACGGCGTCTGCGTGCTGGGCACCGAGGTCTTCCTTGACACCCACCGGTAAGGCTGGGGGGGTCAGGGTGCCGGCGAGCATCCCTAGGGATGATGGATTTTAGGGGGAGCCTAGAAGCGTTGGGCGGTTTTGCTCTTTGCTTGGAAGCGATGGGTGTTAAGGGGAAAGATCTCTGGGCACGCACGGAGGTTTCATCCAAGCTCAGTGCATGAGGGACGTGTGCCCCCAGCTCTGCTTCAGGCGATGCCGTCCCATGGGGAGGTGCGCCCGAAGGAGGGATATCGGCCCCAGCAAAAGCAAGGCGTCGAAGCGTAGCCGAGCAATGACGATGTGCAGGCAAAGCCCATGCACACCCCGGCTAAGTGGGATCTATTTCTGGCTGCGAGTGCATTAGGCAACAGCAATTCAAGATGAGCAACTTGTCTGGAGCTAAACTGGGTTAAAGAACAGATGTGTGGCTCAGGCAGAAAAAATCCATGAGCGGGTTTGCACAGGCGACGTAACAAGAAGAGATTTTTCTGACGTTAAACATAGGGGTTGCTTTATTGGCCAGATATGAGGCTGTATTTACTCTCCTGTGACATTGTCATTATTTAATAAATCACGTTTATAATGATAGCGGCTACAGGCTGAGCCAGTCGGGATCACAGCTGGTGCAATTATTTGGGTTGTGCGTTGGAGCCGGGCCAGGAGCTGCTGACATCCCCCCGATGGGGCTCGGACCCAGCCTCAGCTGCCCTTAAAACATTTCATTTTTACCTTCAGCCAGGTGGGAATACAAAAACCCTGTTATATGCATTATTTTTCTCAATCTGAAGTCACAGCAAGCATTTAAGCATGGGGCCCAAGTCCCAACATGGGCTGATTTGGCTCCTTGGTAGCAAATCTGAGCTTTGGCCCAAAAAGACATATGTCAGATGCTTTTTCAACATCGGGGCTAAAAAAAAATAGGAGTCCCTTCATGCCCTCAGAGCACTGGTGGGAGCGACATCCCTCTCCATGCTGGGGGAAATTCAGTGATGGATGCTTCAAGCTTTGACCATGGCTTGGTTCGGTTTGGGGCAGAAAACTGAGCTTGGTGGGAATCCTGCAGAAGTTTGTGTCTCAGTGGGGTGATGCAGAAGAGCAAGGGCTGTGAAATCAGGGTGAATAGACCCAAATTTGAGATGTCATAGCATGCAAAAGCGTGCAAGTAGACTGTGGGTAGTCTTGCAATGTTGCACACTGGTAAATGTGTGGGGTGACAAGCGAGATGATACCTTAATCTCCCCATACAAGCTACTGCAGGCACCGGGGCTGCCATGCCAAGAGCAACGCCAGGAATAAATCCCTTCTGTGCTTTTTTCTCCCTGCTAAAATTTATTACTGTGTCCCTTTCCGCGTGCGGCTGGGGAGGCTGGCTCCCGATGGCAGACAGGTTGGAGCACTCGCGCACCCCGGACGGAGGTGCCGGGGCTGTAATGAGCAGGTAGGCAGCACTTCAAAGGCGAGGGATGTCATACAGGTGGGGTGCAGGCTCTCCATGCTCGGCTTTGGGTTCTGCTCCACTTTGGGCATCTCTCAGGTCAGGGTATGCAACAGCAAAGAACCAGCTCCCCGATGGGTGACAGCCCAATGTGGCCCTGCTCTTGGTCTGGGTTTTGTGCTGGGATGCTGACGTTTTGGATTTTTTCTTCCTGTCAATGAAGGAGGTTGGGTGCCCCAGCTTCAGAGATGTGCTGTCTGGGCTTAACCACGGACGGACGTGCCAGAGCTCCAGTGGGAGCCCTGCTTGCTCAACAACGCCACAGAGATAATACTTGTAAAATTCAGACGACATATTTCGTCACCTGAAGATGGTTTCTTAGTCCCTGAAACCCAGTTAAGGCTGGATTTTAATTCCAGGAGACCCAGTTTAACTATTTGGGTCCACAGAGGACAACAGGAAAGACAACTCATGCTCTGTTTCAGATCTACCCCCAAAGGTGCCACGTCATTCGATGTCCATGCCACCTCTGCAGTTACGGTCCACATCATCCACAACCCCATGACAAAACCCATGTTTAACTCCAGATGGCCACTGGATCCTGATATAGAGGTTGTAGTGACCATTGATGTCACCAGCAAGACCGTCAATGACAATAAGGTTAGTTCCTTTTTATGCATTGAAGCTGAAAAAATTAAGTCAGAATTTCCAGGAAAGCAGGGCAGGCTCGAGCACTTCCAGGCAGTGCTAACATCAGGCATGTTTTCTTAGAATAAACTCAGAGACCTAAACAGAACCATGTAATTATTGTGTACGAAAAATGAAACTAAGAAGAAGGAGATGACATTTTGTGCCCTAAAAAAGAGATAACAGTGACTGCAAAAACCAGTGTCAGAAACTCCATGCCAGGCAAAAAAAATAGTCTTGCCTTGGCTTTTTCTGTGCCAGTTTTTGCGTTGAAGCATGCAGAAATTGTTTGGTTGAGCTATGATTAAAGGAGCAGGGCTTTGATGAACCTTCCAACACCTTGTTGTATGGCATTGCCGGGTCAACCCAATGAGTGGAAAGACCTACTCAGCATGACAGGACATGGGTCATGATGTGGTGATGTCTTTGCAGGTTAAGATTTCATACTACGGACGGGAAGAGAATGAGCTTTCGGTGGCTTGGTTGTATCTCACCTGCGTAGGTGCGTATTATGGCAACACTTGTCCGAACGCGGCCAGCCCTTCCTGACGCCGCAATCTAGCTGGGTTCAAGGGATGGGAGGTAACTGGGGGATGCAGACTGCCCATCTGCAATGTGCAGTGATGGTTTGGGTGTTCACAGCTTATGCTGACAAGCAGGAGGGAAACAATTAAAATGTTATTGTGCTGCCTTATATGGTGCAAAAAAGACGCAGGCTGGGCACTGTCCCCACCCAACGCACGCAATAAGCAGCCTCCTCTGACCACTGAGACGATTTTGCTGATGGAGGAGGATCCAAAGATGACCATGTCACCCACCTTTCGCTGGCGAGCCCCTCCTCGACCTCCAGTGCAGCTGGTGGAGAGGAATAGGCACCAAAATGTAGTTGTCTGACCTATTTCAGGAGTTTAGGATGAGATGAATCATTCCCTTGAAATGCCTATTTTCCTCTGCTGACTACAAAGGGAGTCTAGACAACTAGTCTGGATGCAGAGTCTTCCACTTGGATGGATTAATTACCCTAAATTTGGGATTTTCTGAAGCACTCACATGATAGTCAGACCTGTGTCCTCAAGTCATGCGCTTGCCTGCCAAAATTGCCCCTGAAGATGCTGATGGTTTCCCACGTCCCATGGACTCCACTGGAGCCATCCAGGGCCACTGCTGTCCACAGAGCTTTGACCTTACAAAAGCTCTTTGCTTGCTTAGATTTAGGACTTCATTTCCAAAATTACAGGCCCAGCTTCTCCATGTGCTCCTCTCTGCATCAAGGAGAAGGCCAATATCTGCTCCAGTGCCCACATTTTACACATGCTGTATACATCTCCCTCTGACCAATTCAGTGGATATACGTCTTAAGATAGACTTTGCACAGATTTATGTAGGATATAGATGAGGTCTCCAGCAGACCTCCAGTTTGGGCCCAGAAGAGCTCTCAAAGGGCAAGTCCTTCTCAAACTTTGCATCACCCCTAGCAATTATTTAGTGTCCACTCACCCATGGTGAAGGCACTTTCATGCCTTTGCCATGTTTAGACTTCATGAAAAAGTGGTCAACATGGAATTGGTGAAACCACAAAAAAATGCCGTGGAGTGGGTACGTCCCTGCTGGGGGACCCAAGACAGGAGAAGACGGGTGGAGACCAAGTGGGGAAAGCCTTAAAAAAGCTGTTGGGTTGCTCTTCTGTTGGTGTTTTGTTGGCAGCATTGGGTCTGGAGCCACACTGGGGTATGAAGGTGGGGTTGGCTTTGGGTGACTCAATGCTAGCATTGGGGATGAGCCCAAAATGTCCCTGAGAGCTCGTTCCCATGCTGATGGCTTCCTTCTTGCTCTGATGTTTCAGACATATCCCTGGACGTGGATGTGAGCCGTAATGGCAGAGTGAGGAGCAAAGGGAAGGACAAGGTAATGAGAAACACTGCGTGGCTTTGGGCAACGTGTGGAGGGTAAATGCGGGGAGCTTCTCTTTGCAGCCTCTTCTCTGCAAATCTCCAGGAGGGAGAGGGATTTGGGTGGTGTCTGAAACAGGGAAAATAATGTGGCAAGTTCTCAGCCTTCTAATTGAGGAGGAAAACACTTTATTTTTTTATTCTGTGCCAAAATCTCCTTCCTCTCCAGTCCAGCCCCAGGGATAGTACAGAAGAAAACACTTTTTTTTTTTTTTTTGATTTGAAACGTGCCACTAAATGACTCATCTGCAAGTTTTGCAAGCAGAAAGAGATTTACCCCCTTGGCAAGAAATCTGCATATGCCCAAGCACTTACGCCCGGGTAATTGTCTGCAGCCAGATCAGCAGCACAAATTGTACATCAAGATGAGATGCGTTTCTAGAAATGGGATATTCTCTTTCAAATGAGGGCTGGCAGATATACTCTGGCTTGTTAGAAGATAAGATCTGTTTGAAACAGTCCTTGCTGACCTGGCTAGAAGCTGAGGTTAGGAAATTTAGTGGCTTGAAAACATTGCTGCCCTCTCCTCACCAGCCCTGAGTGCACTTTGTGGGATCTCCTCTGAGTATGGATGTGGCTATAGGGTTTTCCCAGTCCACCCACTACTGGGAGGAGGCTGGGAGGGAGAAATCTTGCTGGCTCTGCTCCCATCCCCGTTGGGTGCTTCTCCTCCAGGCCAAGTGGACATGGGGTCCGGATGGGCAAGGTGCTGTGCTGCTGGTCAACTGCGACAGGGACAGCCCCGGCGCGGTGGGGACAGACAGCGGCCAGGTGGACATACGGACCAGTGCAGGTAGGACATATGGACCAGTGCAGGTAGGGCATCACCCACAGCACCAGGGGACCTGTAAGGTCACACCAGGGAGCTTTGCCTCTTGCAGCACCTCCATCCTTCTCCCTCTGGTCTAAGGCGTCATTCACGTGTCTGGCGATGGCGAAATGGGTGGCAAAAACAATATCTGGTGTAATCAGAGCAATTAGAGATAGCAACAGCATTACCTGTTTCCGCATTGCAACAGAAATTGGCTCTTTTCCACATCTCCTTCCCCATTTTATTTTCCTGGACATCTCTATAAAATCTATGAGCGTCATGCAACATCCCATCTGGTTTGCCCTATAAATCCACGCACAACCAAAGACTGCGTGGAGAATAAATAGCAAAGCCCACAGGCAATGCTGGAGGCTGGAAACCTCCCCTTGTCCCCTCTCCTTGTCTCCTTCCCCCCATAGACCTCCAGGACATGTCTGTGATGCTGCTGCGGACTCAAGGTCCCAGCAATATCTTTGCTGAGTACCAGCTGGTCCTGCACGTCCCCGAGTCGGACGCAGACAAAGTGCGTGTTTTCCATGCCATACGTGAGTATTTCCTCCTCCCTTCCTAGATATCCAGGCCAGCCCATCGTGACCCTGGGGTGGGCAAACCCTTTGTTTTATTGCTTGCTATAGATAAGGGCTGGGTGCCAGCGCTTGCTGGAAATACCTGTTTATCCCCAAAGTTCCTCTGCTGTTCTAGAAGATGGGGCTATATGGGGAGCTTAAAAACTGTACAGGGAAAAATAATTTAAAAAAAAGGCTCTGTTGAGTGGGATTGCTGAAGTTTTGAGAGCTTCACAAGCAGATAACCCCCCAGTGGCTGCTGGCACCTCTGCGGCGCAGGCAGAGTCCCAGGCGCCAAAGCAGCCCATCTCGTCGGGCTGCGCGCTTTGCCTTTGAACACCCGGGTTGGTGGATCCCAGCAGTTCCCTGCCGAAAATCAGGTCAGAGGAGCCAAGTATATCATTAGATGCTTAACTTGAGACACGCACCTTGAAAGGGTTTGACCTGAGGGCATAGAGTCCTCTTTGTACAAGCAGATCAAGTGTGTTCCCCAGAGAAGAGCAGGCACACCCGCTCCTCTGCAAACCACGCTGGCATCAGCCACCTCCTCGCTGGTGCCTCTTTCCAGCCCTCTGGATGGGGTGGCCGCCCCGTGCTGGGCTGGCTATTTCGGTGTTTCTGCAGGGAGTGACTCACACCCCCAGTACAAACCCGTGCTGGGGCCGGGTAAGCTCTCCTATGTGCTAGACCGTGTCGGCAGTGGAGAAAACACCTTCTACGTGGAAGGGTTGGCTTTCCCTGATGCGGGCTTCTCCGGGTTGGTTTCCTTCAGCGTCAGCTTACTGGAGGTCCCCCATAAGGTACGTGGGGTCTGCCCCGTCCCTGTCTCACGCAAAGCACCTACTGGGGTTTTTGACTGCTGCTCTCCAGCATTTCGCCTCTTGCAGTATTCGCCGGGCACCCCGATTTTCACGGATACGGTAGTTTTCCGCATGGCACCCTGGATAATGACGCCCAACACCCAGCAGCCTCTGGAGGTTTTTGTCTGCAGGTAGGAGGGATGTCACCCCATCATCACTCCCCAGGCTTGGGGACTCTCCAAGGAGAAGCTTTTGACCCTTCCTTGTTTTACGCATGCTGTACTGGAGCCTAATGTTGCTGTTGGTACCCCTCTGGCACTGCTGCGCTCATTGCATCCCCAAGGAGAAGGTTGAAGGACCTTCTCCAAGAGCTAACCTCATGCAAAGCTATTGCCCAGTGCACTAGGGATGAGAAATGTGCTGCACGGTTGGGATGAGAGGTCTTCTGTGGTCCCTCCTTACAGCCTTCGCTCCTTCCTCTCCCCCCAGCATCAAGAGGGGCATAAACTCCAACGAGGTCTTTCTGGAGGAGCTCCAGGCCCTGTTGAGGAAAGCCAACTGCAAGCTGACCATCTGCTCAGAGGTCGAAAGCCGGAGTGACCGCTGGATCCAGGTCATCACTCGATGCTTGTAATACACGTCTCTTCTGGTGCTTCTTACGGGCTCACGGGGCACACAGGGTGTTGTCCCCACTGCTGACACCCCGGGAGGGATGAGCTGCATTGCTCGGGGGAAGCACACAGATGCTAAGAGATGAACCGGACAACCATGAGCTAAAACATGGGGAAATGCTGCTGGTGGTGGCAACAAGAGTGTTGCTTGGACCCTGGGGACATTGCAAGAGGGACCCCATTACCAGTGGGACCCCACTGTAAGAGGGATCCTATTGAAAGAACCATGTGGGTTATTAGAGGAGACACCCCACATGCAAGTGGGGCTCTACTGTAAGAAGGACCCCACTGCAAAAGAAACACCATGGGGCATTACAACAGGGCCCCCACTGCAAAAGGAACCCCATGAGGCATTGCAAGAGGGACCCCATTGCAAGAGAGACCCCACTGAAAGAAGAACCTTGTGGGGCATTGCAAGGGGGACTCCAAGGGGCATTGCAAGTGGGGACCCCTTGCAAAAGGGAACCCATAGGGCGTTGCAAGGGTGACCGTGCGGTGCCTTGCCAGCGGGACACCGGGTACGCGGGTGGATGGCCACATGTTCCCCCAGCAAGCCCCAGCCCTGTTCTGCTGGTCCTCGTGGCTGTGAATTGCTCACGTGGGGGGGACCTGTCCCAGGCACCGCAGTGGTGGGCAGGGCGTCACCCCCGGTCCCCCCGGCACAACCAGGGAGCTCTGGGGTTTGGGCAGCAGCCGAGTTGTGCCAGGATCTCCCCGTTTCCTGCTCCACCCTCACCGCATGCTTCGCCCAGATGGCTATCACCCCCAGGAGCCTTCCTCCTCCTCCTCCTTCTCCTCTCTTCCCCCAACAGGATGAGCTGGAGTTCGGCTACGTGGAAGCACCGCACAAGACCTTCCCTGTGGTCTTCGACTCACCCAGGAACAGAGGCTTGAAGGACTTTGCTTTTAAAAAGATCCTGGTGCGTCAGGGCATTGCTAACCCCTTTCTCCCCAAAAATCCTCTCTTGGGGCTGGCAGCGGCTCCCATCACTGCTCCCCTCTTTCCCCAGGGCCCCGATTTTGGCTACGTGACCCGCGAACCCCCTGGACATGAAGCCTCCAGCCTCGACTCCTTCGGCAACCTGGATGTGAGCCCGCCGGTGACGGTGCGGGGCAAGGAGTACCCGCTGGGCCGCATCCTGATCGGCAGCCCCCTGCCCTGGTGAGACAGGAAAGTGTCAAAAACTGTGGGGAGTGGCTGCAGCGAGTGGAAAATTCCAGGCTAAATCCCATGTGCAAATTTCACATGCAAACCGCGTTGCTGTTCCTTCTCCCTGTGCAAAATCCTTCATGCACCGCTATGATTATTTCCCCCTCCCAAAATGCTGGTGCTTTCACTCTGATCCTACAGCACCATGCCTATTTTTCTTGAAAGGAAAAGCAAGGGAGTTCAGAAAAGGGTAAAACCTTGAATAACTGGAAATTGTTTTTGCTCTGCCCTCGGCAGCAGCTGTGGGCAGGGAACAACAGCACCCTGCAAAGCCCGCACAAAGGCGGCTCTTCATCCAGATAAACAACAACAGGGCTGAGTCCGGACAGGATTTGAGCCAGGACAGCAAACGGAGCAAGCTGTGCTGCTGCGGCGCTCAGTGCCTCACTTACCCTGACGGGAAAATGGGATTTTCCCAGCCTCGCTGGGGCTGTAATTATCCCTTATTACAAGAGGTTTTAATTAATGTTTTCTCAGCCTGCTGCTGGCTGTCTAAGAAAACGTAGGGAGGGATTTAAAGCTCGCAAGGATGGGGTGAATTAAGCCTTGTGCCCATTTCAGCGGGGAATGTGCTGAAGCAGAATGGAGGAATGTAATGCACATATAGATATACATGGATACATCTGCGTGCATATATTTATATACCAATACATTTATATGCAAACATATATGTGTATACACCTATATGCACATATCTATATAACAGTACAGTTATATGCATTTATCTTTGTAAAGGTACATCTGTACATATACATCTATACACCCCATGCATTGTGTTAGCAGATTAGTGGGAGTTTGGGATTCGATGATTCGCTTTGGCCGTCGGATTTGCTTGATTTCCCACCTCTTCCCTCCCGAAATGGCTACAAGTGGGCAGAAATGCTGGCATTTCCCATCAAAATGGGATGCGCCGGTGCGACTTCTCCCCTCTGCGTCGGGCATTTTGGGGACAGATCTCACCAAGGGGTGCGATCGCCTCCGTCTCCTCCTCCTCCTCCTCCTCCCTCTGCCCCCAGGGCCTCCGGCCGGCGGATGTCGAAGGTGGTCAGGGATTTCCTTTACGCCCAGAAGGTGCAAGCACCGGTGGAGATCTACTCGGAGTGGCTGAGTGTGGGCCACGTGGACGAGTTCCTCACCTTTGTCCCTGCATACGACAGGAAGGTAGTGTCCCTGCATCCCCAGTGTCACATGTGGCATCTGCTGCTGATGCAGAAAGCCCTTTATTTTGGCAAATCAGCAGAGAAAAAAAAAAACAAACAACACAACACAACAACTTGGCTTC
Organism: Cygnus atratus; assembly: GCF_013377495.2. Lineage (NCBI taxonomy): Eukaryota > Metazoa > Chordata > Aves > Anseriformes > Anatidae > Cygnus > Cygnus atratus. Next base: position 7,128,168 of record NC_066382.1, on the reverse strand, counting down.
TGAGCAAAAGGCAAGGCCAGCCCTGTGCGTGAATCGCCTTCCTTTTGGGTTGGCTTCCTGGAAAACGATGAGTGCCCTGTGCAACCCCTGGGGCTGGGTTTGGGCATGCATGGGCTGGCACGTGAAAATCTCCTATTTGCACGAAAAAAACCAAACAATCTTTTGGGCTCATCCACACAGGGTTTCCGGCTCCTGTTGGCCAGCCCCACCGCCTGCTACAAGCTCTTCCAGGAGAAGCAGAGGCAGGGCCATGGCGAAGCCACACAGCTCGTGGGTAAGGCAGCGGGCGAGGGAGTCCCAGCGGCAGCGGGTGCCAGCGGCGTCCCTCACCGCTGCACTGCCGTCCCCGCACAGGGATGTCGGGCACCGAGCGGAGGAGCATCGACGACATCCTGGCGGATGAGGGGCTGAGGAACGACAACAAGCATGTGCAGGTGCGCGGGGGTTTTGTAGCCGGGGTGGATTTGGGGAGCGCCTCTGCTCGCGTATGGCTGCTGGGTGGTTGATGCACGCAAGGGGAGCAGCTGCAAAGGGGCTGAGCACCCTTGGGTGCTGGCTGGGCCTCGGCTTTTGTCCCAGTGGGAGGTGTGAAACCCAAGGCAGGAGGTTGCTTGGGTTGGGGTGGGTTCAGGAGGTCTCTCAAAAAGAATGCAGTGGAGAACATGGGGCCTGGGCTGCAATAGGGCCCACAGGGGTCCGTGCGAGGGATTTGGGGAGGCAAGTCAGAGTCCCCGCTCTCTGCAGCGCTGCATCGACTGGAACCGCGACCTCCTGAAGCAGGAGCTGGGGCTGAGCGAGCAGGACATCATCGACATCCCCCAGCTCTTCATCCTGAATGGCTCCCGTGCGGACGCCTACTTCCCAGACATGGTGATACCCCCCCAGTGCCCCTTCTCCTCCCTCCCCACCACCTCCTCCCTTCTGCACCCTCCTTTTTCACCTTTTTGGGTGAAAAAAACCCTGCTTTTTGGTCCATCCGCAGGTGAACATGCTGGTGCTGGGCAGGCACCTGGGCATCCCCAAGCCCTTCGGGCCACTGGTGGCCGGGCAGTGCTGCCTGGAGGAGCGCATGCGGGCGCTGCTCGAGCCCCTGGGGCTCTCCTGCACCTTCATCAATGACTACTTCTCCTACCACGTCCTCTTTGGTGATGTCCACTGCGGCACCAACGTCCGCCGCAAGCCCCTAGCTGCCAAGTGGTGGCACATGGTGCCCTGAAGTGCCCAGGCAGGAGCTCCAGTCCATCCCGATGGTGGATGAGGGTGGATTTGGAGCATCTCAAAATAAAGCGTTTTGCCAATATGAGCACCAAGGTGCAGCATTTCCTCGCGGCCTGTCCTGTCTCAGCTTGGTTGAAAAAGTTGGAAACCTGTTTTTGTTATCAGAAGGGTTTTTGTGAGTGTGCTGCAATCAAGGCAGCATTCATCATGCTACCTTGGGGTCTGGGACCCCATCCCAGCTATCCTACAGTCCCTTGTCCCAGCTTCATAGTGAATCATCCCCCAGACTCCCCACATCAGCCCCCAAGTCCCCTCCCATTCGTTGGGACACCTCTTACCCCGTGCAGCACAAAGGTGAAGCCCCATGCTTGTGCAAAGCATTTCCCAGATGCCAATGAGAGCATTTCTTTTTCCCCTTTATGTTTACCCATTGCAACAGCTCCAAAAACATCCTCCCGCTGATGCACCAACTCTTCCATGCACCTGCGATCTTTTCCCCCTTTGCAGCTGCTCCCTCCTCTGTTCCTCTCCGCCTTTTCTTCACAAGCAGCTGCGGCGCTGCCCCGTGTCGTGTTTGTGCCCCTGCCTGGGCAAGCAGGAAGTGGCAGCAGGAACCAAAAGCAGCACCAAGCTGCTCTGGCACATGGCAGTGCTGACCTGGCAGCTACTGTGGGGCTAAAAACACTTTTATGGGGTAATTTGCAGGCTGTGATACATGGTGCAAAGTACCAAAAGGGTCACACGTCCCGTTTCAGGGCCCTGGTTTTGGAAAAAAGGTGATTTCTTGTCCCTCCAACCTGATTTTCCCCATGGATGGGGCTTGGCTGAGTTTCCCAACTTCCCCAGCCCCAGCACGGAGGTGAAATATTGAATTTCAGCAGCGCGTGACCCCCACAATGCTGTGAGTTGGAGGAGGACAGGTGCATCAACAAAGGCCTCTCCTACGCCCCAAAGAGGATTTTAATTAAAACAAAGATGGGCCAAACTGCAGTGGGTTTTGCTGTCCCTAATGCAGGTGACGTCCCGGATGCCATCCCGTGCAACGGATGGGCAAAGCGCCGAGGTTGCGCCCAAAAAAAGAAACATTAAAGCAGTTTTGTTGCTTTTTCCCAGCTGGGAGAATAAAACCTTTCATTGTTGTCTGTGCGAGGAGCCCTGGGAGGAGCGTGTCGCGGCGGCACCGGGAAATAAAACCCCTCTGAGCCCTGTGCTGGCACACCACCAGCTCAGCTCTGGTGTCGCACTGAATATTTTATGGCGTGGGGTTCTCCAGGGTGGCAGCGTTTCTTTGTTATGTTGGGGAAAAAAAGCACCGTTTGGGAGAAAGCAGAGGCTGGGGGCGTTCTTGGGGTGCGTTCCCCTGCCGCTGATTCATGCTTTGTCGCCGGAAAGCTCAGCAGTGCGCACCCAGCTGACAGCCCAGAGGTGGGATCAGGTCAAGCATTGGTTAATCCCCTCCCCGCGGCCAGGCTTTATAATCCCCTCGTGCCGCCCATCGCAGCACCCAAGGGTGCCCGGTGCCGCCGGCATGGCCCAGCAGCGCCGTGTCCACCTCTGCACCCAGCGCCCCACCAGCACCGTCTGCGTGCTGGGCACCGAGCTCTCCCTTGATGTCATGGGGTAAGTGGCCACGGTGTCCAAAAACCTGCTTTTGGCTTATTTTTCCCCCTCTTCCTGGAGGAATTAAAGGCTGGATTAGGTGAGGAGAGGGTAAAAATAGTGGTGGGTGGGCTGAGCCAAGGGAGGCAATGCTGCTGCGCTGGGTGGGCTCCCCAGGGGGTCTCAGCATCTGAAGGAAGGGGATCGCGCCCACTGGTGCTCGCTGTAGGATGGGATTGCACCCACCAGTGCCCGTGGCGGCTGCACAGCGCTCGGGATGCAGAGGAGGAGTTTGCAAACACCAAGGAGAAAGAGCTTTTGGGTGCAAAAACCCCCAGGGAGCTCCAGGTGGTGCATCTGGCTGCACTTCTCTTCCTCACTTGAGCATCCCATGCCAGGGGTTCCTGTGTCCTCTGATCGGGGTGAAGTAGAATTATTCCCCTGTTCAGGGGAGTCCAGAGAGTTAAACCGTGGAGGCGCTGCTTACTGGGGCGTTACCTCCAGCCATCCGTGTGTTTTACCAGCTTTGCTGGCCCCAGTCCAGTTTCAAGTTCTTTCCAGCAGCAAGTTTTTCTTTTTTTTATTTTCCAACCTGGTTCAGTTCTGCATTTTCTATTGTTTTGTGCATCTCCACGCTGCCCAAAACACGGTTGCTGACCCATGGGCACCAGCAGCAGCAGGAGGGGGGGGTTATCCCCCCTCCTCACAGCACCTCAGCAGGTCCCTGCGGATGGATCCTGCCCAGGCCATGTCCTCTGCGCTGGCACGAGCGATGCAGGCTGCAGCCTGCCTGGCCGCCGGCACTTCCCTCCGGCCCCATCTTGGTTCTTGCAACTGTCATGGCTCTGCTTCGCTGTGACGGGGATGTATTTGCTGCTGCGGGGCAAATTGCAAATGTTTGGGACACCCCATGCAAAAATAACAATAATAAATATGCTCTGAGTTTTTGTTGCAGTTGAATATAAATGAATATTGCAGCATTGGTGGCATATGGCAGGATTTGACAAAACTGAGCGCTGCAGGATCTGTTGCTGTTGCATATTGCAGGTTTTGTTGCATTTGAATATGGCAGCATTTGTCACAGTTGAATATTGCAGGACTTGTTGCAGTTTGCAGCGTTTGTTGCAATTGAATATGGCAGGATTTGTCACAGCTGGACACTGCTGGCTTTGATTCAATGTTGTAGGACGTGTTACATTTTGCAGGATTCATTGCAATCAAACATTGCAGGACTTGCTGCACATTGCAAGATTCTTTGCATTCTGCAGGGTTTGTTGCAATCGCACCTTGCAGGACTTGTTACACCTGCACACCTAGCACTGTACCACTGCAGCAGTGCCCAAAGCACCCCTGTGGCTCTCACTGCTGCGCTCCCCCCCAGGTCGGCGCCCAAAGATGCCGTTGCCTTCCACGTGCAGGGGACGCCGGGCGTGAAGGTCTATGTGGTGCACGAGACGCAGAGCGTGAAGCTGCCCTCCAGCGTCTGCCGCTGGCCCCTGGCCGCCAGCACCGAGGTGCTGCTGACCATGGAGGCGCTCAGCAAGGATGTCGGTGATGAAAAGGTTGGTGCCGGCCATCCAGGAGGATCCGGCCCCTCTCTGGATGACTCTGAGCTCGCCGGCTGTGTTGCAGGTCAGGATTTCCTATTTTGGGGAGGCCAGCGGGGTGCCGGTGGGCAGAGCCATGCTGTACCTCACCTGCGTGGGTAAGTTGGGCTGCTTTGTCCCTAAAACGCGGTGTCACTGCGGCGCCCACCCCGATGAGCATCCCTGTCCCCGCAGACGTCTCACTGGATGCCGACACCAGCCGCAGCGGGTCAGTGGGCAGGACGCTGATGGACAAGGTAATGTGGGGACTGCAGCCCCCGACCCCATCGCTGTCCCTGACGGTGTTCTCAGCCCCGCTTTGCTGTCCCCAGGCCTCATGGACGTGGGGTCCCGACGGGCACGGCGCCATCCTGCTAGTGAACTGTGACCGCGACGACCCCAAGAGCCGGGTGATGGATAACCGCGACACCGCCGTGCGCTCCTACGAGGGTACCGCCGCACACCTGGCTCGCTTTTTCTGCTTTTCCTTGCTTTCCATGACTTTCCTCCCCAACTTGTCCTCGCTGTCGCCCTAGACCTGAAGGACATGTCGCAGATGGTGCTGCGGACGCGTGGTCCCCGCACCATCTTCACCGGCCACCGCCTTGTCCTCCACGTGGATTTCGGCGACGCTGACAAAGTCGGCGTTTTCTACGGCGGCAGTGAGTGCCGGCACCAGGGCGGGGGGCCGCTGTAGACCCCTGTGTTAATGGGGTGGGGTGGGTAAAATGAGAGCAGACGCCTCTCAATTGCATGCCGGGGGGGGGTTGCTTTTGGTGAGGGTGCCGGATGGTGGTGTGCTCGCCGCAAGGCTCCACGTGCATGCCCGATGCCCGGCGCAGTGGCCGCGGGGCGAGCTGCCCCTGTCGCAAGGCTTTAAGCGAAGAAGCGGAGGTGAAACCCTGCAGGTCGAGGGTGGGCACTCAAGGGCGCAGCTTGTGTCTGCAGACAGCGTCTCGCTGGAGGAGTACAAGCACGTGCTGGGGGGTGAGAAGCTCGCCTACGCCGTGAAGCCCAGCCGGCACCAGGAGGAGAGCACCTTCTACGTGGAGGGGCTCTCCTTCCCCGACGCCAGCTTTTCAGGGCTGGTGTCCTTCCATGTCACTCTGCTGGAGAGCCCCGAGAAGGTAACACCATAAATCGGGCTGGGTTTTACACATAAAGGGGGGAGCGATGGTCCATCCTTGTGGCCCCCCCATCCTTGCAGGGCTTGCTGGAAATACCGATCTTCACGGACACGGTGGTTTTCCGCGTGGCTCCTTGGATCATGACGCCCAACACGCTGGCGCCGCTGGAGGTCTTCGTGTGCAGGTGGGTGGTGGCATGCGGTGGCCGCATCCTGCCCGGCTCCGCCGCATCCCCACCTCTGTGCCTCTTCGATTCCCAGTGTGGAGGACAACGAGGACTTTGTGGCAGCCGTCAGCGCCGTGGCTGAGGAAGCCAAGTGCCCTGTGACCATCTGCCCGCTGCCAGAGAACCGCAACGACCGCTGGATCCAGGTGGGTGCCCGAGGGGGCTGAGACCCCCCTGGGGTGCAGCCCTGCAGCTCCACGGGGCTCCCCCCTCTTCTCTGCTGCCTCCACAGGATGAGGTTGAATTTGGCTATGTGCAAGCCCCCCATAAGACGTTCCCTGTGGTCTTCGACTCACCCCGTGACCTAGGGCTGAAGGATTTCCCCGTCAAGAGCATCCTGGTACCCACGGGACGTGTTCTCCGTCCACCTACCTTCCTGGCATTAGCGAGGCGTATCGCTACACTGAGGCAGTCTGCAAGATGATGATGATGATGATGATAAATCACTAAGGACCAGGGTTTAGTGGTGGGACTCAGTAGGTCAGGTTGATGGTTGGATGTGATGATCTTGAAGGTCCTTTCCAACCCTGATGAATCTGTGCCTCTATAATGGATACATCTCTGTTTTTGCACTTATGGGAAGAGGATTAGCTGAGTCAGCAGGCACATTTGGTAAAGGGGCGTTGTGCTTTGGGGTTTTGGCATCCCTGAGAAGGGCTTTTAAAGTCATCCTTGCTTTCCCCCCCCCCGAGGGCCCTGATTTTGGCTACGTGGCTCGGGACGTGCTGAAGGATGCCTCCAGCCTCGACTCCTTCGGCAACCTGGAGGTCAGCCCGCCGGTGACGGTGGGGGGCAAGGAGTACCCGCTGGGCCGCATCCTGATCGGCAGCAGCTTCCCCAGGTGAGGGGCCGGGTTTTTTGGGGTATGCCGCCGAGAGGTGCCCCTCACCCTGGGGCTGTCACCCCACTCGTGCCCCCCAGGTTTGGTGGCCGGCGGATGGCCAGGGCCGTGCGGGATTTCCTCTTCGCACAGCGGGTGCAAGCACCCGTGGAGCTCTACTCCGACTGGCTCCACGTCGGGCACGTCGATGAGTTCCTCAGCTTCATCCCCGCTCCTGATCGGAAGGTAGGCAGCCCTTGCCTGGGGTGCATTTTGTAGGGTGCAGCCATCACACTGCTGCCCCCAAATCACCCCTCTCCATCCCCAGGGTTTTCGGCTGCTCCTGGCCAGCCCCAGCGCCTGCTACCAACTCTTCAAGGAGAAACAAGAGCAGGGTTTTGGGGAGGCAGCGATGTTTCAGGGTAGGGAAGCTGGGGGACCCCGCCAGCTCCGCCCCCCCCCAATGTGTCCTCCCAGCATGGGGTGAGAGACTGCTTCCCCTCTGTGCTGCAGGACTGCAGGCGGTGCCCAAGCCAACCATCAATGAGATCCTGGCTAACGAAGTGCTCCGGAAATTCAACAGCTACGTGCAGGTGAGGAAGGGGAGTGAGGAGATGCTCTGCACCCCTCCCTGGCTGCCCCGCTGTCCCTCTTTTCCCCATCCACCTCCCCGTCCCTCTGTCCATCTCCCCATCTCCTTATCCCTCTGTCCATCTCCCCACCTCCCCATCCTTCTGTCCGTCCATCTCTTCCTCTCCCAATCTCCATGTCTACATCCCCATCCCAACCCTGTCCCCCCACTCCCCCATCCCTCCCTCTCTCCCCATCTACCTCTCGCTCCCACTCCCCGGCCCCCCGAGCCCCCCAGCCCCCCCGACCCCCTCGCCACCCTCCCTCCCTGGCAGAACTGCATCAGCTGGAACCGGGACATCCTCAAGCGGGAGCTGGGGCTGGCCGAGCAGGACATCATCGACATCCCCCAGCTCTTCCAAGGCAATGAGCAAGCCCACGCCAACGCGTTTTTCCCTGACATGGTAACAAGGAGCTGCAGGGATGGTTTGGGAAGGGGGGGGGGGGGCTCGCTGTGAATTTAGGGTTGCATGCTGCCATCCATCCGTCCGCAGGTGAACATGCTGGTGCTGGGCAGGCACCTGGGCATCCCCAAGCCCTTCGGGCCACTGGTGGCCGGGCAGTGCTGCCTGGAGGAGCGCATGCGGGCGCTGCTCGAGCCCCTGGGGCTCTCCTGCACTTTCATCAACGACTACTTCTCCTACCATGCCCTCTCCGGAGAGGTCCACTGCGGCACCAACGTCCGCCGCAAGCCCTTCGCCTTCAAGTGGTGGCGCATGGTGCTCTGAGCCACCCTGGCTTTCCTCCTTTTTTTCCCCCCAAATCCTTCTCCCCATTCCTGCAAGTGCCTTCAGCAGCAGTGGCCCCCCCCAGCTCCCTGTTGGAAATAAACCAGGGCTGCGGCTTGCTCCCAGCTTCCTGCCTCTTCCTGGGTGCTCAGGCTTGAAGTTTTGCTGTAAATGGGGTGATTTTTTTTTATTTATTATTTTTTTGCGGTGCTCTTGGCACGATGCTGTGGGCTGACAGCAGGTGATGGGACATTGGCGTTGCTCTCCCAGCACAGGAATTAAAGACATATCTAAAGGGTGTGGGGAAGAGAGTTTGGTGGCATTATGCAGTCCTGCTGCAGTGCTGCATGTGGGAAAAGGCACGTGCAGGTGTGCAAAAAAAGGTCCCCATACATGTATGCACAAAAATACACATGCAGGCTCAAAAAATATGCATGAACGCACCAAAAATATGAATGCCTAACACACGCACATGCACACAAAAAGCCATGTATGCACAAAAGGATGGGCACATATACATGCATGGAAAAAAATGCACAGATGCGTGCACAAAAACGCGCGCGTGGACAAGAGCCCAGACAAAAATACATGCGTGGACAAACACATGCACACAAAGAAATGCATGCACACAAAGAAATGCATGCGTGCACAAAGCCACACGCGCATGCACATACATGCACGCACTGCTGTTTGCCTGCAAAATACCAGGGAAATAGTGGGGAGCTGTTTTGGGACGGAGGGCCGTGTCAGCAGCAGAATGGTGCCCTCTAACGGCTGTGGATTTGCTTTTGGCAATACTGGGGCAGGGCCCGTGTTGCATTGAGGGGAGGGAAGAGCATCCCCGTCCCTTCTGGTTAAAAAGCCAAAGAAAAAGGGGGCAGGGAGAAAGGTGGGGAGATGCCAGGACAGGGTACTCAGGGGTGCTTCTGCAGGCTGCACTCCCTGCTCCCAGCCAAACCTTTGGGACTGGGGTGTGCATCGGGGCCGAGGAGCAGAGCCAGGGGGTGTACACAATGACGTCGTTTATTTAAACATTTACTCCAAGAAATATAAAAAAAACATGAAGAGGACAATTACAGCACTAAACCAGGAACCTGTCGTCTCACCTAAAAGGAACGTTGCTCCGAGAGCCTCGTGGTTTATTATTATTTTATTCTTCCAGCCTCCTCCTTCGCTCGCCCGCTGCCAGGACACGGCGGCACATGGGGGAGAACATTACCAGGAGCACCGATTCGAGCCTCAAATATTTTGTGTAAAAGCAAGACAAGCCCAAATTGCTTTTGGGGGGTGAAAGTGGGGGTTTTGCTGTTTTTTCCACCCCTATCATGACACAGTCCGCAGCATCCCCTCGTACCCATTTGGGGTAGGCAGCTGATGGTGATGACCCTGAAATATTCATTGCAGGTAGAAAAAATTGGGGGATAAGGCTAGAAAAGCCCCGTTGTGGGGTGCTGCATGCACCCACCTCCTCACCACCCATTTTCAGAAGGGCTGGGTACTTGCAGCAAATGCTAGTATTGCTCAAGAAAACAGAATATCCAACTTCTCCACCCTGCTGCTCTCCCTGTCCTGGAAGTTTTGACTCTAACACACCAAAACAAACCCCAAAATAAACCCCAAAGCAAACATAAAGAACCCCCTTTTAATTCGTTTTTTTCCATAAAGTACTGCAAAATTCCCCGCAGGGCCACGTGGCGCACCGCCAGCGACCTGCCAGGGAGAGTGGAAAGGAATTTTAAAAAATCAAAATAAACCCTAAAAACTAAAAAATAAAATAAAATAATAATAAAAAAAACACCCTTGGGTTTTGTGGAGGCAGAGCCGGGCTCTGCGTATAAAGGCACCTCGTTTCTCCAGCACAGTGCACAGCGTTGCCTGAGGAGGGGCTTTTGGCAGATACCAGGCAGTGGAAATAATAATAATAATAAAAATAATAATAATTAACAAAAAAAAAAAGGGAAAAGCTTGCATGACGCTTCAGGGCCCGCTCTTCATACCTGAGATCGCCCTGGGATGGGCAGCGGGGGGGGCGTTGGGGGGCGCGAAAGCGGGGGGCAGGTGGCTTGGGGGCATCCAGCCCCCAAATGATGCAGGGCTGGGGAGAGGACCCGCTTTGTCCCCCGAGAGTGAGGGACAACAGGCTTGTCCCTAAATCCTCCTGGGAAAAAGGGATGCTGGGGATCAGAACCTCACAATTACAGCACCCAAAGTGGAGGCTGCTTGGGAGAAATGCCAAAAAAAATGCAATATTGCAGGGCAAAAAGGCATTTTGCGGTGTTTTGCTTGAGTTTTGCTCTGAGCCCGCAGCTGGGTGCTTGTGGGGAAATTTGTGGCTAGGAAAAGGAAAAAGAATAGTAAAAAAAATGGACACCTGTTCAGGCGAACCCGGCACCTTCCTTTCTGTGCGAAACAGCAGAGAAAAGAGAAAAAAATAACAAAACCAAACCAACAAAACAACAATGAAAAAGCCTGGATGTGCCAAAAGGTCCTGCTAGGGTTGGGATGGGAACTCAAACAGCCACGGGGGAAGGTCTTGGCCGTGGTGCTGAGGGAAAAACCCAACGCTTTGGAAATTGTAGGAGAACAGGTAGTTAAAACCGCGGATCGCTTGGAAAACCGGGGTGGGCGGCTCGGCTGCCCCCCGGCCCCTCAGAGGGTGCGGGGGTTGTACTCGGGCAGCTTGCGCAGCTTCTCCTTCTCGGCGTCGCTCTCGTCACGGGCGATCACCAGCGAGTGGGCGTAGCCCATGGCCACCTGGGGGCAGAAGGGGAAACTGAGGCAAAAGCATTTCCTGCTGACTTGGAACCCCCGTTCTTTATACGGGGCCATGCTTGAGGAGCGTCCCATGGGTGGGAGCACCCAGTGGGTGGCAGCACCCAGTGGGTAGGCACAGCCCATGGGTGGCAGCATCGCAGGGGTGGCAGCAGTTGGGAGCATTACACGGGTGGGAACAACCCAAGGGTGGCACTGTCCCACGGTTTGGTAGCCCAAGGGTGACAGCATCTCAAGGGTGACAGACTCCCATGGGTTGGAAGAACCCAAGGGTGCACGTATTCGGGTCCCTGCTCACCTGCTCCGTGTAGATCCCATCCAAGGTCTTCACCTCTTGGGCAGCCGTCGATGACTTGGGCTTGTGGTCCCCGTAGCCCTGCAAAACACAAGCACGCCCCCTAAATAATCAGCTTGGGGGGGGGGGGGGGGGGGACGACACACAACACCCAGAGCCCCTGCACCAAATGATTTAGGGGGAGGGATGGGTAAATCTGGGTGCTGGATGGCTGGGTGCTGGTCAGTCCTTACCAGCTCTCCGAAGGTGGGAGATGGCCCCCAGCTGATGGTGCTCTCATCTGCCGCCACGATGATGCTGCTCTTCCTACAGTGGGGTGCAAGGCAGTGACCCGCGGTCCCAGCAACCCCCCCCCCTCCCAGCACGCCAAACACCAGGAAAAGGAGATTTGGGGGGTCCACCACTCACCCACAAGCCAGGCTGCGGATCTTCCAGCCGCACAGATCCTGCACGGCTTTGGGGTACATGGTGGACTCGCGGGAGGTGTTGGTGGCACCCCAGAAAAACAAGCCGCCTGCAAGCCATGAAAACACACGGTCAGGTCCGTGCCTCCCGCCTCGAGCATCCCCATGGCAATGTAAATAACGGCAGATTTGCTTGAATAGGCCAAAATTAGGGGCTTGGGGCATGCCACCCACCTGTTTCGCTGACGGCGAAGGAGCAGGTGTAGCCGGCGTAGATCTGCGCTGCCCCGCGGCCCGGGAAGTCGAAGAGCTTGACCAGCCGCGGCACCATCTCGTCCTTCTGCTCCGCGTGGCCCAGCCGCCCGTAGCCGCCGAAGCCCCAGGAGAAAACACGCTTCTGCGAGTCCAGGACGAGCTGGGGACGGAGGGACATCCGCGGTGAGCCGGGCAGCTCGGCGCAGGGAAAGCTGCAGCGACTGCACGCACTGCAGCACACACTGCAACGCCTGCTGCAAGCGTCACCCTTAAACACACGCTGCAGTTCTCTATCCTTAAATACACCCTGCCAGAGTGTGAGCCTACTCACACTGCAACTATTTATTCTTGAATGCGCACTGTAAATTCTCTGTCCTTGAGTGCATGCTGCAAATCTGTCCTCGAATGCATGCCACAAGTATTTCCTCCTAACCCACCCTGCAAATCTGTCCTTAAGTGAACGTCACAGATCTCTATCCATAAATGCGTGCTGCAAGTACTTATCCTTAAATGCACCCTGTGAATCTCTATCTGTAAATGCATGTTGCAAATATTTATCTTTTTAAATGCACCCTGCAAATCTATATCCTTAAATGCCTGCTGTAACTATTTATCCTTGAATGTGCACTGCATTTCCTCCTAAATGCATGCTGCAAATCTGTATCCATAAATGAACACTGCAAATACTTATCCTTAAGTGCATGCTGCAAACCGTTATTCTTAAATGCATGGTGAAAGAACTTTTCCTTAAACGCAGGCTGCAAAAATTTACCTGTAAATGCACCCTGCAAATTTCTGTCCATAAATGCATGCCGCAAACTTTTTATCCCTAAAAGCACACCGCAAACTTGTTATCCCTAAATGCATGCTGCAAACAGTAAGAGTGGGCAACTGCAGGTCACAGCTGGGTTTGCTGAGGGGATGCGTGGGTACAGAGGCCTGAATCTTCGACTGGCACCCCAGCCTTTGTCCACTCCTTCCTGCTCCTCCCCAGCACCAAAAAAGCCAAAGGTACGGGCTTAGCCACAGCTTAGTAAGACAAACTGAAGCAGGGGGAAACAGCAGGAAGGGATGGATTTTTTTTTGCCGCAATAACAAATTTGCAAAAAAAGGATGCAGTGATGGAAAGCAAAGCCCTCGGTGCGAAAACCCAAAGGATCCTATTTCTGACTCCTCACCGTGTGGTTGGCCCCGCACGCCACGTCCCGCACCACCACGTTGGGGACGGGCAGGATCTGCCCATCTTTGGTCTTCTCGATGAAGATGGCCACGCGGCGCGGCACCAGCTCGCAGTCATACTCGATCCGCTGCGCGCGGGCGATGAACTTCCCATCTGAGTTGTGCCCTGTGCAGGGGCACCGCATTACAAAGCCATCCCCTCTCCGCTTGCAAACCCTTCACAGTTTTAGGTTTGCACCCCACTTTGGGATTTACTTTTGCTGGCGTTACAGGGGAGCAGCACGGCGCAGGTCGCGCTTTGCTGCTGCACCAGCTCCATTTCACCGTTTCACAGATGGGAAAAGGGAGGCAGAGAAACCCCCCACCCCCCCCCCACATCATAGCTCAAACCTTTAAAAAAAGGCCCCAAAATATTACCGTACCCAGCTGCCCATACTCAGGGCACCCAAAGGAGTAGAGGTTTCCTTTGCAGTCCATGATCATGCTGAATTCGGCCCCACAGGCCATTTTGGTGATGGGCTGCCCATTGTACATGATCTGCAGAAGCAGAAAGGGGATAAAAAGTCAAGAAAAAGGCAAAAAGCTGAATTTCCTGCGGGAGGAAACACCTCCGGGAGCTCACCCCCACCCCAGCTTCTTTTCTTTGGCCACCAGTTTTCACCTCCAGGAACATCCAGACCTAAAGCCCCAGGTTTTCACCTGAAAAAGGGAACCAGACGACCCCCAGGGTAGAGGTTTAGGCTGGTGGGCATGGGGAAACCCCCAAATCCTTCAACATTTGTATCAAATTTTTGAAAAATGTTTTTTTCCACGTTGTGCTTTATCCACCCAATTTCAAAGCCAGCTGCATCTTCAATAGGAAAGCCCTTGCACCCTACAGGGGTTTGGGCTGTGCTAGGGGCTTTTTCAATGAAAAACCAAAAACGTGGTGTTTTTCATCCCTCAAAAAAAGGGGAAAGCATCGAGAGGAGTGGATTTACCTGTGTAGGGCTTGGAACAGCATCCGTTTGGTTGCCAAGCCCCAGCTGCCCCATTTTATTCTCCCCAAAGGCGAACACGGAGCCACTCTCTGCAAGCCACGAAGAGGGAAAAAAGTCAAATTACGGGAAAACACGGCCGTTTTAGGGCATTTTGCAGGAAGCGGGAACTTCTCCCATACCTGTGAGAGCCAGCGTGTGGTTGCGGCCGCACGCTGCCAGCACGATGGCCTCGCTGCCCAGCACCTCGATAAGCTTGGGGGCTTCCACGCGCTTGGTGTCCCCGTGGCCCAGCTGCCCCTTCTCATTGCGACCTAGCGAGAACGAGCGGTTTGGGGGCTGCAAACCGGGAGGACGAAGCCCCCCGGCGTGGCACCGCCAGGTTTTGCATCGTTTTTTTGGGGGGCTTCGCTCACCCCAGCTCCAGAGCTTGCCCTCGGCGGTGATGAGGAGGCTGTGAGCCGCGCACGGTCCCGACACCACGCTCCGCACCTGAATACCTGAGAGACACCCATACCTGTGTGGCCCCCACAGATTCTGGCCCAGGTTCCGATATGCAGCTGGTGGGAAAAAGGCAAGAAAAGAGGGCGCGCGGCATTAAATACTGCTTTGGGGCTGCTCTGCGCCAGCTTCGGTGCTGCACACGCGGGCCGCAGCAGTGCGCTTTGCTCACCTTGCTGCTTAGGCACTTCTTTGCGGCCGATCAAGTCCCAGTTGGTGGCTCCGAAGATCAGGAGCTGCCCTCGGCACTTGGAGCCCTCGAGTTTCTGCAATGGGCAGGGAGAATTCATCAGCCTTCCCGCGGCCACCTCGATCTCGTGGGGGTTTTTTGCATGCGGGGTAGGGTAAGTCTACAGAACATCCCAGCTTCCAAGTGCTCTCCCATTCCTTCCTTATTTTGCATCCAGGCTTGCAATCGAAACTGCATTTCTGAGCTAAATGGTAGGGGGACGAGGGAGATTTTTTGCAGTTTGACATTAAAGCCCCTGCTGCACCCCCAGAAGGGAACAGGAGCAAAACGCTCCCCTTTCTTGGCTCCCCCTCCTTGCCCACTGGCAAATGGGTCTGAAACGTGGGGTTTTGCTCTTTGCAGGAAGGAGCAGGGATCTGCACAACGCCCAGTGCTGGTTAATTAGTAATTACGTTTTTTCCCCGTCTAAAAGGATGCCGCGACACTAGGCAGAGCCACAAAGAGGAGAGCACATGCAGCATGAGCTGTCTGCGCAGGGCGGGGGGCAAAGGGTTAATCTTCCAGGTTCAATGCAAAAAAAAGTGGATTATTTTTGCGAAAGAAAAAAAAAAAAAGCTGCTGCCAGCTTGCCTCCCCATGCATGGGGTGGGAAGGAAAATACGCAGGGCTGCAAAAGGAACAAGAAAATCAGCGTGGCTTAAAACCACTCGTTTAAACCCACCCGGGTCCGGTCTCGCACCGATTTTTGCAGTTTCTGCTTTTTGCAGCAAACGAAGTTAGAGGGAGCTATAAACGGCAGGAAAAGCACAGGGCGTGGGGACGGACAGACGGGTGGATGCGGGGTGTAAAAGCACCTCAGGCTTTGCAGCCGGGGGGGGGGGGTCCTAGGAAGGCCCCCCCCAAAATAAAGGGGGGCTGCCTGGGGCGCATGCGTGGAGCCGCCTGCCCGGGGCGGCCGCGCGGGAACCTCAAAGCGCGTGCTCAGCTGCGTGCGCCCGCCCGGGGAACCCCCAAAATGAGGCGGAGAAGGGGAAAAAAGGGAGCGGAGCAGCGTGCTTGAAATGCAAAGCGGGAGGGGGCAGGCTGGAAGGGGGTGCAGAAGTGGGGGGCACCGCACGTGCACGCACCCCCACGTTGCACATGGGATTTCTCACCGCTGCGCTGGGTTAAAAATTCCCCAAATGGGTCAACTCTGACAAAACAACCCAAAAGCTATTTTTGGACTTCCCTTTGGCATGAATTAGGACAAAGGAGGGGGGGGCTCCTGGTGCTGGAAAAAAGGGGGAACCTGCACCCCGCCCACTGGCACACATTAGGGGTGCAATCTGAGGATGGGAGCTGGGGGGCAATTTAGGGGATGCAAATAGGATGCAGCCTTCGGGGGGGCAATGAAGTGATTTTGATAAGGGGGGGCAAGCTGCAAGCAGAAGTCAAGGGGCACAATGAAGGGGGGGTGACTTTAGGGGTGCAAAACACATTTAAGGGGTGCAACCTCGGGCAGTGATTTGGGGATGCAGGCAAGGGGGCGATTTGGAGGTGCAGTAAAGGGGATGGGATTTGGGGGATGCATTTAAGGGGTACAATTTGGGGATATTTCCTAGCGGGGGTGAGGTGGGGGCATGCAATGAGGCGTGCTCTAGGGGAGTGCAATGAAACGCTGCGTTATTGGGGTGCAGCGGGGGGGGATGAAGTGTCTTAGGGGGTGCATTAAAAGGGGTGCAATGAAGGGATGCATTAAAGGGGTGCAACGGGGCGAGTGGGGCCCGTTAAAGGGGTGCACTGGGGATGTAATGGGTGTGCAGTGACGGGGTGCAGTAAAGGGGTGCAACTGGGGGGGTGCATTAGGGGCTGCAAGGCAGATGTGCAACGGGGGACACCGAAGGGTGCCAGGAGGGGGGCCAAAAAGGGGGTGTTCACCGAGGGGGTGCATTACGGGGTGCCACGGAAGGGAGTGTGAAGGGGTGCAGTGGGGGGCAGTGAGGGTACGATGAAGGGGTGCCACTGGGGTGCAACGGGGGGAGTCCAGTAGGGGGGTCAGTAAGGAGTGCTATGAGGGGGTGCAGCGGGGGGGGGGGGGGGGGGTGTCCAAAGAGGGTGCAGTTTAGGGGGGTGCAACACGGAGGTGCAAAGATGGGGTGCAGACAGCACTTTGGGGGGGTGATGGGAGTGCAAAGAGGGGGGGTGCGACGGGTGCATTAGGGGGTGCAACGTAGGGGTGCAAAGGGTGCATACGGGGATGCAATGCAGGGTGCAAAGGTGGGGTTGATTGGGGGGTGCAAAGGGGGGGTCCTTTAGGGGGCACAAAGAGAGGGTGCATTAGCTGCCACGGGGGGTGCAGAGGAGCAAAGGGGGGTGCACTGGGGGCACAAAGGGGGGTACAAAAGGGGGGGGTGCATTGAGGGTGCAAAGGGGGGGTACAAAGGGGGGGCGTTAAGGGGGGTACGAAGAGGGGGGTGCAAAGGGGGGGTGCAAAGGGGGGGTGCACTGAGGGTGCAAAGAGGGGGTGCCGGGGGGGTTCTCGGGGGACGCGGGGGGTACGAAGGGGGGGGTCACGAAGGGGGTGCCCAGCGGGGAGCAGGGGGGGGGGCCCCTCCCGCGCCCCGCTCACGATGCGCTCCTTGCTGTGCTCGGGCTCGCAGATGACCACGGCCTGGCCCCGCGCCGCCCCGCCGGGCCCTGGACCCCCGACGTTGGCTCCCGGGCCGGGCCCCCCGGGCCTGCCGGGCCGCCTCCCGCCGGGGCTCCCGTCCCGCGGCCGCCGCTCCCGGGGCGCCTCCTCCTCGCTGCTGCCGCCGCCGCTGCTGCCGCCGCCGCCGCCTCCTCCTCCTCCTCCTCCACCTCCTCCTCCTCCTCCTCCGCCGCGATCCGGCCGCGGCCGCCGCCTCCCTCCCGCCGCCGCCGCCGCCGCCCCGGGCCGCCGCCTGCCGGGGCCCGGCTCCCAGGGCGGCCCCGCCGCCTTCCTCCGGGGCATGGCGCCTGCCGAGGGAGCGCCGCCGTCACCCGCCGAGCGCCGCCGCCGGCCCGGCCCGGCCCCCCCCCCCCCAACCCCCCCCCACCCCAGCCCCGGCCCGGCCCAGCCCCCCCCCCTCCTCGTCCCCCCCCCAAGCTCTCGGCGGCCGCCACAAAGCGGGGAGAGACGGCCCCGGGCCCGCCGGGGGACCCCCCCCCCCCGGAATGGGGCTGGGGGAGGTTTGGGGGGGGGCGTAAGGGGATGGGGGGGTGCAAAGGGGGGGAGCAAAGGGGGGACTTGCAAATGGGGGGCGCAAGGGGGGGGTGGAAAGGAGCGATTTGCAAAGGGGGGGGGTTGCAAACGGGGTGCAAAGGGGCGATTTGCAAAGGGGGGGTGCAAAGGGGGGTGGTAAAAGGGGGGTGGTAAAAAGGGGGGTGTAAAGGGGCGACCTGCAAAGGGGGGTGCAAAGGAGCGATTTGCCAAGGGGGGGCTTGTAAAAACGGGGGTGGTAAAAGGGGGGGGTGCAAAGGGGCGATTTGCAAAAGGGGGGGGTTGCAAACGCGGTGCAAAAGGGATTTGCAAAGGGAGGTGCAACTGGGGGGGGGGTTGCAAAACGGGGCGAAGCAAAGCAGCGAGTTGTAAAGGGGGGGCTGCAAACGGGGGGGTGCAAAGGGGGGGTTGCAAGAGGGGGGGGTTGCAAAGGAGCGATTAGCGACGATGGGGTTGAAAAAGGGGGGGGGTTACAAAGCAGGGTTTTTAAAGGAGCGATTCGAAAGGGTCGTTTGTAAGGGGGGCGGTCGCACCCCCCAGGTTACAGTACCGGAGCTGCGGGTGGAAAGAAATAAAATAATAAAAGCCGCCCCCCCCACCCCCCCCCAAATGAAAAGGGCCCAGAGACAAAAAGCCCCCCCCCAGTCCCCCGAGGAAAGCGGAGGGGAGCAGTGCCC
This sequence comes from Cygnus atratus, assembly GCF_013377495.2. Taxonomy (NCBI): domain Eukaryota; kingdom Metazoa; phylum Chordata; class Aves; order Anseriformes; family Anatidae; genus Cygnus; species Cygnus atratus. Next base: position 7,109,764 of record NC_066382.1, on the reverse strand, counting down.
GCTGGGGGGGGGGGGGCAGCGGGACCCCCCCTCCTCTTCCCCCCCCCCCCGCTCTCGGTGGGGGCCCCGCTTGTGTCGCTGCCGCCTCCAGCCCTTTTCGGCTACTCGGCTGCTACTTTTGGGGGGGGGGGTAGTTCTTTTGTTTTGTTTTGTTTTTTGCTTGCGGCCAGGTCGGGGGGGGGGGGGGGGGGAATTTTATAGGAGGGGCGCAAAAAAAAAAATTTAAGCGGGGGCCCCGGGTCGAGCAGTTCGGGCCGCCCCCCCCCCCCCGGTGGCTCCGTCTCTTCCCCTCTGTCTGCCCCTGCTTTTTTTTTTTTTTTATTGATTTTGAACAATGGGATCTCTGTCTGTCTCCCATTAAACCACGTGGATCCGCCTTCCTTCCTTCTCTTTTTTTTTTTTTTTTTTAGCCCCCCCTTCCCTCCTCCTCCCGCGCCCCCCCAACTTCGTGCCCCCCCCCCCCGCCCCCCACCCCCCCTCGGCACGATTGCAAACCTGTTTTAGGGCGAAGGGTGCAGCATAAAGAAAGCACCAACTCGGGGCCTTTGCAATATTTTTGGTGGTGTTTCCTGTTGCAGAAAAAGGAGGTTGTGTTTTTTTGTTTTTTTTTTTTCCTCCCTTTCCTCCCCTAGCGCCCACCCACCAGATGCACTTAAAATGTAAATATGAGCCGCCAGAACAAATGCTACAATACAAAACAGAAACACATGTACGGGCAGGAAAAAAAAAAAAAAAAAAAAAACCGCTTTGGAGAGGAAGAGGCTGCGAAGTCCGGCTGTGCACACACAGCTCCATCTTTAGGGCAGGAAGACTCCGGGAGGGCATCGCGCTTTCCCCTTGTTGCAAAGATATTTTATTATTATTTTTTTTCCCCTGAGGAAAGGCGCACACCACTTCTTGCAAAACGCACCCCCCTTATTGGAATGCATTTCCTTTCATTTTTGCCAAGGAAAGATGCACGTGCTCACTGTGTTGTAAAGAAATTCTTTTGCAGGTGCAGAGATGCGCTCACTCCGCTTACTGCAAAGAGTTTTCTTGCCATGGAAAAAGAATGCACTCGTTCCTTTTATGGCAAAGACTTTTTGCAGAGGAAAGATGCATTTATTCCCATTGTTGCAAAGCAAGTATTTTTGCAGAGGGAAGATGCACTCATTCCCCTCCTTGCAATGAGATTTTTAATTTATTTTTTTTTCCAGGAGGGAAAATGCACTCATTCTCTTTATTGCAGTTTTTTTTTTCTTCCTCTTTTCCCAACAGAAAGATTCCCTTTTTTTTTTTTGTAAAGCTCTTGCAGGAGGGAAGATGCACGCAGCTGCCCCAACCCTCCTCAGCAGCTGCATTTTAGCCTCTCGGCCCCAGTGCCGTACAGGCTGCGATGCACGTGCAATTTTGGGACTTGGTCCCAGGGGCCGGTGGTGGGCAACGACTCCTGCTTCCTGCCATCTGCAGCACTTGCAAAAATGCCGCAGAAGGCCAAAGCGGCAGCAAAACCTCAGTGTTATTCAAGAGAAGTAGGTTTTTAGGGGTGTAAAAAGGAAAAATAAAGTTGCTTACTGAATCATCCGCGCCGCATCTCGCAGCGGCGCCTGCCGGTCCCAGGCACGGTCTGGGAGATCAAAGGCGAAACAGAAGCAGGAAAACGCCGTCAAATCATCATTGAAAAGCCGGTGCAACGCTGGGCTTTGGGAAAGGCGTTTACTGAGGAGGAATAACTTTGCGGTGATGCTGCCCTGGCTGCTGGGATGGGTTTCGGCGTGCATCCCGGGTGCCGGGGCCAAGTTCCCCTCCTATTTACGTGCTTGCATCTGGACAGCCTGCAACAGTGGTGGCTTTTTTTCCTTAAAATCTCATGCATGGGGGGGCTGGCAGTGGCGTGGCCCATTTTGGGGCAGCTTTGTTCTAATTCCGATAGGAATCAGAAATGAAAATTAAAAATGTCATTTGCAGGAGCGTGGGGGACCTGGTTTATTCGAGGGCTTTCCAGGACGCAATCCCAACGTGACGTGATTAGAGGGCTGCTGGCTGCTTGTCCCTAAAAATGTATTTTTTCCCTCGAAACTCCAGCTGGGTTATAAAGGCTTTGGGTAAAGGGGAAGGTTTCACGCCGAAAATGAAGTTTCATTTATCTTTAGGGCTTTTTACACCCGCCTCGGCTGGCTGCCTGCTGGGGGAGCTTGGATAGGGTTTACTCGAGGAATTGTTAATTCGGGAGGGTTTTTCCCCTTTTTGGTAAAGGCGGCAGCACAGGTTGCGTCAGGTCGGGGGTTAGACTGGTTTTTCCTGGGATAAGGAAAAACAGGTCAGGCCTGTTACTTCCCAAGGGCGTCTTGGACGGGGAGCAGCTCACCTCGCATGGCTTCGGATGGGCTTTGGCATCCCCTCCTGGATCCGGCCGCAGGCTTTGCATCCCCAGCGGGTGATATTTGGGGCATCCCCGGACTTGCAGCAATTGCAAAAAGTGGAAGGGGGTGGGTGGGTGGGGGAGTGTTTGCTGCAAAAATAGCCCCAGCACGCTGCAGCACTACCGCCGTGCCCCGGGGAGGGGGCGGATTTGGGCACAGCGTGGGAACGGGTGCGCAGGGGGGATTTGCATGCCCTGCCTGCGGGATTCACCACTGCTGCGGTGAATGCGAGGCCCTCTTCGTGCTGCTCTTGCACCTTTACCGTGCTGCTGGAGGAGCCGCACGAGGTGCATTCGGTGTAGGCTGAGTTTTCAAGGAGGGGGGGATCAGATCTGTTCTGCCCTCCGCCCCCTGTGAGGTGCTGGGGGCAGGTGGGGCTTGAGGAGCGTTTTGCTGCCATTTTCACAGCTGGAAGATGTGGGGGGAAACAACAAAGATAAAGAAGTGAAAGCATTTAGTGCTATAACCCCTGTTCACTCAAAAAAAAAAAAAAAAAAAACAACCCTCGCAATAGGCATAATTTAAATTTCTAATAACATGGGGCTGTTTGGTTGGTGCACACAGCCAAAGGCCCCATCTTCATCTCTTCCTGGAGAGCTTTGCATCACAACAGGATTTGCAATGATGAAACGGGCAGGATGGTTAACTGGTTAACAAGTACGGGATGGCAGCGGCATTTTGGGGGTGCAGGATTTCCTTTCAAGCTTGTACCCGCCAAGCAAACCCAGCTCGGCTGCTTCCTTGTGCCCTTGCGCGATGCAGTGGGAGGTGGGCTCAAGGAGCAGTGCCTTCATCCAGGGCAATGCTGCTCCGTGGTTTCGGCGCCTCCCTTGCAAAAATGCACGGGGTTTCCTGCAGCAGGTGCCCCAGAATTCCCCAGGAGGATGCCAGCAGAGGGCATCCCCGGACCAGCTCCATCGCTCCCAGTGCACCTCCATAAACACGTATATACACTCATGTGGAGTGATTCTATTAAGTGCGCTCTAAATAAACCCCCTCCCTCCACAAACACCAGTTCTGTCCTGTGCTGCTTGCAAGCACGCGGTGTGTTTACAAGGCTAATTAAACTCCAAATATTTAAAGTTCCTTGAGAACGTCTCCGTTCCCGCGGTGCTCAGCCCCACGTCGGGAGGCACGGAGCTGCGTGCACGCCCACAGCACCAGGCTGGTTCGAGTCATGCTGCTACGCACGCCATAAAGCTTCGCAGGCAGGGCAGGAGCACGGTAGGTGCTGGGAAGGTGCTTGGGAAGGGGTTGCACCGGGCACTGAGTTTTTGCTTTTGGTGTGATTTTCATTCTGCTCGGCCTTGGTTGTGCACTGTTTTGGTTGAGCACAGTTTTGGTTGTGCAGTTTTGCTTGTGCATGGTTTTGCTCGTGCATGAGACCTTCGTGTTACCATTTATTGTTGCAAAAGAGGCATCTGTGCCCCTTGCTTGGGTACACATCTGTGCACCCTTGGGGGTGCTGCGGGGTCAGACCAGCTGGGGTCAATAACCATTGATGGGCAAGCTGCTTATTTAAGTGCTGGCCACCACAGCAAGCAGTTTGCTTGCCTGCTTTTCCTCCAGGTCCTTTCCTGGCTACATGAAGGTCTCTGTCCCTGTTGCATCCTTGCAAAATGTCCTCTGGCAGGAAGGATTTGCTCACCCAGGTGGATAAATGAAGCCTCTTACTTTTGGCTGGAGCGTGCCCCAGCCCTGCAGCGTGGATCTGGCCCTGCTGTGTTCCCTCTGAACCTTTGTGGGTTGAACCCCCCCCCCCACCCCGATCCCAGCCTAGGTGCCAGACTGGACTTTTCTTTGGCAAAGTGGAGATTTTACTGCGTGCAAGCGGGAGGTGTCCAAAATCTCACTGGGTGCAAGGAGAACCCCGTGCCTGGTGTGGGGGGGTCTGGGCTGTAGCTGCTTGCCGTAGCCAGAAGCCCCTTGATTTGCAGCATGAACCCAACCAAATTCCTGATGGAGCAAGGGGGTGGAGGGGTTTATCCTATGTTTTTCCCATCTCCTTCAGGCTTTGCTTTATGTGGTCTTTCATTTTTTTTCTTTTTTTTTTTTTTTTATTTCTCCTCTTTTAGTTGAAATAACTGTATGAGGGGCTGCTTGGCTCCAGCACCCCAGGGTGGCCCAGCCCTTTGCCCTGCCCTGTGTGGGTGCATCTGTGGCTGAGTCAACGTGGCTGTGGCACACGCAGGGCTCCCACCCTGTGCCAAAATGCAGCCGTGGCACAGGGCTTCACGTTGGGAGGCTGCTCGGGAGGACTGCAGCGAGCAAACCTCCCACTGCTCCCATTTCTGCTGCCTGCCTGGGAACTGGGGCGTGTGCGGGATCACGCCCTTGGCCGAGCTGTGCCCGTAAACCCCGGCACTGCTGCTGCGCTGACACACCTCAGCAAGGTTTTGCTAGTGCAAGGAGGGCTGGAGCCTGTGCGGCTGTCCGCAGCGCTGTGCAGAGCCCGCTCTGGGTGCGAAGCATCCCCTCTAATTGCACCAGGACCCCTCTCTTTGGTGCTGAGTGCGCCTCCCGTTTGGTAGGTGCATGCAATTCTGCTTGGCTGGCGTAAAGAAACGCAAGGAGCCTACGGAAGGGTGGGCGTTTGGGGGAGCACTTCGACCGTTTTGTCTTTGCGGAGCTCTTTTTGGGGTGCGGTAGCCGCTCGGTCTGGCAGGAAGACTTTTAAGTCCTTGCTGTGAAGTTTCGGAGGTGGCAGACGGAGCTCTGGAGCAGCGCTCTGTTCTCAACCCGCCGTTATCTTCTGTGGCTGGGAAGGCCCCAAAAAAGTCACTTCAATTCCCATGATTGCATGCTTTGGCTTTTATCCAAACATCGTGACACCGGGGACAAAGTCCTCTCTGCCGCGATGCTGGGGGCACCGATGCTCCCGTGGGGCCTTGTTCTCCCCTGCAATGGGTTCTTTCCAGCAGGATTTGGCACCTCTGTGGGCACAAATACCTGGCGGGCAGCAAACAGTGATGCCATTATCTGCACAAAAAGGTGGTTTTGGCGGCTGTGACGCAGCTCTCAAATCATCCCAAGGGCACTGGGGATTTTTTATTTTTTTGTTAGGCTTGTTCATCCGGTTGGGGCTGGGATCGGCCTTGCAGCTGCTGGGTTTGTTTGCAAAGGGGCGTTCTGCAGCAGGGCGAGGTGGCAGCAGCTGGGGTGTGACAGTGGGAGAAGCTTCCTGCGGAGTGGGGAAAATGTGGCCTTAAACACCAATGAGACAGGTGAGGTTGGTGCAGTTCGTAGTGAGGATGTTGTCTTTAAATGCATGCACGTATGGAGTGGTCTTTGCACTTCTCTAACTTGCTAGGTTTTGGCTGTGTGGTGCTTTTTGGGGAGGGGGGGATCATTTTTTTAAAAGAAATATTTATTATTTATTTTTGCTGTTGTGGAGCACGCTGTGAGTGGGTTTTGGTGCTGGGTTTGCAGAGTGACTTTGTAGTGTTTTGCTTGGGGTCCCTCCTTCAGGAGGCATCGCTGTCTGCTCCTAAACCCGGGAGGGGTGGCCATGGCTTGTTTGAGGCTGGGAGGGAAGCATCTGTCTCCTCCCAGCCCTCTGCTGGGGCTGGAATTGGCACCAGGCATGAGTGGGTGCCCTCAGAACGGGGACAGGGATGGGGCTGCAAATTTGCAACTTTGGTGGGGAAAATCCCCCCAAAGCAGGAACATGGCCCGTCTTCCCTGGCAGGACAGCAGCTGTGTTTTGGGGCTGCTACCCACAGCCCGTGGCTCTGGGGTAGAAAATTCCAGGAGAAAACCCTTCACACTTGGAAATTCGGGAAGCCCTCCCTGCAATGCCCCTCTGCCACCCAGGCTTTATTTTGCACGAGCGACGCTGTCAGCAGCGAGAGGGTTAAGTGATCCTGCATGCAAGGGGTTAAAAGGCAAGGAGGGGGCCAGATCCTGCTGGGGGCGTGTGTGTGTGTGTGGGGGGGACATTTATTAGGATTGGGAGCACTGGGGGTGTAAATCAGTGCTGCTCTGGGAAAAGAGAAGGGGGGGGATGCTGCCCAAATCCCGGCATCCCTTGCTGCCTGCTGCCGCTCCCAGCTGGTGCGAGCCCCACTGCGGCCAGGATCCGGCCCCGGCCGAGAGGCAGGGACCTGCTGGGAGCCCCCATCCCGGGGATGGGGACCCCGCTGCATGGCGCGGGTGGGCGCGGGCAGGATTAGTCCCATCGCCACCAGGCTGCTGCTCCTGCGCCGCCCCTGCCGGGGCCCTGCTCGGCTGATGCGGACACAAAGCCGGAGGAGACGCGGCCTTCCCAGGTCAGCAGCGACCCTCTCCCCTTCCCTCCTTGCCTCCCACCTCCGCAGCCCACGTCTGTGTACGTGCGCACCGATATATTTTTATAGGTTTGTATTTATAGGGTCAAGATGGCCCCTTCTATGGGGAGGAGGTGGTCTGTTTTCCTCTCTGCTCCGGCCAGCAGTCAGGGCTTTGCAGATAGATATGAAAGAAAAGCACCTATTATTGTTATTATTGCTTATAAATATAGAAATTCAGGCTGGGGATGGGAGGAGGAGGAGGATGGTGAGCATTGGCGTGTTGTTGCTGGTGTACAAGGCTGTTCCTGCACCCATTCCAGGTTGTTTTCCCCCCTGTTTTCTGCTCCGTTTGCAAACTGTGCGATGGTTGCAAACCTTCCTGCGCTTCCCCTGCTCTTTCCTCATGCGAAAACGAAGCTTTGGGGTGCCGAGCACCGACCTGGGGCACCCCTTGCTTGGGGGAAAAGTTGAATGTTGCTGTGCTTTGGTGGCGTAATCCAACTGCAGGATTTGCACCCACGCAAATGTGTTTTTTTTTTTTTTTTTTTTTTCTGCTATGTCCCTGTGAGTAGATTTGGAAGAAAATGCCCCAAACTCTTCTGTGTTTTTTGTTTGTTTTTTTGGTTTTGTTTTCTTGGCAGCCTCAAAACTGCTTGTGTCATTTTTAGTGGCAAGGAGGACTTTTTCTTAACCCCCAACACATACGGAAAATATTCCTTGATGATTTTGGTGCATGGTTTGCTGGGAACAGCAAACACGACATGTCGTGCTTGGTGCTAATCGCACTTTCCTCCTTTTTGTGATTTCTTTTTTGGGAGGCGTTTGGACACTGGTTGCATTGGGAGAGAAGGGTGTGCACTGTGGGGATGTGAGGTTTACAAAGGGGGTAACATCCCTGCAATGTGTGTTGTTTTTTTTTTTTTTTTTTTGTCTCCATTTGGTCTTTGTTATGTATAAAGTGTGTTTTAGTGGCCGGTTGGTTGTGAAGGGCAGGTTTTTCCCCCCCAAAAACAGGGGAAGCGGACAAAAAAAAAAAGTGGAAAAATGCACCCACAGTGCAGAAAAAGCATCTTACGGTGTGCTTGAATAGGTCTTGGCAAAATGGGTCTGCAAGGGACAGAAAGTAAGAAAATTGGAGAGGGTGATCTCAAGTTCATCAGTGTCACCCTCTGACACTGATTTTGGGCACTTTTCAGGCAAAATAAGGGGGAGCAGCAGTGGCCCATGGCAGGAGGAGAGGCTGCTTGCGACAGTGGTAGGAAGTTTTGGTTCAAACTTTGCATGGAGGCAAAGTTCAGAGCTGTTGGGGCTTTCAGGCTGGAAACATTCCTGGGGAGGGGGAAGAAAATAAAATTCTACTAGGTTGTTATTCCTGATCCTGCTCTCTGAATCCCTTTCCAGGGCAGTTTCATGGGGATGAGCTGGGTTGCTTTGCGAAGCGATAAAGCTGAGATGCAGATAAGCATAGGGTCGGTGCAAACTAAGGCTGCCTTGCTGCTTTTTGAAGCTGTTTGCAAGAAATCTTTGCAGAACAGGCTCTTTTGTGAAATGCCTGCGCCTTCCCGCTGCAGGTCACAGCCAGACCCAAGGCGCTGTTTTTTTTCCCATGGCCTTTCTTTGCCTCAGCATTAAACATAGACATAAGACATAAACATAGACAGACCCCAAAATGCCAAACCAGCTCCGAGGGATGCATGGGCTAACTATGTGCCTGCCAAAAAGCCACAAAATGGCTTTATAAGGGACATAATTCTGATTTTTCTGGTGTTTTTTTTTTTTTTTCCATTTGCACTTCTCATGGCGCAGGCTGGATGAGGAATGGATTTTCCGGTTCATCAGTGATGTTGAAAAGCAAAATTAAAAGGAAAGCAGCAGCAGTTCAGTGCCAGGTCTTTGGGTTTTATCTGGAAGCGGGCAGCAGCAGGGATGTTTGCCCAAAAAAACCCTGTTCCAAAATGAAAGATGGAACCGCCTCGCTCAGGAGGAACTTTTCCCCCAGAAACTGATGGCTTTTGGCAAGGGCCAGCTGATAACAAATGGCAAAATATCCTTGGATTTTGAATTGTCATTTGGCTGAATTTTGGGGCTAGAAGCCCTTTGGAGGGGCTTTTTTGGGGGAGAAAACTCCACTTTCTGCCTCATTTCATTCCCAATGCTTGCTCAACTTCCCCTTTTGGCCACCACCACCAACCACTGCTGGATTGTTGGCCCCAAACCCCCAGATTTGTGCACTTCTGAAGACACAGGATAACTTTTCCTTGTTGGAGCCCATCTTTCCACCCGATCCCTTAAAACCTCTGCATTTCTTTCCTTGGAAAGCTGGGAAATTCAGCACGCAGCCCTGGAATGCACCGCGTGGACCCAGTTAGGGCTTAAAAAACCCTCTGCATGCAACTATCATTTCGCCCCCCATACTGTATCATTAATACTTTTAACAGTGGATTGGGTGAAAGATCAACCCCGCGAAGCTCTCTGTGGAAATAACCCAAGTTGCTGGCTTGCACATGTTTTTTGGGGTGGAAAACCACCCGGAGGAGAGCTGGGGTGACAAAAGCCAGCCCCGAGGTGGCAGTGGGACGCAGGGAGGAAGCAATAGCGAGGCAGAGGAAACAGCAGTGGATTCTTATTTCTTGCTGTGCCTAATTTATGGGTGATTTATGGGCCGGAGCTGGAGCACCGTCTGCTTCCCCGGATGGATATCTGCTCCGCTGCCTGCTTTCAGGAGCCACGTTTGGGGGCTCCGGGTCTGGATCTGGCCACTCTTTTGCCGATGCCATCGCAGGTAGTGCTGCGCTGGGGCTGTTTGTAAGGTGGGATTGATGCAGCGGGGCTGCGGAGAGGAGCCAGAGGGATTCCCTGGTTGAATCCCAGCTGCTTTTGTGCATTTCTCAACTTTGGGCTGGAAAAGTGGAAATCTGCTGATTTTTATTTATTTTTTTTTTCGCTACCTTTCACTGCCGCTTGTGCTTCGCTTCACCTTGAAGCAAAGCCACGCGCCGAGCTGCTCGTGCTGGCGCTTGCTGCAGGATGCAGCAATCTGGGAGGCTTTAACCCCCTTTTTTGCACCCCCTGCCCTTGAGAAGGGGGGCAGTGGGGCTTGGGGGGGGCTTTGGGGCCGGGAGCCTGCCGTGTCCCCAGGCTGGCAGCTGCACTGGCAGCTGGGCCCTGTCGCTCTGCCACGGGGGCTAAAAATAATGCAATGGAGCAGAATAGGTGCCAGCCCCCCGGGAGAAGGATGCTGCGGCCGGCTCGGGCTGGCTTTAGCAGGTGGCCCTGCTTTTCTGGCTGCAGGGACTTTATTTATATCCATCTCTGTTTATTTTCCCCAGTTGGGAGGGAGACGGTGTGGCGTTTAAATCAGTCTTTCCAAGGCTTGTCTCAGGATTCTCCAGCATCCCCATCCTGCTCCAGAGCGCGTTCCCTGGCAGGGCAGCTTTCCCCTTCTGCCCTATCCCGTGGTGATGCATTTTGCCAGCAGGATGTTCCTGCCCCCGTTTTCATTTTTGCTGTGCGCAGCGATGCCTTAATTTCGTTTTATCAAGGCTCAATTAAGGCTCGGGGCCGGCTGGGTTGGAGAGCAGGCGTTCGCCTATTAACTCTCCCCCACAGCAGGCATGCTTGCAGATGGGAAAATAACCAGCCCTGGGACAAATCGGGCAGATAGGAGCTTATGTCAACTGTCAAAATGGTAAGTGACCTTATCCTGCAGCGCCAGTGGGATAAAATCGGGGCCGAGCTGGCTTTGACTGCTGCCTTGGCTGTGCAGCGTGTTGCCGTCCTCCTCCCTAAAAGCAAAAAGCCGCTGGCGTGCCGGGCAGAGGCAGCAAGCACCCGGGTTCCTGGGGCATCGGCATCTCCCCTCTCGGCTATCCCTTGTGCTCAGGTGGTTTTTAATCCTTTGTGTTTTGGGGGAGCATCGCTGTGGAAGTGTCTTCTCTGTCGGGTCCCCCAGCGGGCTGGTTTGTGGCAGATTTATGGCTCAGCTGGCATCTCATTCATAGGGGTAAGCCTGGAGCTTCCCGCGGGACAAGGTGAGCTTGCAAAAGGGGGAGACGGGAGAGTCGCCCGCTCCTGCAGCCGCTAGCAAACGCCGATGGGAAGCAGATTAGGTGACATGAGAGCAGCCTGAAAACACGCCTTGGCTGCAAAGCGCTCTCTGTTCTGAGGGCCAGAAAAAGAGTTCAAGGGGGAGAAAGTGTCCCTGGGTCCTCCCTCCAAATAAATCACCCCAGCGTGTTTATGCAGGCGTCGGGCTGCTTGCAAAAGTGGGTAGAAGAGGATATTTACAGCACTGTGGCGGTTGCTTGGAGAGCTCAGGTCAGTGAGGAAAAGAGGATTTTGTTTTTCTTTTCTGTGTGTGTGTGTGTGCGCTGGGAGAAGGCCAGATGCGTGTCAGCTCGATGTTTTGGGGGGGGGTTTGCAGCGGCACAGGGCTGCTCTTCCAAGCCCTTTGCTACGCGCCATCCGTCCTTGTGCAACCCCGAGGCTGGGAAGAAGCTGTGCCCGCGTGGGGGAATTGCTGCTGCTGGCTGCAGGAGGTTTGGAGCTTGTTTTGCAGGTTAAATGTGAATTTGGGCGGTGGACATCAATACTGGGGTGCAAGACCCTGGGCAAGTTTGCAGCGTTTTTTTCACTCTGCTGGTGTGGGTGTTAGCCTAGCCGGTTTCCCAGGCTAAAACACCAAATAATCAATGTTTAAGGTCAGAAGAGGAGGAAAAAGAGTCCCTTGATATTTCCTTCCTTTTCCTGTGGCGAGGGAGCCTTGGGAAGGTTGGTCTGCTCTGACCTTCCTCATTCCTCCCTCTTCCTTCTCTCCTCCCCTGCCCACCATGGCCATGCTGTCACCTCCCTGGGGGGCCAGAGGGGAGCAGGAGACCTATAGGAGCACCTATAGGAATGTGCCCGTGTGTGTGTGTGCCCTTGGGGCTGAGGGGCTTGCTGCAGGCCCCCCTGTGCTGCAGCTGTCAGGGATTTGGGGCGCGGGGGAAGAAACAGATCCTTTCTTGGGATCGTTTTGGGTCTGCGCATCCCCTGATTCTCACTCCCATGGGGAACGAGGGTCCCGGTGTGGGGGAAATGTTTGCCTGGGGTGAGCTGGGGTCGGCCCTTCACAGCCAGCTCTTCAGGGCAGGGTGCTGGCATCTGTCGGGCACTGGGTGCTGGGGACCATTTTGCTCTTTGCAGCTTCCTGGGCTTGCCTTGCTGCGATTTCTCTCCTGTGCATCATCCCTCGGGCTCAGGGGTCTCTGCTCCGTCCTTCCTCTTCCTCTCGGTGACCTTTCAGGGCGCCGTGCTGGGTGTCTCGTGTTACCGGAGCGGGTGGGCCATCGATCGCAGGGAGGACGCTTGGTGCTTTCCAGCCTTTGAGCACAGCTTAGCCCCTTCGGCTGGATGCTTGGAGCTGCCAGGGATGGATTTGGCCCTGCAAGGTCGCTGGGCACAGGGTGGATGTGGCAGCGTGCGCTTACACCCGGGACCGGCGTTTGTTTCCTTGTGAGAAGGTTCTGCAGCAGCCAGAGCAGGATTCGTCCCCCCCGTGGGGTGCCTGGGGGTCTCTCCACGCTGTCCCCTGTCCGGGGGAGGTCTGGGGGGCTGCTCCCCCCCCTCTGAACCCATCTCTTCTTCCTCCCTGCAGGAAAGGCTCGGGGACGGGCCCAGGCAGAGCGTCCGGACCCCCTGTGCCATGGCTTCGTCCGAGCTGCCCCCCTGCCCCGCAGTAGGTACTGTCACCAGCCGGAGCTGGGTTTTTTGGGGGGAGGAAAGCCAGCCTTGTGCAGGAAGGGGGGACATCACCCCATTCCCCATTGGAGCCTCGTAGTACCACCAGACCATGAGGGGCTATTGCAGGGGTTTTTGGGTGGCGATGCTCTCTGCCATGCCCCACATCCCTCTCTGCTCGCTGGGGCAAATCAGTGCCAGGGTGACACCGGCTGACGGGGTTCCTGCTTGCAGGTGACCGCCTCGCCCCAGAGGCCCCCGGCGCACTGCCCCACGGCGAGGAGGACCTGGGCGAAGCCTTTGACTTTGAGGACAGCGACGAGGAGGACGACGAAGACTCAGCAGCCGAGGCCGAGCCGAGCAGGGGTGCGGTCCTCCAAGCACCCCCTCGCAGGCACCGTGCCACCAGCTCCAGCATCGGTGAGGTCTCCCCGGTGTCCCCAGAGCGTCCCCTTTGAGCGGCCGAGCCTGCGCCGTGCTGGCAATGCTGCAAGCTCGGGCACCGACCCAGTTTCTCTTTGCTTTTTCCCTCTGCAGAGGGGCTGGTGCTGGAGACCCAGGAAGGGTAAGTGAGGTTTTGGGGTGGTCTGGGGAGAAAATGCAACTTTGGAGGGGATCACCCTCTCTTTAGCATATCCCAGTCTTGTGGTGTGCCTCAGTTTCCCCATTTTATTCCCATTGCTCACAACTTGCGAAAGGGGCTGGATGCATGGGGTCAGGGGCTGAAGCAAGCAGGAGACCCTGTGGGTTTGTACCCCCCCCCCCCCCCCCCCCCCCGAGAATGCAGGGGGTACAGCAAAGGGGCAGCCCCCCAGGGGTGGGGACCCCACACCCAGCCTCACTGGTGCATTTTCCTCCTGCCCTTGCAGACCAAAGATTCAAAAAAAGCCATTCTGGGGGACTTGTGTGTCCTGCCTGTGTGGGTTGCCTGGACCAACTTGAGCCATTGTAGCCCTAAAGGTTTGGTCCCCAAGCCCTGGAGGGCGACAGCAAAGCAGCAGGCGTGCAGTGGGATGCGCAGAGTCCCCTGCAGGGCCAGACCCACGTGCAGCCGTGCTGTCCGTAGGGTCAATATTAATAGCAACCGGTGGCTTTGAGGCTGCAGGCTCCCTGCTGGGGCTTTGCAGGCATCCAGAGGCAAGCAAAAGAGCACAAGCAGCCATCAGCATTGCTGCCGAGCACGGCTTTTTGCATTTTTCTTTTCTTTCTTTCTTTTTTTTATTTATTTTAATTTGCGTTGGGGTTGCATTTAACGAACAAGCTCATCCTGCTGCTCCGGAGGTACACAGAGCCCCCGCGCTTGCATCCCACCCCCTGATTTTGCAGCTCACGTTTCTGCTGCCGGAAAGCTGGCGGCATCGACCTTGACTTTTTAACGCGTCCGCTTTTCTGGCGGCGCGAAACTTCCTCCGTGGGCTGCAGCTGGGTTTGCATCCCGGGTAAGGCAGGGGCTTTATTTTGCTGCTGTGCCCCCAAATGGGGTGTGAGCCCCACGCACTGGGGGGTGATGGGGTTTGGGGTTTGTACGCGTCCAGCCCTGGGGGCTTTGGCACCCCAGGGAGCTTTCTGATGGTTCTTTTGCCCTCCCTGCAGGCTGCCAGCGGGGGTGAGCAATGGGGAGGCTGGTGGGGCCCCCCCTGACAACAGCACCCAGACCTGGAAGAGGAAAAGCAGCCACCGAGGTGGGTTAAAACACATGGGGGGAGTGGAAAAGCACAGCCTGAGCTGAGAAGCCCAGCCTGGCCTTGGGAGCAGGGAACGATTTTGTGGTCCTGGCTTGATTTCTGGGGTCCTGACACGGGTCTGTTTTCTTGCTTCCCCCCCAAGGTGAGCGCTTCGAGTTCCCGGCGGTGGAGGATGATGTGATTTACGACGACGTCCCCTGTGAAAACCTTGATGCTGACCAAGACGGTAGGGACAGCCCGCCCTCCTGGGGCCATCTTTTTGTGGGGGGCATGAACCCATTTCACAGCCAGGCAAACTGAGGCACCGGGAGGGAAGCATCACAAGCAACGTCCCCATTCTGCCCCTCTAGAAGGGGCTGCCAAGGGGGAGTACAGCAGGAAAACATCCAGGATTGGGGAGGGTGCTGGGTTTGCAAAACCCTGTTGTTTTGGGATCCCTGGGGAGGGAAAAGGGCGACGTTTTACCTAAATGTCCCAGGGGCAGAGCGCAGCCTGATTTACGAGGACGTGCAGAGAGGCGAGGGGCCACGGGCGGGCGAGGATTTGGGCTGGAGCTCCAGCGAGTTCGAGAGCTACAGCGAGGACTCGGGTGAGGAGAGCAAGCCAGAGGCTGAGCCGGCCAAGCAGCGGGCGTCCTTCCAGCCCAAGGTAACGCTGGCGATCCCCTCTGCCTTGTTAGCTTGCTGTTTTAATTACTTCTTTTTTTTTTGTTTTTTTCATGGGTTTCCTGGATATATCTCGCCTAAAGGTCAGGGGCTGCCCTGTGCTCTCAAGCAATATGAAACCAGCACAGCCTCATGAGCTGCTTTTGGATTTTTTTTCTCTATTTACTCTTTTCCTTCCCTTTTTTCCCCCCCATCTGTTGCATCTTGGCATGTGGCTGCAGCTCCCTGCCTTTCCTGTGCTTGCTGCCCTTCCCCGCTCAGAGACCAAGCTGGATTTCGGGAGCACACTTCCCTGTGTCGTGCTGCTTTGGGATGGTTTCTCCTCTTGTTTTGGCTGCTTACCTGAATCTCTCTTCTCTGCCCTCTCTCGCATCCTCTGGCTTCTCCTCCCGCCTGGTTTGCTTGGGGCTCAGCTTTCTCCAGACCTGAATAGACTAAAGGAGAGATACGCCAGGACTAAGAGAGACATCCTGGCTTTAAGAGTTGGGGGGAGAGACATGCAGGAGCTGAAGCAGAAGTACGATTGGAAGGTACTGTCCCTCCTCGGTCCTTTCCCGTTGTCCCCTGAATTCCCCGGGGGGAGGGGGAAAAAGCCCTTCCATAGGGATGCGAATGCACCCGGGCTCAATCCAGCCCCTTTTGTCCACCAGCGGAGAAACAGTGCTGCGCTGCGAGCTGCCTCCTGTGTGTCTCGTGGGCATGGGGACATCGGGACATCTCCATTCCTTGTCACTTTCCCCATCTCGCCTGCGTCCCCTCCGGCGGTTACCGGTGTCTGCGTAGAGCAGCTCCCCATCCCCAGTCTGCCCAAACCATCTGCTTTTTGGGTTTTTATTTTTTTTTTTTTTTAAGGGGCATTTGGACAAAGCGAGGTTCGGGCACACTAGATGGATCTGAGAAGGTTTTCCCCGATACGGGGTCGGGAAGGAGATTAAAGGGAGTGGAGCTCCCTGCAGATGTAGAATCTTATTGCAAAGCCTTTCCCTGTCCCAAACCACTCAGGTTGGTAGTTTATGGCCAGTTTACCCTGGGATTTTAGCAACTTGCACTAAAAATGTCGCAATTTCAGGTGTGAAGGGCAAACGCCTCTTTTCCCTCTTGCACGGGTGTGTACAAAACCCCGCTGCAGTGGGCTGGATGCTCTCATGCCCCTCTCCCCTCCCTCCTCTTTGCTTTCACTGCATGCTCACGCTTTGCCTGCGCCTGCTTGCAAGCTGCTGGCATGCGACCGCGTCCCCACGGAGGGAACAGAGGTGCCGGAGCCGACCCCTTCGGTGCTCAGCTTCCTCCCTTCCCTCCTCTTCCTCATCCTCCCCATTGGCCAGGGCTGGTTTTCTGGGGATAGAGGAGGGGGAGATGCTGAGGGCAGCGTCCCTGAGGGGATGGGGTAGAGGGATGCGGTGCTGCGCGATCTCGAGCACCCCGGCCCCTCTCGCCCCCTGCCCAGATGACCCAGCTGATGAAAGCGGCCAAAAGCGGCACCAAGGATGGGCTGGAGAAGACCAAGATCGCGGTCATGCGGAAGGTGACCTTCCTGCACCGTAAAGAAGCACCAGGTGAGCGGGCCGGCAGCAGGGAGCCCCCTTCGTTGCTTTTGAGAGCCAAAAAAAGCCCTTTTGGAAGCATAAAAAAAAAAATCCATGTTTTTCATCTTGACTCCATATGGCTTCTAGCTTCTCTGTTCTATTTTTTTTTTCATTTTATGCTTTTAAATATATTTTCCCCTTTGCATTCCCAGCTCAGTCTGTTCAGCTCCCTCCTTGCCCTTCCCAAAGCACCCAAAGTCCCTCCGCCTCTCTGGGGGCGGGGTGGAGATGGGGGCACCATGCCAGCACCCATGGGTGTTCCCACTGGGACAGCGAGCAGGCAGGTTCTCCAGGCAGGATCAGTGCCAGGAGCATTGGAACAGTTTAGGAAACGATGAATTTGGGCAGAACTGACTTTTGGGGTGTTCTGCGATTTATTTTTTTTTTTTTCTTGCTTGATCCTACAAATGCTACAGGGTCAGGTTTGGGGGGGAACTCTCCGAAGTGTGGAGATCTCTGCTCATCCCTTCCCTGAAGATGCTTCCACGTCTCTGCTTTGTTTTGGCTGCTGCTTGTTCCCTGCTCTGCCCTGGGATGTGGGAAGCAGCACCGTTTTCTAGACAAGGGGTGAAAATGCAATTGTGTGTGTGTGGGTGGTGGTAGTGGGGGTCCTGGAGCAAGCCCTAGCCCCAGCTCAGTGCCCATAACCCTTCTGCTGCCCCATAGGGGATGGGGAGCGTAGGAGGAGGGCGGCGGAAGTGGAAAAGTTGCCGCCTGCCCCCAGCAGCTCGAGGGGGTTCCTGGAGCATCGTGGGCGAGGTAGGATCCTGCCAGGCGGCCCCCCCGGCTCTGCCGGGCCCGCCCCCTGGGGATCTGCCATGTGTGCCCTGGCCTAGCTGCATGGCCCCGTGTGGATCTGTGCGTGCGCCGGGGTGGGAACCTGGAGAAAAAGATGCTCCGAGCATCCCATCTCCATGGTGCTGTCTTACTGGCAGGGAGGCGGCAGAAAGAGAGCTTGGGCAGCCCCACAGAGCTGGCAGCGAGGCGCTGGGATCCTCCCTGCCAAAATTAGGGAAGGAAAAAGGTCACCCGGCTAGCAGCACCCTCCCCTGTGGTTATTTATACGCAGCGGGGATGGGAGCGGGGCGGCGGGGCCGGGGCGGCTGGAGCGGGGTATGAGGCCGGCGCCATGTGGAGGAAGGAGCTGTCCCTGCCCCACGACCCCATGGCCCGCTCGCCCTCCTCTTCCTCAACTGCTTCGGCCTCGGGTAAGGCCTGCTTGGGCGCTGGGAAGCTCGCGTGCCCCCGTTTTCTCTGCCATGCTGGTTTTAGCTGCTGTTTTTTTCCGCTTCTCCCCGCTCGCTGCCCCTCTTGGAACAAGGACATGGGGGGGTTCCTCAACCCGGGGCGCATTTTGGGGAGGGTTTGTGCTCCCCCCCGGGGGACCTGGCTCCCTTCTGGCTTGCAGGGCCTGACTCATGCTGGTGTCCGGTGACAGCGGCGGCGCTTGGGGACAGGCGATGCTGGCCTCCAGCTCCGCTTGCAGCTGCGAGCCCAAGCGGAGCCCCTGGAGCATCCCAAGCGCAGCAGCAGAGCCCCCTCCAAAACTGGGGGTGCACCAAGCACCCAGAAGCTTGCAACCCCCCCCCCCCCCCCCCAAAAAAAAAAAAAAAAAAAAAAAAGTAAAATAGCTTTTTTTGGTGTTTTTGTGGGTTGCTTTTCCTCACAGGGGACTCAGAGGAGGAGGACACGGGCTTCTTGGAGGTCACCGTCTCGGACATGAAGCACCCACCGCCGGAGCTCGGCCCCATGCCCGCGGGGCTCAGCCCCCAGCAGGTGGGTGCGTGTTCAGGGTCCAGGGTGAGCACTGGCTTCCCCTTCCCCTTTGAGCAACCCAAAATAACAAAGGGCTGAGGCAGCAGAAAGCAGCGACGCCGTGTCAGCAGCAGCAGGGCAGGGGGGGCACTTCTGCATGGGGGTTCTCCCCCCCCCCAGTTATTTGGGATGAGCCTGGCGTGCCTTTCAGGTGGTGCGGCGACACATCCTGGGCTCCATCGTGCAGAGCGAGCGCAGCTACGTGGACTCCCTGAAGCGCATCCTGCAGGTGGGGGACCCTGGTTTTGGGGGTGGGGGTGGGGGCACAGGGATGCGGGATGCTGACACGCTGCTGTCGCTTGCAGGATTACAGGAACCCGCTGATGGAGATGGAGCCCAAGGTGCTGAGCGCCAGGAAGTGCCAGGTGGTGTTTTTCCGCCTGAAGGAGATCCTGCAGTGCCACTCCATGTTCCAGATCGCCCTCGCCTCCCGCGTGGCCGAGTGGGACTCGGCGGAGAAGATCGGGGACCTCTTTGTGGCCTCGGTAGGAGGGCGGTCGGGTACCGCTGCCCAGCCTCCCCCAGCCCTTTCCCAGCAGTAGCAGGGGGTGGAGGAACCCAGTGACGAAGCCCCACCACGGGGTACCCCCAGCATTGCCCCAAAAAGGCACGAGCCCCCGCAGCCCCATCTTGGGGAGCATGACAGCGCTTATCCTGCCCTCTCCCCCCTGTGCCAAGTTCTCCAAGTCGATGGTGCTGGACGTGTACAGCGACTACGTCAACAACTTCACCACTGCCATGTCCCTCATCAAGAAGGCTTGTCTCACCAAACCTGCCTTCCTCGACTTCCTCAAGGTCAGCGGGTCCCAAGTGTGGGCACACGGGGCTGCTGGTCACCATTTGGGGTGAAAACTCCCCTTTTTTTGCCTTTTTTCCCCCCGCACAGAAGCGGCAGATGGCCAGCGCGGACAGGGTGACGCTCTATGGGTTGATGGTGAAGCCCATCCAGAGGTTCCCCCAGTTCATCCTGCTCCTGCAGGTATGGGTGAGGGGAGCCTGTGCCCACGGGGCACCCACTTTGCACCCCACTTTGGCAGCCTGGCTGCTGCAGGAAAGGGTTTAACAACGGGCATTTGATTCATTTTGGGGCTGGCAGTCTGCTTGTGGGGCTTTGGGGACTTTCCCCTTTCCCAAGGTGGGATGCTGGGAGGCTTTTCCTCCAAACTCTTGATTTTGCTGGTGTTGCATGCTGTAGCATACCCATTCACAACCCGACGGGGCTGGTGTCACCCCGGTGATGTTTCCCCCCCCACCCAGGACATGCTGAAGAACACCCCCAAGGGCCATGCGGACCGCCTGTCCCTTCAGCTGGCGCTCACAGAGCTGGAGACGCTGGCGGAGAAGCTCAATGAGCAGAAGCGCGTGGCTGACCAGGTTGCTGAAATCCAGCAGCTCAGCAAGAGCATCAGTGACCGCAGCAGCCTCAACAAGGTTTGTCCTTCGGCCTCGCTGCTTCTCCTCGTCCCCTGGTGACAGGCGGCTTTGGGGCTGGGTTCATATCCGTCCCCTCTGGCTGGTGTTTGCAGAAGTGCTGCGGTGCTGGGGCTCCCAGGAAGGGGTTTCGGGGAAGCCAAGCTCCCGTCTTCCCTGAAACAATGTCCCTTAGCAAAAGCAAAAATAAAAGCCTGCCGTTTGGAAATTCCCTTCCACCCCCACCCTACGGCACCAGCCCTTCAGGAGAAGGCTGGAGGGTGAGCCAGGGCACGCTGCTGTTTCTTCTGTCGCCTCCTCCCCTCTGTCCATCTGCTTGATTTTGCAACCCCTGGTGGAAAACCATGTGTGAAGCTATTGCAACACATCCTGGGCCGCGCTGCAAGCACGTGGTGGCCTCCACGGCCTGTTCCTGTGGCTAGGACCTGGGGACAGAGGGTAAAGGGACTCAGAAGGGGCTGCAAAAGGGCCGCGTTGGTCCTTTTAGGGCTCTTTGCTCTTGGTGGTGTGAAATGCAGAGCGCAAAGCTGTGGTGCAAAGGGGCTGCGTTGTGCAGAGTCGGAGCATTTTGCATGGCTGTTTCTGTGGAGCTGGGAGCAGCGCATGTCAAAACTGCTTCCTGCTGTCTTAGAGGGGCAAGCCCAAGTTGCGAAGGGAAAACACTCACACAAGCACAGTGCCCCCCAAAAACCTTGGGGGGTGGGAAGTGGGTAGGACCCCCAGGGCTGAGCCCCCTGTCTTCTCCATCCCCTCTGCAGCTGCTGAGCTCGGGGCAGCGGCAGCTTCTGCTCTGTGAGACGCTGACGGAGACGGTGTACGGTGACCGGGGGCAGCTCATCAAGTCCAAGGAGCGGAAGGTTTTCCTCCTCAACGACATGCTGGTCTGCGCCAACATCAACTTCAAGTACGTGCCGGCCGCCCTGCACCCCAGAATCACTCTGCAAAGTGCTGGCGTGGTCACCCCCCAGCACCTGTCCCCTTCCCCACCTTGGTTTTGGGCTTAGTGGGTTTTGCTAGCTTTACCCCCAAAACTGCTTCTCGTTGTTTTAGAGGAGCGAGCCCAAGTTTGGGGCTGCTTTGTCCTGAAAGCCTCAGGCAAAGCATCCGTGCCATGATGCCGTGGGAGCTCCTGGGGGTTTGGGGACTGTGTGGCTCAGATGTTGATGCTGCAAAAGGGGGGAAGGAAGCTCTCTCTGGGCTCCCAGTGATGCTTTTTTATTAACATTTCCCCCCAATCCAGGCCAGTGAATCCAAGGTAGGCGCTGAGTGTGGTTTGTGTTTGCGTGCCCCACGTTTGGGGGTGCAAGCATGAGCCGGTGCATGCTGTGGGGTTGCGAACAGAGGTCGGCGTCTGCTTTTTGCAAGGGGAACTGGTGGGGTTTGCAGGATGAGCAGCACCAGCTGCTGATTTACTTGCTTTTTGCATCCTCCCTTGGCAGAGGCCAGCTGGAAATTAGCAGCCTGGTGCCCCTGGGCCCCAAATACGTGGTGAAGTGGAGCACGGCCCTCCCGCAGGTGCAGGTGGTGGAGGTGGGGCAGGAGAGCGGTGCCTATGACAAGGACAACGTGGTCATCCACAACGCCGGTGCCAAGAAGCACGCACCCACCGGGCCGGCCTCGCACAGTGAGCACCCGTCCCTTCTTCTGCACAGCCCTGGTGGGATGGGGAGCAGGGACTGCTGCTCACAAACCCTGTTTCTCCCCTTCTTCCCCCCAAGATAAAGTCTACCTGGGGCCGCCACGGCTGTTCCAGGAGCTGCAGGATCTGCAGAAGGACCTGGCGGTGGTGGAGCAGATCACCCTTCTCATCAGCACGTTGCACGGCACCTACCAGGTACCTAAATGCCAAACCGGGGGCAAAACTTAACATTTAGGCACGAGCCCCCTTGCTGTGCCTTGGGGAGCTGCAGGGGGCTGTGTGGGCACTCTGATAACCCCATGGGGACCTGTCGCCCTGTTCTGAGCTCCGCAGCATCCCCGTGGCTGAAACCTGGGGATTGAGGCTCCGTGGGGGTGCTTCCCTGAATTCTCACTTCCCCCAGAACCTGAACATGACGGTGGCCCAGGACTGGTGCTTGGCTCTGCAGAGGATGATGAAGGTGAAGGAAGAGGAGATCCACTCTGCCAACAAGTGCCGCCTCCGTCTCCTGCTGCCTGGCAAGCCGGACAAGTGGGTTCCCAAATGCTTCCGTCCAACCTAGGGAGGGGAGGAGGCTGAAGACGACCCACTGACTGATTTCTTTCCCCCCCCAGGTCTGGCCGCCCCATCAGCGTCATGGTGGTCTTCATCACTCCCAGCCCCCTGAGCAAGATCTCCTGGGTGAACCGTCTCCACTTGGCCAAGATCGGGCTGCGTGAGTAGATGGCTGGGGTGGCTCTTGCTTCTGAAAGCAAAATCTGGGAGCAGAGAGAGGTTGGCATCCTGATGGGAGACTGGTAGCGGGGAAAGTGTTGGACCAAGGTGGTGGGAGAAGTTTTCAGCTGGTTTGCATGCTGGCTGGAAGTGGGAAATGATGGGAATAATGTTTCTCCCTCAAAATGCTTTGCGTTGTGTTGCTCTGGGGTGGCGTCTCTGGGATGCTTGTTGATGGATCTCAGCTTGGCCTTGTGCTGGTGCTGACATTTCCCTGTTTTTCCATGAAATGGTGCAAATAAACAAGGGGGGAGCCCTTCCTCCTGACACCTCCGTGTCTCTATTCCTTTTTAACTCCATGAGCCACCGCAGGAAAAAAAAAAAAGTTTAATGGAAGAAAGAAAAATCATTCCAGCCCAGGGGGGATCTAAGCACTCAAATACGATTTCGAATGATTTTTGATTCTCTTGTTTTTAACAGTTTGTGTTGTTTTTAATCTGGGATGCCTGGGGCATAATCCTGTATCTGCAAGTTAGAAATGAAAACACATTAAATCCTAATGTGAAGAAACACATTAGTGTTTTTTTTCCTCCCTTACATATATAGTGTTTGTTGGGGGGGGCTTTTTGCCTCTGCTCAATGCAGTTGCTTGGCCATGCACTGCAGTGAGGTGCAGGAGTTTGGAGAAGATATTGGGGTGTGCCCCCGGCCCCCTGCGGATGATGGTGGCTTGGGGTTGGGAATGTGAGGCTGTGCTGGGCATGGGGTGTTTAATGCATCCCAAAAGCTGGTGCTGGGGTGGGTGATGTGGCTTCCCCTGCTGCACCCAGGCTTGCTCATTTTGAGGGGGAGCTGGGGGTGTCCTGGCCATCCTCGAACTACTCTTCTCCCACCCCAGGGGAGGAGAACCAGCCAGGCTGGCTCTGTCCCGACAAAGACAAGAAGAGCAAAGCTCCTTTCTGGTGCCCCATCCTCTCCTGCCACATGTCCGCCTTCTCCTCCAAGGCCCTTGATTTGCAGGTAAAGGCGATGTCCAACCTCCCTTCCAACGCCTGAATTGCTCCTTCCCCTTCAAGCTCCATTTGTAGGGAGAATGCAGCCTGAAATCCCACGGCGGGCTGGTTGGGAGGGGATGGCTGAGCTGCTTGCAAAGGCAGAAATGGGTGCAATCCATTCTGGCTGGGGGTTGAAAAACAAGGAATGCTAGTTGGGTTTTGGCTGGGTCCTGATTTTGGGGCATGCGCTGCATACTGTGCATGAGTTGGGATAAATGCATGTGTCTCCTGCAGCTCGGCGCCGCGGTGCACAACCCCGTGCAGTCCTCGCTACTGGGCTTCTCTGCCATCAGCACCTCACTGCCGCAGGGCTACCTCTGGGTGAGCAAAACAAGCCCCAAAATGGGGTGGAAAGCACCAGGTTTGGGTTGCATCTGTCCTCAGGAACCCATCAGAGGAAAGGCTAAAAATGGTTTTGTGGTCCCTGCAGGTTGGGGGTGGCCAGGAAGGTGCAGGGGGGCAGGTGGAGATCTTCTCCCTCAATCGCTCGGTGCCGCGGACGGTCAAGTCCTTCCCGGTGGCCTCACCGGTGCTGTGCATGGAGTACATCCCTGAGGCAACTGAAGGGGACAAGACGGGGACTGAGGAGACCCGGGCGGGCACTGAGCAACCCCCTGCAGCACTGCACCCCACTGTTTGCTTGGGACTGCAGGACGGCAGGTGAGCACCACGGAGGGAAGGCATGCGCAGGGGTGCGTGCGCTTGTGCGCACGCGCTGCTCTTGCAACCCTTCTCCGTGTGCAATTGCTGCAAAGAGCTTTGCACTGAAATTTTATGGCAATGAGGACTGGTACTCCCTGGTCCCCATCCTGCTCATCCATCTCCCCTTTTCCCACTAGCATCGCAGTGTATGGCAGCGTGGACACGGGGACGCAGTGCTTGCTGACCTGCAAGAGCCCAGGCATGCAGCCTGTCCTGTGCCTGAAGCACAGCCCCGAGTACCTGTTTGCGGGGCTGCAGGATGGCACCGTGGCTGCGTACCCCAGGAACAACGGTGAGGGCACCCCACTGCACGCAGCTCCCCCATGCATGGTTTTGGCTGGGCTTTTTGGGGTGACACCCCAAAAGCAGAGAGCAGGGCACCTTAGGTGGGCTGGCTGCTAAAATAGCGATAGAAGCACCGTTTTATGTTTTTCCTCTGCTATTTCATCCTCTGCCTTGCAACCCTGGGGTGTGTGTGGTGGTGGTGGTGGTGGTGGTGTGGACGTTATTTTGCATTGCCAGGATCAGTGGGGTTTGGTTTGAGGGAAGTGTGCAGTGAAAGGTCTCAGTGGCCAGCAAAGGGCTGGTACAGCAGGAAAGAGTTTGCTCGGAGGGTGGCAGCGCTTGGGGACTGCTGGATCCTTCCTGGGTGCCCGAGGACCCCTTGGAGCTGTTTGCATGGGGAAAAAAAAAGTCACCTTTTTGGTGCTGTAAAGAGAGCCAGTCCCCACAGAGGGATGATGTGCATGAGCCCTCTGCTTTATTGGATTGATCTGGGTTTTATTGTCCCTGGCTCCAGCTGTGCCAGGTGTTCCTGCCCTGGTGCAGCCTGCTCAGAGCCTTGTTCCTCGGAGGCTTTTCCCAGCTGTTTTTCTCTGCTTTGTCGCTAGAGGGTGGGAAAGAGCCTCAGAAAAGCTGCCCAGGCCCAGCCCGGGGCAAAAGCTCCAGTTTGCTCAGATAACCTGCAGAGAGAAGCACCAAAGCTGCTTATGTTGCGTTTTTGGGTGCTGTGCACCCCCCTTTCCAACCTAGCAAGCAGGCTGGCAAATTAATGGCGTGGCTTTAATTTCCCCTTGATTGCCCAAATGCATGTGGAAGGCAGCAAGCTGCTAGCAGGGTTTTTTTTAAAATCTTATCCCTGTCTTTTGCAAATTTGCATGTGGTGGCACACCTGCTGCGTGTCTTTGTTAGGAAAAAAAGCTTTCCTGAAATAGCTTGGTTTTACGTGGAGCTGTGAGCACCAAGATTTGCTCAGTGCAGGGGCTGAACAACGGCTCAGTTGCGATGCTGACGAGAGCAGAGCTCTAAGCACCCTGGGGCTCTTTAATCTCTCGGATCCTGAAGTTTTGTTTTTTGAAATTGCTGTGGAAGTAGGATGCCCGCTTGAAAGTGAGAGCAATTATCCACTGCAGCCGTCCAGCCTGCTGGAGGGGGTGAATTCATGGAAACCCTGGTCGGATGTCTTTCACAGACACTCCGGTTCGACCCAGCTGAACAGTAGCGCTTCAACAGCTGAAAAAAAAATAAAACAAAAGATCATTTTGGGCTTTTCCAGCAAGGAGTGGGTGCTGTTGTCGTGCCTGAGCATTCGTTGCAGGTGGCTGTGCAGCAGTGGCACCGTCAAGCTGTTAAACCCAGATGCTTGCAGCTGCTGAGCCGTTTGCACAGGGGTGCTACAGAAGGGCTCGGGGTGGAGACCAGGGGTGGTGGCTGCCCATGCGTGTTTCTCTGCTCTGTCCTTAATTCTTCTTGCAAAGAAGGTGTGGCAGGGAGGGGTGGCCGTGTGCCCTGGGCTTGGGTGCTGCTCGTGTGGCCCAGGGGTGAGCCCTTGTCCATCTTCCTGCTGGTGGCATCGAGGTGTTGGGGGCATCTGGGGCTGCGTGGGGGGCAAGAGGGGACCCCGGCACCCGAAGGTGACATCTGTGGGTGGCAGGGATACCTTGTGCTGGCACCTGCTTGTGCGTGCCCATGCCCTGATTGGATTTAAGCCACTAGATGCATGAAAAGATGCTTTTTTTAGTTGTTTTTGCTTCCCCTATGGCTAAGCTTCCTCTCACCCTCTCCCGGCCTCTCTGCTCTGCCCTAGGGGGGCTGTGGGACCTGGCTGAGCATCCCACCCGCCTGACCGTGGGCACTGGCCCCGTGCGAGCCCTCCTGACGCTGGATGAGACCGTCTGGGCCAGCTGTGCCAACCAGGTCACCGTCCTCGACGCCTCCAGCCTCCGTGCTCAGGTATGGTGGGGGGACACCGAGCGCTGCCAGGACCCCTGTGATGCACCCGGGGTGGGGGATGCGGCGGTGGCTTTTGGGAACTCTTGGTGGGTTGAGCACAAAAGGGTGCGTGTCCAGCACCAGGTGTGAATCTGCGATGCCCAGTTTTTATTGCTGCCTTGCAATGCCTTTTGGTCCCTCAGTGGGTCACAGGAGTCCTGTCCCCTCCGCGAGGCACCAGCAGTGATGCTGAAACCTCTCCCGTAGCTGCATAAGCAGGGAATGCTGAATAGTCACTTAAAAAAAAAAGAAAAAGGAAAAAAAAAACCACTTTATCCCACCTTTAATTTTCTCATTTAGTGTCCAAACTTAGTTTGCATGTATTAGCTGTCGTAAATCCATCCTACCAGCAGCACCAAGGATGAATAATGCATCGGAGGGCTGTATTAGTTTTCTGTCTCCAATCTTATTTATGACAGGAGCCGGCTGGGAATTCTCGCAGAAGAAAAGTGTAGGGGGAGCGCAGGGGGAAAAAAGAGGGGGGCATATCCTGGGTGATGCAGTGTGAATTGGCAATGCAGGGTGGGCATCCCAACAGGGTGTTACAAGGGGACTGGGGAGGGGGTCCCACCCCTGGGGGCTCAGTGCTGATGTTAGTGTGCAAGCAGGGGGCTGCAGCCCAAATCAGCTTTGATTCCCACTGGGAGCTTGCACCTCCCTGTCCTCTATAACAGCAGCTCTGCAAACCCCCAACCCATAAATAGCGTTTGGAGAGTTGCATAACGGGCTCCGGGGTCTGTGTGAATGGGGCCGGCAGCTCGGGAATAAACCATGGGGGAATAAATCCCACGCTGGCTGGGAGTGAGGGGGAGATAACCTAATAATCTCTGTCCGCCTCCATTCTGTGCGAGCTTGTGGGGAGATTGCACTACGCCGGTGCTCTCCAGGGAGGGATCAATAGCTGCTCCTTTCCTTTTAAAAAAATCAGTATTTCAAACCCATAAGAAGTGAAGCTGGAGTGTGTGTGTGGAGGTGATTTCAGCCTGCATTGTGCTCACTGCCCCGGTGTGATTTGGGCTCGTTGCTGCGACGTGGAAAGCAGGAGCTGCATTGCAGCAAGACCTCGGGGTTGCAATTAAACAGCAAATCACTGCCCGAGGAAGTGTGCACAGTACATGCCACGAAACAGCCGCTCTCCTCCTGCTCCCAGCAGGATTCGACTTTAACCTCCAAACCTCTCCTTTCACCAGCATCGTCATGCTCCAAAGTCTGCTTTGCTCTGGAACATCCCGTGTCTGCAGGCTCGAGCCATTCCCAACCTGCCTTCAATGCTAATACCAGTTTTTATGCCTTGCCTGCTGCTTGGGGGATTTTCAGAGAGTTCATTTCATAAAGATGTTTCTGGGTACATAAATCCAGTGCTGCTGGAAGCGTTTGCAGTGCAATATTCGGGGGTTTGTGAGCTGGGGCTCCTCGCAGGGGCTTGCCGCAGCAGGGAGAGCTGACAAAATAGGTAAATGAGGTGTTGATCAGGATTTTGGATGCGTTGGAGCATATCAGGAGCAGGAAGGGATGGGGCAGCACGGGCAAAAGGTCAAGTTGAGGTTTTCAGCTCTGATTTTTTTTGCATCTGAAAGCAGAGATGGGAGATGCAGCAGGGCTGAGAAGGTTGCTCTCCACCTCTGACCTTTGAAGAATCAGCTTTTATACCAAGCAGTAGATATTTTGTTTTCTCTTCCTTTTGTCCAGAAGATGTTGTACAACAATGGTCCCCAAACAGCTCTTGTGCAGGGGCTGAGCCTTTGCTTGCTGGCTTTTGGGGCAGGAGGGAAGCAGGAAGGTCTCGTCCCACCATGGCGTGAGCTTGGCTGGTACGTCTAGACCAGCAAATAGGTCTTTTAAAGAAGAAATAAAACCTGTAGGGTTGGGAAAGGCTCCGTTACCTCCCTAAAGAACCAAGAGGAGGCTGGTGAGGGGCTGCTTTTGGTGTGCTTTGCTAAAATCAGAGCTGGTGGGGAGGGCCGGGACCTCCAGGTCTCTCCTTTCCCACCTCTGTGGGTTAGCAGCCCTAAAGCAGCTGCTAGAGAGCCTGGTCCTGCAGCAATTCCGGGAACAAATGACTTTCACTGGGATTCGTTCTCTATTTTTTCATCTTTGCGGTCTGCCGGCAGCAAACCTTCGAGGCCCACCCGGACGTGGAGGCCAGCGTGACGCACATGATCAAGGCGGGCAGCGGTGTATGGATGGCGTTTTCCTTGGGCTCCTCCATCCGCCTCTTCCACACTGAGACGCTGGAGCACCTGCAGGAGATCAACATCGCCACCAGGACCACCTTCGTCCTCCCAGGTGGGCTCTTAATCCCGATTAATGGGAAAACTGGGGTGTCCGCCCCCCAGATGGTTTTGCTTTGCTTGCAGCCATGTTGGTTTGCAGAGGAATTGTGCTGTAAGGGATTTATCTAGCTAGTGGTGTAAAGTTCAGAGCTTTGCCCTGGAGCTTGGCTCTCCCTTTATAAGCTGCAGGGACGGAGCTGGGGGCATCACCCTGAAGCCCCAGGGTATTTTTAGCAGGTGGCTTGGCAGAAAGAAGATCTTGAGAACTCCCAGGCAAAATGCTAACACTTTGCAGAAGGAGGGTGTTCTTAGGCTGCGAGAGTAGTTTTTAGGCTGCAGAAGCTTTGGGATGGGCTTTGACAGGTCTGAGTAGGGTGCTGGCAAGGCTGAACGTTGGGCAGATGGAACCCCTTCCCTTCATCCATGCATCCAATGTTTACACTCATGCACCCATTCTTGTGTGTGCATCCACACCCCATCCCTGCATCCCATTCCTGCACCCATGCATGCCTCCATGAACCCCATCTCTGCACCACTCGATGCATCCGTGCCATCTCATCCTTGTACCCATCGTCACTCCTGTGCGTGCAGCCATGCACCTCTGCACCCCTGCACCCCCTTGTGCATGCACACCGCAGCCCCACACTCCCCTTTCCCCCCTCGCTTACCCTCCAGCACAGTCTCCCCTCCGTGTCTGCCCATTTGGCTCTCAGCTGCCCCGATGTGGCTAGGAAGGGACGAGGCTCAGCCCGGAGCTTGCAAGCTTGCCTCCCCCTTGTTCCAGCTACAGAACGTCGTAATTGTGTAATTAGTTATAAACGCAATACTCGTGTAAGTCACTTTCTTTTTTTTTTTTTAGGGCATGTTAAAATATTTATCACTTCCTTTTCTTCCTGGGCGAGTGAGCGTTCGGTATTAATGCGTTTTTGAACTCACGCTCCCTCATCCTTTTTAACTAGACAGGTCATTAATAAAGTCCTCGCAGAGAACTGGAGTTGCATCTCTGCAGATATATTGCTTTGCCGAGTCTGACGCCGCAGCGCTAAGTCTCTGCAATAAAATATTCATTTGCCATTAGAAGCCTCGCTTCTTTTCGCTCCTCATCCTTCTGTTTTTTATTTATCGATATTTTCAGCATTTTACCTGCACAGAGATCTTCACGCAAGGGTGGTGCTCAGTTCTGAGGGGGGTTCTGGTGTGTCCCCCATGTAAAACTCTGGTGTGTGTATGTCTGGGGGAGAGTTACCCACTTTGCAGGGGGATGCTGCTGTTGCTAAGCCCTTGCTCACCCCTTTTTTTCCCCATTTCTTCAGGACAAAAACACGTCCGTGTCACCAGCCTGCTCATCTGCCAGGGCTTGCTGTGGGTTGGCACCGACCAGGGCATCATTGTGCTGCTGCCCGTGCCCCGGCTGGAGGGCATCCCTAAAATCACTGGTGAGCACCCCAAAAACTCCCCTGCTCTGCAAGATGATGCATGCAGCCGTTTGAGCTCTTCTTTAGCCAAATTCCTCTGTTTTGCAGGAAAAGGCATGGTGTCTCTCAACGGGCACGGTGGCCCCGTGGAGTTTTTGGCAGTGGCACTTAGCACCCTGGCCCCCGACGTGCTGAAGGGCAACCAGGAGGAAGAGGAGGGTGAGGAAGAGAAAACCCCGGAGCTGGATGGCCCCCCGCCACGGGAAATGAGGAAAAAAGGGATTTTGCTGCAATACCGCCTACGCTCCACGGCCCACCTCCCCGGGCAGCTGCTGTCAGTGCGGGATGCTCCGGCGGGGACCGGCGGCACCCCGGAGCACACGGAAGAGGACGGCTCCATCTACGAGATGGCCGACGACCCTGACGTCTGGGTGCGGAGCCGGCCCTGTGCCCGTGACGCTCCCCGCAAGGAGATCTCCTCTGTCGCCATCATTTCGGGGGGCAGGGGGTACCGCAACTTTAGTGCCGAGCCGCAGCGTCGGGGCGGCGAGGCTGACAGCACCCTGCTCATCTGGCAGGTCCCGCTGATGCTATAGCCCCCTGGGGACAGCCCCCCCCCCCCGCCCCCCCCCCCGGCGCCTACCTCAAATCCACCCATAAAGCTGCCGGGGGGTGGTTGCACCCCGGGTGTGGAACCCCTGTTTATTTTATTTTTTTTGTTAAGGAGAAACAAACAGGAAAAAAAAAGGAAAAACTTAAAAGTGGACTTTTTTTCCCCCCCAAACCAGCTTTGTGCATTGGGAGAGGGGGGTTTTTAAACATGGGAAATGGTGACCTCCCTGCGGGCTTTGGAGGCGCTGGGATTGTGCTGGGCTCTGGCCGAAGGCATCTGTGTGTATGCGTGTTAATATATATATATATATAAATACGGTGTATATTATTACCTGTATAAAGAAGGAATCTGTATATATTGGGGCACTTGGAGATGCAGAAATAAAGCAGAGGTGTGAACATTCATCAGGTGCTGGCTGTGCTGAAATGGGGTTTTGCTAAAATAACCCTTTTTTTGACTGTGAATTGAGGATTTGGGGTATTGAAATCCCATGTTTTGGGAACTGGTTTGGGGATTTCCCACTGAGCAAGGGAGCTGTTTCTGCAGGGAAGGCAGTTTGGGAACTGCTAAAACTTCAACCTGGAAATAAATCCCATAGGAATAAATCCATAGGAACCAGCGTGTTTCCGTATGAGATTTTGTAACCCTGTTCAGCTTGAGAGCAGATGTTTTCCTTTCATTGCAGCTATCCCTCTAGCTTTGCTGATAGCACCCCAACGGGTTGAGACAATCCTCATGCTCAAAGTTCAACAGGAAGCCCCAAGATCGCTTTTATTTTGCCCAGAAATGGTGTGGGATGGAGGGGGGTAATGGGCAGAGGGAAGTGCTCTGCTGCCTCTCTGGTACCCAGAGCTCTCTGTCCATGCCACAGAAACCCAAGGCCAGGGAGGTGGAAAGTTGTCTGTGGACTAAATCAATTTATAATGCGATCCTCTAACTGGCTTCAATTTGATTTTCATTTGTAGCACTACAATTATCAGATTGATATTCCCGGCAACTCAACCTTGAAATGGGACAGCGCGGCTCGTGCTGCTGGCGAGCAGAGATTATCTGTCCTGGACCAATTTTTGAGTATTTTTCTAATTAGCCATAAAATGTGCTTTGCTTCCCCCCGTGCCCCCCCTCCCCCCCCCCAAAGTCTTTTCTGATGGAGTTTTTTTTCCCCATCTTAGCATAAAAGTACAACATGAATGGGGCTGGCCAGGTCCCAGACCAGCCATGCAGCTGATGGAAACCAGTTTGATGCTGGTGGAGAATGGTGCCAAGGAGGTCGTGGCTCTTTTCCCACTGTTTTTTCCTTTTTTTTTTTTTTTTTTTCTTTCCAGTTTCAGTGCATTTAGGGTCAGCATGCTGGAAAGCAGCCGGTCCTCCAGGGATGTTGCTGCATTGCATGGATGGCAATAGGGAGCTCCTGCACTACACTGGGTAATTGCAACCCCACGGTTAAATCTTGCTATATTTATATTGCAATGCTGTGTGCAATGCCAGCTGGTGAATTACTCTGTATGTAGCAACAGGATGTTATAGAAATCACTTGCAGGAGCCCAGGAGGTTATGGGGATGGTGGGTGGGCACCAGAGGAGATGCTGTTAACCCATTTGGGGATCCTGCAGCACCATAGGAATCTTTTTAGCCACAAAGTGCACTTCAATGCATTAAATGCAAAATATTTCTAGGCAGACACCCTTCATAAGACGCTTTTTGTAAGGCTTGAGCCTGCTCCCATAAATCCAAGTTGGTGATGGGTGTCCCGCACCAAGACTCATCTTCCTAAGCTTTTTATTATTTACTATTACTCCCCTTTTTCTTCTCGACATCCCTTTTAACGATTGCTTTCTTCAGCCTCGTTATCTTGCTCAGCTGTTAATGTGCTGGGGCAGCTGGCACGCTTGTTGCAGATGATGTTTGCAAACTCCCAGCAAATGCTTAAGCAGAAAGTTACCTTTAACAGCTGTGCCCCCAGAGTGAATATTTTTCAAAATAAATCCCCAGGGCTCTGGTTTAGGGGAGATTTTGTGCTGCTTAGAATCATAGAATATCCTGAGTTGGAAGGGACCCATAAGGATCATCAAGTCCAACTCCTGGCACCGCACAGGTCTGCCCAAAAGTTTAGACCATGTGACTAAGTGCACAGTCCAATCTGTTCTTAAATTCAGACAG
This sequence comes from Cygnus atratus, assembly GCF_013377495.2. Lineage (NCBI taxonomy): Eukaryota > Metazoa > Chordata > Aves > Anseriformes > Anatidae > Cygnus > Cygnus atratus. The sequence continues at coordinate 7,077,352 of NC_066382.1, read as the reverse complement.
GCTTGGTGCAGTGACTCCTTCCCTGGGGAGCCTGTTCCAGTGTGCGCCCACCCTCTCAGTGAAGAACCTCTTCCTGATGTCCAGCCTAAACTTCCCCTGCCTCAGCTTCACACCGTTCCCACGGGTCCTGTCACTGGTGATAACAGAGAATAGGTCACCTGCCTCTCCACTCCCTCTCGCGAGGAAGTTGTAGACTGCAATGAGGTCCCCCCTCAGCCTCCTCTTCTCCAGGCTGAACAGGCCCAGTGACCTCAGCCGCTCCTCATACGCCTTCCCCTCTAGGCCCTTCACCATCTTCATCGCCCTCCTCTGGACACTCTCCAACAGTTTAATGTGCTTTTTGTACTGTGGTGCCCAGAACTGCACACAGTACTCGAGGTGAGGCCGCACCAGCGCAGAGCAGAGCGGGACACTCACTTCCCTCGACTGACTAGCAATGCCGTGCTTGATGCACCCCAGGATACAGTTGGCCCTCCTGGCTGCCAGGGCTCACTGCTGGCTCATGTTCAGCTTGCTGTCAACCACAACCCCCAGGTCCCTCTCTGCAGGGCTGCTCTCCAGCGTCTCATCGCCCAGTCTGTACGTATAGCCAGGGTTGCCCCATCCCAGGTGCAGGACCTGGCACTTGCTCTTGTTAAACTTCATGTGGTTGGTGATCGCCCAGCTCTCCGATCTGTCCAGATCTCTCTGCAAGGCCTTTCCACCCTCATCCGAGTCCACAACTCCTCCAAGTTTAGTGTCGACGGCAAATTTGCTCAGAACATCTTCTAGTCCTACATCCAAATCATTTATAAAAACATTGAAGAGGACTGGCCCTAAAATGGAGCCTTGAGGGACCCCACTAGTGACCATCCGCCAGCCAGATGTGGCCCCATTTACCACAACCCTTTGAGCCCTGCCCGTCAGCCAATTGCTCACCCATCGTATGATGTTTTTGTTAAGTTGTATGCTGGACATTTTGTCCAGTAGGATCCTATCGGAAACCGTGTCAAAAGCTTTGCTGAAGTCCAAAAAGATCACATCAGATGGTTTCCCTTGATTGACTCGAAGGGTGATCTTATCATAAAAGGAAATCAAATTTGTTAGGCAGGACCTACCCCTCATGAACCCATGTTGGCTGGGACCAATGACTGCACTGTCCCCCAGGTGCGCTTCAATAACTTCAAGGATCATCCTCTCCATAATTTTATCAGGCACTGACGTGAGACTGACAGGCCTGTAATTGCTAGGGTCTTCTTTCTTACCCTTCTTGAAAATTGGCACAACATTTGCCAGCTACCAGTCCAATGGGACCTCACCAGATTCCCAAGATCGTTGAAAAATAATTGAGAGAGGTCCCGCGATGATGTCTGCCAGCTCTTTAAGCACCCTGGGATGAATCCCATCCGGACCCATGGACTTGTATGGATCCAGGTGGAGCAGCAAATCCCGCACACGTTCAGGGTCGGTTGGGAGTTTGTCATTCCCACTGTCATGGTCCTCCAGCTCAGGGTACCCTGGGTCCTGAAGCCCATCATCAGCGTTGAAGACAGAGGCGAAGAAGGCATTAAACGTCTCTGCTTTGCCTATGTCATTGTCTGTGAGGAGACCCTCCCCATCTAGTAGCGGACTTTTGTTTTCTTTGGTTCTCCTTTTTCTGTTCACATATCTAAAAAAAACTTTTTTATTGTCTCCCACCGACATGGCCAGCTTCAACTCTAGGTGGGCTTTGGCCACATGAATTTTCTCCCTACAATTTACTCCCTTGCTTCTCTAATGCAAGCTCACAGTGGATTGCTGTCATTGTGCAGGGGTGCTGCGAGGGGCTGATGGGGATGGGGTGGCAGGAATCCCACTGATGCCATCCTATGGAGGACAAGAGAAGGTGGTTGCTGTGACAGCATGGCAAAAAAAAGGTATGGGAAAATATCAGCCTTCCCACGTGATGCTTTAATCCCTTCAGATTTGGAAGCCTCCACCTAAATCCTTGGCTGTTTTTCAATCCATAAGCATCTGGATTTATTCCTTCCCACCTTTCTCCTTCTCCATCTATTTTGCTTTGTGCCAAGCCCTGCTCAGACCCTGGCCACCGATGGACTTTGGCCCCCATCTGCATTGCAATGAGAATGAAGACTGACAGCTTTGCTAACTACTGCCCTGCCAAAGCCCCATGAGAGGTTTAAAAGCTCCCCCTGCTTTGGCCTGGATGGTGGCCAGCACCACGCGGCTTTCCCCATGAGGGATGCTGGAGTCATGCTCTTGGTTACAGCTCCTGGCTGAAGGTCAGGGGATGAATTACGCACAGGCATGCTCTCAGTCTGATGGAGCTGAGTGGAGGGATGTGGATATGCTGGGGTCCAGACCCCTGGTGGGACTGGAGCTCAGCTGCCAGCTGGGGACATGCTGCAGCCCTTGGGGTGAGCTCCTGCTTCGGGAAGAGGCTGGGGAGAGCTTTGGGGGGGTACCTTGGCCCCCCAGAGAGGAAATGTCCTGGGGGGGGGCTGGGGTTGTATCTCCTAGGAGATGCTCATGTATCCCATGGGTGTCCTGGTGGCATCTCCTGGGTGTGCTGTACTGGTATGCCCCAAAGGTGTCCTGGTGGCATCTCCTAGGGGCTCCCTGTTGGTCTTTCCCCAGGGTGTCCCTGCTGCCTCTCCCAGGGGATGGCCTCGTGTCACCTCCTAGAGACGCCCAGGGCATCTCCCAAAGATGTGTTGTGGAGGGGGAGGCCATGGCTGAAAGCTTGGGAAGAGTGTCCTGCTGCAGACAGGGACAAGCCCTATCCCACTGTCACCAGCAGCAGGTGACCTCGGTGGCAGCTCGTTGCCATTCCCCAAATGACAGCATCCTCTGGGCAGGGAGGGGACGGCCAGCTCCTTACCTCCCAGCTGCGGCTCCTCAGCCACCACCCTGCTTACCTTGCAATTAGCGAGTCGTTAGGGAGTCGGGATGAGAAATTAATGGCCCGCTCCCCTAAATGAAGCTCATCGCTCTCCCTCGGGGCTCACTTTTAGGGCATACACATAGGGAAGGAGCCTTGCATGGCTAGGAGGATGCTGGAGCTGCAGGATTTGGGGCAAGGGATGAATTGGGTTGCTTTGTTCACCAATAGATGCATTTTTGGGGATGCTGGGCTGTGCAAATAGCAGCCTTGGCCTTGTTTCAGCCTGGGTACGGCTGTTGAGCACTTTTGCAATGTAAATGCAACTCGACAGGGCTGGGGATGTCTCGGAGATGATCTGTGGCCAGGGTTTATTTTGGGGGGAGAGGAAGCAGTGTTGCAATCCCACGCGGTGGGGGCGGGTTGGGAAAGGGACAGAGCGGCCCTCAGCACTAACCAGGCTAACCAGCACAGAGGCTTTCAGCCCTCCCAAATGGCACTTATTTTCTCATTTTCTTGATAAACTTTATGGCATAAGGGGTCTCATGGCCTTGAGTCTAAGGGAAATACAAACTTATTTATCCGAGACAAATGACAGAGCAGCAGAAAACAGTTTTAAGGTGTTTTTTTTGCAATGTCTCTATCAAAGTCTGCAAAGCTGGTGCAGCTGCAGTGGGATCTGCTTTGCTCCTCTTTCAGTCACATCAAACTTGATTCTTGCCCTAGTTGGTGTGGGTGGGCAGATTTAAAGATATTTAAGCGAGGCCAAGTGGTATTTGTGCCCCACAGAAGGTCCTTGCTCATGTCCCGTGCCATCGAATAATGCAATTGCAAGCAATAACATCATCAGGGCAGCAAACACGTATATTTTGCTGCAGGCGTGCTGGCATGACTGCCCTGGCCATCAAGGCTGTGCTGGGTCCCGGCTGGAGGACAGAGACACCGTGTGCAGTTGTGGTGAGCTGTGTGGTGCTCCCCTTCGTCCTACAGAACTCCTCTCCTAACGGCGCGGACCTTGGCAGAGGGGTGAAGCGTGCCCAGTACGGCCGTGTCTTTCGGGGGACAGGTGTCTGCACAGGGAATAGGGTGGGTTAGGAAAGAACTGAACTACTGGAAGAGAAACTTTCTTCTTCCCCACAATATTTTTGAGGTGGATAATAAATCCCTGAGAGCTACAGCTTCCAGGAGGGGTCTGTGGACCAGCTGTAGGATTGCAAATAGATGGGGCTGCTCTAAAATCTGTTTTGATTTCTTCCTCTTCCCTGTGAGATGCAAGTGAAGCCATTTCGCTTCCGTCACTTTTAATCAAGTGGTTTTGATGCCTCCTAGTTTTTTTTTCCCTCCGTCTTGGTGACCTTCCTCAAGAAAGGGGCTTTCATCTGCAAGACGGGACGATGCAGGAGGGGCACTTGCATTGGCAAGGGCTGGGGACATCAAAGGGTCCCCGTCTTCCTCCCTGGCAAGGCACAGAGGTGACTCTGCCCCCGGGACATGCTTTGGAGGAGAGTCTTTAAAAAAACATATATAAATCTACAATAATAATAACAAGCGGCGCGGGAGCCCCAGGGGGAAAAGAGCAAAGGAGAAATTGCTTTGAGCTGCAAAGGCAGGACTGCTCTGAAGACAGGCTCGCCTGAGACTTGGGAAGGGATGAGAAACCTGCCTTGAAAGGAGCAATTAAAAGAGGAAAGCAATTAACTTGCTGCAGAAGAGCAGGGTGCGTGAGCTGGGGCTGGGTGGTGAGGGCTGGGTGCTGCATCCCTGGCTGATGCTCCCTGCTCCTCCCAGCCTGCATTTAGGAGCATTCAGCTCATACACCTCTCCATTTAAATATACACATACGTGAACTGCTAGCAGAGCAAGCTTGCCACAACCCCCCCCTTACTTTCACCCGATGGCTTTGCATTGCTGTTTCTTTACACCTGCAGGCAACTAGACCCCCTTCTCTTTCTGGTCCCCTCCAAATTCCCCCAGGTGCTTGTGTGTGCACTGCACCACCCAGATGCCTGCTGATGAAAGGCAACGGTGACAAGCCCTTTGCAAATGAAGGAGATCGCGCATCCCAGCGGCATCGTGCCGGGAGCCCGCTCCAACACCCGGCTCGCTGCGTACACGTGGGCACGCGTGGTGCATGCAGATGGAGCGAGCAAAGACCCCTGTGCCGCTGCAGCGGGATAGGAGAACGGCGTTTCACTGCGATGAATTTGGGGTCTCTCTGAAGGTGCATGGTTATTAAGTTCTGAGCTGCTGGCAGCGAGGAGGCGAGGTGGCCGGAGGGCTTTTGGTGTGGAAATTATTCCATCAGACGCAACAAGTGGCTGCTGGAGCAGGATGAGAGCAAGCTTTGCTCTGAAATAAATACTTGACAAAGCAGACCTGCTTTGTGAATGATTTCCTTGCTGCAGCAAGCATTTAAATCCCCCAGGCTCAGCGCTGGCATTGATGTTTCCCCTGACAAAATCCCCTAGCAAGGGGGCACCCTGGGCAAGGGGAAAAGAAAGAAAAGGAAGAAAGGGGAATTCAGAGCGTCTTGTTCCTTTCAACGAGGACCAAGCACAGCGCCTCTCCCCCCAGCCATGCCCTGTGCTCCAGCAGTGCTGCTTGAATGCAGTTAGAGTTTAGTTCTGCTTGATCTGCAGGCAGGTGAGTCTGTCTCCCCTCAGGGTAGGAGAGGCTCCAATTTGCCCCTGTGCTTTTGCTTTGGGGGATGTAACCCCAACCCTTTATTTCAAGGGATCTGCTGGCATTGAGCAGATCTTAATTATAGCAATAAATTAATTTCAGCTTGGGTTCAGGGTGGTTTTGTGGGCAGTCCCTTTCCTCTGTCATGCTCATGGACTTTGCAACTGGACAGGAAGTGTTTGAGCTGGGAGCTGGTACATCTATAATTATTATATATTTATGCACATGCCCTGTTTGGGCTTAATTCCTCCAGAATTCGCCCAAGTGAAGGCAAATCCTTCCGCATCAGGTCCTGAACCCCTTTGCAGCAGCCTCAGGCTCGCACTGCTGTTGCAGGGACGCTGGCATGCATGCTCCCTACAGAAAGCAGGGATTTGGTGCAGTTTACATGGGAATCAGCTATTAATATATATATATATATACATATATATATATAAAAGGAGAGCTGAAGAGTGGTTACACATGTACAGCAGTGATAGAGAGGTTTATGCAGCACTACCTCCTCCTATGGATATCAACATATATATATCCCATGGTTGTAATGCATGCCTAACAAATGAACGGGCTGGCAGTTGTCATATGCGGGCAGGAAAATGGCTCAGAGTGGCTTGTTTAACTGTGGGGGGGAATAAAAAATCGCTTTTTGTTGATTGTTGGAATCAGGGCTCTCCTGGGTAGGATAAAATTGTATTTTCTTTCTTCTTCCTCATCCTCGGTCTTTTAAAAATAGGTTAAGAAATTGCTGCTCTGTTATCTGTGGAGGGGATCAGGCAGCCAGTGACAACCCTGCTAAGAGGGAGCTGGTGCCAAGCTATTGTCAGGTGCAAGAAGAACAAATATTTGCTTGTCTCTGGTCTCCACATGGCCCAATCTTGCTTTGACTCACACGCTGGGGCAGCAGGGCTGGAGATGATCATGGTCCTGCATGCACTATGTTTGCAAACACATGGGGACAGCTGCAGGAGGACATGGGGGGCTTTACAATGCCACCTTTAAAGTAAAAACCTCCTGCAAAACTCGCAGTCATGCAAAATTCCTAGGCCAGGTCGGGAAAGCTGCAGCATCACTGATTTGCCTGCCTGGGGTGGAGGGGGCTGCACTGCAAATCTTTGGGGTGGCCCCATGGTCACAGCCCCATCCCTGACCCCCCATTTCTCTGCCCCCCCACCTGCAAACCTCTGCCAGCATCTTCCCACAGTAACTCAGACAGCAATGATTAGCCAAATAAAATTTCCATCTGTTGAGGACTTTCTGGGAGTTATTACCAGCAATAAAACCAATGCAAGGCGAATGACGTATCTGAGGGGGTAAGTGCCTTCCATTACGAGCAGAAGTGACTTTTAAATAAGGTTTCAGACTTCCTTATTAGCCTGCCCAAACCCCTGGGAGCAGCATCCCACGGGAAAATCTGTGCTAGGGAATGGCTCTCCTGGCTGAGTTCATTGCTGCAGGACGTTTACAGGTTGGTGCTTGGGTGCTGCTGCACTTTCAGGGTCCCTCAGGATGCAGTTTTACTGCAGGTGGTGCAGCACATGCACCAGATTTTTGGGAGCCCCGCTGTGCCTGGGGACTTGCAAACCTGCTGGTGTGTTGTGCTCTGTCCCCTAAATCTGCTTCCCTTCCAGAGAAGTCAAGGAGCTGATGTCCTTCACCCCGCCTTCTTGCTTATCTGCCCTGATTGAAGCTAGCAAGGTTGGCCATGCAAAGCAGAGGGTTAACCACTGTGCTTCTGCTGCTCTTTGAAGGCAGGCACGGCTGGGATCAGCAGGGAAATGGCTGCTGCTGGAAAGAGATGGGATGCAGAGCTATGCCTTACTGCTTCAACGAGTTTTTTCAACCTGGTGCTTGCTCCAGACGAGCTGGCAGCAAAGCATGATGCCCCAAAAGGGCAACTGGAGGCTTTGGGGTGGGCTGCCCAAACCTTTTCAAGGGAGGAGGCAGTGTTTGCATGCAGAGGGATGGGTGCCAACGTGCAAAGCTCATTGCAGGTGGATGCCTGCATGCTTAAACCAGCTGTACTGCAGGGGGGCTTTCTGCCTTGCAGCAACAGGACTGGGATATTTCAAGCCGCAGCTGCATTTCTGGCTGATTTTCCCCAGCACGTGCGGCCGGCTGCATTGCAAACGCTGCAGTATTCGAGCCATGCCCAGGTTGCGCTGCTGCAGGAGGTCAGCCCGGGAGCATCGCTTGTAAAAACGGCCGTGTTTGCACAAAAAGCTTCAGCTAAACAAAGCGGCAGGGGGGACCGATAGAGAGCAGCAGGATGGAGCTGCCTCCTGCAGCTAACAGGCAATATTCGTGCCCTCTTAATTCCTACAAGTGAATTTTCTTGGCAATTTTGAAAGATTAAACCCAACCGAACAGCAGGTAATAATCCAAATGCTGTTGAATGCTTAACGAGACGGGGGCCAGCTGCATCCTCAGGAGCATCCCAGGTTTGTGCGAGGCAGGGCTGGGCTTGGTGGCCGCTGTGTGGCCTGGGGCAGCTCCAGCCATCGCAGCCCCTCCGCACCTCGCCTCCAGAGCAAAGGAGCTGGGTGGCAGCTTGCCCACTGCGTGCCCCGCGGATGCTTGCAAAGATGATGATACTTCTTATTGCTTGTAGCAGCAAAGGGGAGTGATTTCCAGCTCCACACCTCTCTTCTTTTACCTTTGCAATTGCTGAAGGGCAAAGACTCTGCAGCAGTGGGGCAGGGAGGTGCAGCCGGAGCTGGGGGTATGGCAAGGATGACAGCTAAGGGGTGGGTGATTTGGGGGGACCCTGCCTTGGGGGGTGTTTTTGCAACGTGGAGGTGACATAGGCAATGAGCTGTGTGCACAGGGGGGCAGGCGCTTGCAAAACCACACTGCAGCCTCAGAGCTAGGTCTGCATGTTTTTGGCTGCCAGCTCGGCATGCAGCTTGTCTGAGATCGCCCTCAGGCCCCACTCAAAGTGCTCAGATTGCCTTGAAACTCAATTTTACCCTCTCCTTCGAGCCAGGCTTGGCTTTTCCAAAGGAGCAGGGTCCTTCCCCAAATGCCTTGTTTCCTTCAGCTATGTGCTTTGCTCTTGCTGGAGCTGAGAATGGTGCTTTGGGCTCAGTCCCAGCTGGGATTTGAGGGGGCTTGGGGTTCCCCCAGATGGGTGCTGGGGCAGTATGACTCCACCTGGCAGCAACACCAGCAAGGAGTGATGGGGAAGAGCAAAAGGGGATAACAAGCCTTGAGTCTTCGACTGGCAAAGTTTAGAAAACATCCGCCTACCTGCCTCGCATCTCCCTGCGAGCTGTCAGCCCTGCTCACAGCATCCTCAGCACGGGATTTATCGTAGCTTTAGCATGGTTGTGGCACACAGACAGCTCTTGACGTTGCTTCCCATCGCCATGCCCCTGACATTTCCAAGGCAATCTTGTTTTTTTCAATAATTTACCTCCTGGTGGGTGAAGGAGGGTGCATGGACATGCATCGCTGGGGTCTGCCGCTGCTCCCGTGGGGCTCCCTGGGCCTCCGTGAAGCTGCGAGGATTGGGCAATGGTGGGGCTGCAAGGGGCAATTCGGGGCTGCAAGGGGCATGGGGTCGCCATTAGCTGGACCAAAGCCTGGGTAGTTTTTGCTAAAAGCTGCTTTGCAGATGGACACCATGCACCTTTCCTCCACGCCTTTGCAGCTCTTGCTGGTATCTGCGCCTGCTGTTAGGGATAAAGCAAGGTTAAGAGCAGCTTGCACAGGGTGAACGTGCCCTCCTAGTGCTGATAGCCACCAAAGCCAGCCGCAGGCATCGCCGGCAGCAAACGCTTTGGCTCGGCTTCCCCCGACGAGCCGCAGACAAATTTCTGATGCAAACTATCCCCTGTGGCATCTTTGCCTTACAGAGCAGGCAGGGAAACTAGCGGCCCGCCGGGCTGCAGCTTTCGCTATCAAAGCCTTGCTATGTGGCTCTGGCACAGAGAGCAGTCGGTCCTGGGAGCGATGATAAAAAACCTCCCAAAATCTGTGTTAGTTCACAAGCTTCTCCTCTCAGCTCTGCCCCCAGGGACCCGGTGAGTGCGAGACATCAAATACAGCGGCAGAGAGGAGCAAAGCAGTGGAAATAAGCTCAAGTGAAGGCAGCTGAGGCTGAGTTCAGGTTCAGTCGGCCTCAATCAGCTCAGCTGCAGCCTTTCCAAGTGAAGCTCCGTAAGCACTGGCAGATCCACCACAAGACCAGGGCTCCGGGCACTAAATCCTGCTTTTTTTTCCCCCCCACTTTTTTTCAGGGCATGCTCCGCTGCGGGTAATATAAATACTGGCTAATTGCCTCTGCCAAATGCAATGCTAGCAAGCACGGTACCCAAGCCTTAACGAAGCGATTAACCCCGAAGCAGCGGGACAGACCTGACCTCTGCTTCCAGTTGACTTCTGCCATGAACACGGCATTGAAGGAGCATCTTCAGCACGAGCCTGGCTGCCAGCTCCGCTCCTGTTACTCGCCGTTAATTTGTGGAGACACCGTACTGCTGCCAACACCCCCCTCGCAGCTGCCCTGATCTCGGTCGGTCCTCCTGCAGTGATGCAGGGTGATGGGTGTGAAGGGGAGGGGGGAATGAGGTCCCACCACGTGCACTGGGGGTTTGTTCCCCTGGCTCTCCGGCCTTGGCTAACGCTGGTTTTGCAGCCCCGTAACAGGCTCTGAAGGAGGGATGGAGGTGCAGGGGTGATGGGGTCGTCCCCATCCAGGCGTTTTGGGGAGCCCCACGTTGCGCTGACCAGCCGCTTCTCAAAGCCAAGGGCTTGGCCAAACGCTTGGTCTTGGAAACAGTCACCTTGATTTGGGAGGAAAGGAAGCAAAACACTTGAGAAATGTCAAAACACAGGCTGTTCAACGGTGATTTGCTAAACTAACAATTTGGGCTGCAAGAAGAGCCGTGATTGCCCTCTTCAGCTCTCTTGGATGGGTTTGTTTTTCCTCTTGGCTCCACGCCCTCCAGCAACACTTTGGGTTCCAATTCCTTTCCTCTGAAGCCGTAGAGGGGGGGTGCTGGCAGCCTCCGGGATGCTCTCTGGGGCTCACTGGGGACATTTCCCCATGTTTTAGCATTGCCGCTAGCCCCAGCACGACTTGGGGTGCCCCCCACAGCACCGTTGGCGTCAAGCAGCTGGTAATTGCGCTGGCGCAGACAGGAGCGGCTGCAACCCAAAGGGATGCAAATCCACCCCGAGGGCCCTTCTGGCGTGAGTTAGCCTGGAATGAGGTTTTCCCGCTCTCGTGCTTGCTCACAACATGCTGGCTTGCTGAGACAGGGGCTGACCTCCCGCATTCAGCTCGGCAGGCAGCAATGCCTTGCCTGTAGCCGCTGTTTAGCGCCGGATTGCTGTAGGCACCACGCCAGGCTCTGGCGTTGGGTCGGCGGGTTAATTTTAGGGCAACCCTTGCCCCTGGCTTGAGCAGGGCTATCAGGACCCACTGCCTAGCACGTCATTTGATAGCCACGCTGCGTCCTTTCCAATGCCCCGCTCGCTGATATCGGGTGCCATAAAATTGCACTTAAATGCTTTCAACATTTCACCCTGGCACTGCTCAGCTGCTTGTTTGCCCGTTCACGCTGACAAACAAGACTAGTCTGCATCCAGCCAATTTCATGGTCTGATTCCTGCGCACTAGCATAATACAATAGTGTCCTGGCTAAAAATAATGCAACGTGCACTATATTAAAGGCTGATTCATGATGTCTCTATGAAGCAATTGCTCTGTTACCTTCACAGGCAGGGGGTGGAGAATCATGCCATAGCTGAAGCTTGACTGTATGCAGCTCGTGCTTTTTTGGCAGTGATAAAGGGATGCTGAGCAGTAGTCCAAGGGCTGTCCTGCCTCTGGCTTCTTTTTTGAAGGATGCATCTGCAATGCAAGCACCTTTTGGTCACCCTCCACAGTGCTGGCAGGGCTGGTGGGCATGCAGGGTGCAGGGAAGGGAGTGTTGGATGTGAGACACTGCTATGGGAGCTGGAGTTTCCCCTTCCTGGGGTAGGATATTAGGCAGATGTCTTAATCAGGCAACATTGTTTGTGGGAGCTGGACCTCCGCACGCATTGCTATTCCTGGTGTGAGGGCTGTGCCAGCAAAAGTTGCCAAGAGGAGAAGTTGGGTAAGCTGAGAAGTAGCTGCTGTGGTTTGGCATCATGGGGCTGGGAGACATGGAAGGAGGTACCAGGTGGAGCAGAGCCTTCGGAGTGGCTCTAGGCGAGCCCCTCTATTGCTTGGGTGGCCCAAGCTGCCGGCACTCTTGCTAAAAGAGGGGGAGAGGTGGCTGGGGGTGTGGGGCACTGCTGGTTGCAGCCTGTGCCCAGTAGCTTTAACAGAATCACAGAATGGCTGAGGTTGGAAGGGACCTCTGAAGATCACCTAGTCCAACCCCCTGGCAGAGCAGGATCACCTAGAGCACCTTGCACAGGATTAACCCCACATGGGTCATTGTGCTCGTGGATGGCAGTGACTGGGACCAGTAAGGCTGGAGAACTGGTCTGAAGAGCCCAGGGACTACTCCCTGCTTGCTGAGTTTGCAGCCATGCCCCCAAACACGGCTCCGTCAGATCTGAAATCCACCCCAGCCGGGGAACTGCAGCTTCCCTGGCTAATGAGGCTTGGTGAGCTCCTCGTACCCCTGGAGAGGAGGGAAAAGCCGTCAAGAATTTATTAGCCTAATTACATTTTCCTAATGCAGTTGACCCCAGCCGCACAGCGGAGTGCTTATCAAAGCTGCAATCTCCTGGACATTATTGGACTCTCTTATTAAGAGTCAGTTGGTTGCTGCTCCTCCTCGGGCTGGATGTGGCCGTTCCTGGCAGCTCAGGACCATGGGTGCAGCAGCGGGTTTGCTTCTGCACCGCAGTGCCGGGCACGAGGGCTGCGAAGCTTGGGGGGCTGCAGGGAGCAAGGAGGGGGATGCCTGAGGTCGGGGGGGGTGAGCTGGATGGGCTGGGGACAGCAGTGCATGGCGGGGGGGAGAAAGACGCTCACCGGGATGTGGTTTGTGGTTAGATCCCCGCTGCCAGCTCAGGGCAGCACGCTGGATGCGAGCCGTCCTAATAGGATTGCGGGCGGCAAGGGAAAAAGTGCTCTTGCAGCAGCCTCTCATGGAAACAAGGCTTAAACGCTCTTTGTGCCAGAGCTTTTTGAAGTCCTTGTCAAAACGACAATTTTCAGGTTGTTAGCCTGAAACCCCCCTTTGACAAACCTGAATCTGTCAAGTGGCCGCATCCTTCCCAGCCCGCCTCGGCAAAGCTGTTGTCATCTGCAGCAAAGCTCGGGGGGGTTTGCGGGGTCTGCCGGCTCTGGACCCCAAACCCTTGCAGAGCTGCACCCCACCGGGACGCACAGCCGCGAGCAAAGCTGGGTCACCCCAAGGGATGGAAATCTGGGGGGAGAGGGGGCTGGTGGCGATGCTTTTGTGATTTTTCTCCCTGATAAACTGCTTCCAGATGTGCATGCAGCTATTTTGGGGGTGCTGCTGTGAGGCATCCCCCCGTGCCCTGCTCTGTGCCAAGGGCTGTGCTGGCCAGGTTTGGATGCAGGCAGCAAGTGCCTCTGCACCCCAGCCAGAGCTGCGGGAATGCTTGATAGTGGTGGGGAAAATAAACTCCCCTGGGGGTACGGGGGTGAGGAGCTGGGGGTGCAGGGTCTGAGCTGGGAGCAGGCACCTCCTCAGCAAGGATTTTGGAGCTTGGAAGGTAAAATCCTGCCCCCAGCCTGCTCTGGGAGAATCCTTGCTCATAAGCAGCCAGGTCCTTTGCTCTTGCCGGTGGTGATGCGCTGTCCATGCTGGCATCGCTGTGATTTGGGGGCAAAGCAGATCAGGGCTGCACCCCTCTTATTTCCTCCTGCTTTCTATTAATTTTATTCCTGAATCAAAAAAAAAAAAAAAAAAAAAAAAAAAAAAGAAGAGAGAGAGAGGATTTTGGTTGGTTTGGTTACCTTGGTGGGGGGGAGTCTTGATGGCCCCTAAACAGTGACTCAGCTGCATTGGAGTGATGTGATGTGATGTGCAGGCAGAGTGAGGCTGGCTAACCTTCCACTCCCCCCAGCCCTGCTGCCAAACTGCGGGGTTATTTTGATGAGGGAGGTCTGCCTCATGCTGCCAGCCTGCCCAAAGCATAGTGAACAGCCCCAAAATCTCAGCCTGTGGGGCTGGGGGCTGCGGTACTTGCATGGCGATATCTCAGCTTGGCTCCCCTATAGCTCCCTGTATGGGGCATGGGGCATTTCCAACTGTAAATGTATCCCCATGTCTGCAGCCCGTGGAGGGAAAGCATTTTATTATTATTTGTAATCTGCTGACTGGTTTTCGGGGGCTTAACACAGCAACACTCCCTGCCTGGCTCGGTTTCAGGTTCCCTGACAGGCTGTAATCTGTTCTCCTCCAAACAATTGACAGTCTCTGAAATGGCATGGAACAGACAGCTGCAACTTGCTGAGAGCTTTTTCACCCCGAGATGGGGGACATGGGCTGTGCATGTGATGGGAGCCCCCCCATAGGTTGTCCTGGTGGTCCCTGCTGTGGCAGTGATGCTGGGCAAGCCATTCTTCCCATCCAAAGCCTTTTTGGGGCCAGGGTGCCCATGGATTTGGGATTCACCCACCTTCACCTTGCAACAATTCTGCTGCACAGCATGGGTGTGGGGCATCACCTCTGAGAGTGTTTTTTCCCCCTTTTTTCCCCCAGAGTATGTTGTTGGGAAGGAAAATTGAAGTCTTGAAGAGCACCAGTGTCCAAGAGTGAAGCTGCATCCAGCACCTCCCGTTACCACTGCCCTACAGCTGTTTAATGGTTTATAAGGGCTTTTTTTGGCAGAACATTGGTTTGATGGGTAGACACTGTATGGAAGCCCAGCTCCTGGGTGCAGGGTGCATGGATCTAGCTGAATCCCTTCTGGCTTGCCCAGAAACACCCTCCTGCTCCCAAATACCTTGCTGGCTCTGGGTGCTCTGGATGCAGTCCCAGCACGAGCAGGCTGCAGCTCTGCAGGATGGCCAGGAATGAAGAAATCCTCCACCTTCAGCCCCTCAAGATCTCCTCCCACTCATGCAGGAAATCTGGGGCTGAAATGAAGCAACAGGTCCCTGGGGCAAGGGAAAGCACAGACGAGCAGGACCGATGGCAGGATGAGGCCCTGGGGGCTGCAGGGTGTGTGGGGATGCTCCAGCCCCTGCCTGGCTGCTCGCTGCTCGTGCAGGAGGCACGGGCATGCTGTGACGGGGCAGCGCGTTTTCATGACGGGCAGCTGCTTTGTCCTTCCCGGGCTATTTTTGTCTCGTTCCTTAAGCAAATGTTATTTAAATTGCTTCCTCCGGGCCAGTTTACTCCCATCTTTATTTCCCTGTCACTCTGATCTGCCTTTAAACTGGCTTTAAGGCTGGTGGCTACCCAAGCTTAAACTCTCCTGAAGGCTTATCCCTCCCGCCCTCGAATTTTGACAACCCTTTCAAGGCACGCAACCATTCCGCGTCTCTTTCTTTCCCAGATAATGAGATTAATTACAACCAGATATGTGTTCTCTGCGATGCTTTTGGAGGAACTGCTTATGTATTTTGACTGTTTTGCTTTCCTGTCCCCTCTCTCTTTGTCTTTGTGCTCCTTAATAGTTCTGTCTGCAGTCTAATTAGCACTCAGGGGGTGATTGGGGCTGGTGCTTCGGGGGCGATGGTGGCACAAACCTGCGAGGCTTGTAGATGGGGTAGTGAGACAATTTTGTAAATGGGCACTGAGCAAACAGCCCTTGCCATGCTGCCGGAGGGATGCCGGAGGGGTGGAAAAGCCGACCCATAGCGGTGCTGTTCCCAAATGCCTCGCTGGGCTACAGGGCCACGTAGCACATTTGTCCCCTCCGAACCTTGATATTTGCAGTGCAGAGGAGCCCAGCTTTCTGCCCTGTCCTTGCACACCTCAGGGCACTGATGGCAGTGGTGATTGCTGGCTTCTCGTTAGGGCTCGAGCCTGGGACATTTCTCCTCTTGTTGCCAGCATCAAAGCTGCATACAGCTGGGGAGGAGGTTAGCCAGTCCGTCCGTAATTACAGGGCCAGAGCCCATGTGAACATCAAACCATTAGTCTAATTTGACTATCTAACAAGGAGCTGTGATGTTTTATGCATGGTGCCTAATTTTACCCTCGCAATCTCCTGCTATATTTAACATCATTAATCATTGATTCCCATGGGGTTGGAACCCTGATTAGTGTCAGATGTATTATGGGAGGAAAGGGATTTAAAATAACCCCCCTTTCCGTTCTCCTGGGGGAGATGAAGCCGGTTCACCAGCGTGGAGCTGCCAGTCCTTGCCTAGGTTGAGCCTGCAGAAGTGGCTGGAAGAAAATGCCATTCTCAATGCCTTTATTTGGGGGGGGGGTGGGTAGAAAAAACAACAACAACAAAAAAAAACAAGAACGTGCAAGGCAGGGGGACAAAAGAGTGAGAGCTGGGCAATCCATGCAGGCATTGCAAACTGGCGGGGCTGCTTCTGCGAGGAGATGGGATGGGAGATGAACCCTTGCTCCAGCACAGCACGGCTCATCTCCCCGACCGTGCCTCACTAATTAAACACAGCTCCTGCGGATGTGAGATGGCGCCGGCTCCTCGCAGGTAGAGCTTGCAAAGCTGGAGGGCATCCAAGAGAAGAGGCATGAGCTGAGCCGTGGCTGCTTTTTCCACAGCCACCCTGTCTGCTCCCAGGGTGCAGGCGGGATGCTTTCCCCTCTTCGCTCCCTGCCCGAATCTTATTAGCTCTGTTTACGTGGCAGGGATGTCAAGCGATTAATTTTTAATGGCTTGGTTTATTGCGTGTTTGAACGGTTTATTGAGTAATTCCCACATTTAAGTGATTAATTCCCCAGAGTTGGGAGCGACTGGTTAGTTTTACATTAATCAGGCCGTCTGCATGCCAAGAGAGGGACAATCGATCAATCCCCAGTGCCAGCAAAAGTGATGTTAAAATACCTCAAGGTACAACGAGGTTAAGGGAAAGGAGTAATTAAGGCTCCACGTCCCCTTTGCAAACCTGGTGCCCGGCCAACAGCTGGTCTCTCCACTCCGTCCTCCTGTTCCCAAAGCAAAACAAACCCCGCTAATTAATTTGGAGGCTTGTTGGAGTCCCAGCTCTTGTAGCTCCGTAGGGTTTTATAAGGTTGAGAGTGATTTGGACTGAGAAACGTGCATGGGGAAGATGTTGGGCTATGGGCAAACATGGCAGAAAGGGAGGGTGCTGTGATGTGCAAGACACCATGTAGTCACTCCTCTCCACCCACTGCTGCCTTCAGAGCCTCCAAAGGCTGAGCTGAGACTGATGCAAAACCCCTTCAAGGTGAAGTGTTTGATGCTGGCTTGTAGGACAGGCAGCCACCGCCACCTGCAAGGATCTGCTCTGCCCAGATGCTCCTGGGGGTAGGCAAGCGGCTCGTGCTGTGCCGCAGCAGATGGTGGGTTGCTTGGGGAAACACCAAAGGCAGGTCCGGGCACAGGGGGTTCCCCAGGCAGTCCATCGGACCTGGTGCTTTCCCTCCATGCACCCAGCGATGAGACCTGGCTGGCGTCCCGGAGCCTCCCGCACCTTGTAGAGTTGCCCAGCTCCCGCTTTGCTCCACCACGTTTGGCCCGAGGGCCTTGTTTCCCGTTCCTTCCCACCCTTTTAGCTCCATCCCCTGCTATTCAGCATCAGGGCAGCTCTCTCCTTTCCCACACATCATTTTTTAACCCAAGCACTGAAAAACCCACCTGTGAAGGAGGTGGGAAGGGAGCAAACAGGTGTTGTGCAGCAAATCCCGGGCTGCTGCAAGAGCTGCCGGGCTGGCAAATAAAACAAATGAAGCGCTTTTTAATTTTTTTTTAATTTTTTTTTTTTTACACGTCCGCATGGAAAAGGAGCCGTTTGCTGCCAGCCAGGCAGATGCAAGCTGCTAATGATGGCTCCCGATGGCGCACGGAGCTGCTGTCTCCTGCCTCATCAAAGCGGGCGGTGGCGAGCTCGGCTCCGCCGAGGTATTTTTAGCAAAGACTTTGCGCTCGCACTGCGACTCGAGACGTGCGTCTTTGCCCCCCAAGAGAGCAACAAAGCTGTTTTTTTTGCAAGGGATAGGTGGAGATCAATGCCTTAATGGTTAAAAAAAAAGGGCTTTTGGGGCCCTACCCCTACACTGTGCAAGGGCTGTGTTGGAAATGCAGTTTTGCCTCCTGGTACAGGAAGATGGAGGGATGGTTTTTGTCATTTCCAGCAAGGACATAATTGTTGGTTTGGGGAGCGGTGAGTACAGCAAAGCCTCCTGATTCCTCCCTCTTCAAATCACCAGGTTATCATCTCCTTAAGACTTCACTTTTCCTCTTCTCTGCTCCTGCCTTGTGCAGCCGGGCTTTCCCCAGGAGTGGAGCAGGGATTTATGGGGTGTGGAGCGATACTTTCACTCCTACCTGGAGCCTTTACAAAGCAATGTTCAGCCTTTACAGCAAAACAGAGGAAACCCTGGTGATTTTATGAGGTGCACAAAATGAATTGAACTGCATGGAAGAAATCCTTCTCTTTTTGCTGTTACTGTCAGCAACTGGGGCCAGGTCACCCACTTGTTTATTTAAGCACTGGGAAAGGCTGATACATCTTGCTCCAGGCTTGAAAATTCATCCCCATTAGCATCTCTGCTCTTGTTTGAACAGTCTGCAGCAGCAGTTAATAGTGCTGGCATTGATGGTGTGACTGTAGCTCATCAGGGGACTGGCTGCACAAGTGCTCTGCAAGCAAATGTGCTTCCAGCCAGAATCAGGTGCAACCTCCTTGCCCCTTGCTTTTGACCCCATTTTGGCACTGTGGCTTGGCCCCATTGTGTTCTTGCTTGGTTCATGGCCAAGGTCTTCCTGCTGTGACATCCTGTGTGCACCGTGGGGATGCACCTGGGGACATGCATGGTGCAATGGGATCCTGCACCCAGTTGGGTGCTGCTTTGCCACCAGCATGCTCCATTACCCATTTCCTGCAAAAGTGCCCCAAATCGGGAGCACCAAGCCTTGTGGCTAGTGGGCCTGAGTGCACAAGTCCTGGACTTAGGTGAGCTGGTGGCTTCTCAGCCCACCCCAGCATGGGCTGCACCCTGATGGGGTCAGGAAGCGATTTTTGTACCCCAGGCTGGCAATTGTTTTTGCATTTAGCAAAGTGCACATGGAAATAACCCATATTGTGTTGCACCAGTGCACAGGCATGTAGTAAACTGGGCAGAGCACGGAGTGCTTGGCAGCACCCTCGATCTCAGACCACACGGGTGAGACACAAAAAGGTTGTTTAGCCTTCAGTGGGAGGCTTCAGCGCTCTTGCAGTGCCAGGTTCAGCAGGGAAGGCTTGGGTCGGGGGAGAAAAGGGAGGAAAAAAATAAAAGTCCCTTGCAAATTCTCCAGGGAAGGAAAAAAGAGAAGGAGGGGAGAGGGGAGGAAAAAAAATTAGCAAAACAAGGGATGGAATCACATCCTCCCAAAGCACAGATGGTGCAATTAGAGGACAGATCCTTCGCTGAAGATGATGCCACTCAAGGAAAGCAAACAGTCCTGTGGGGGGTCCTTTCTCTTCTTTAAAATGCTGCCAGCAGCATGTAATTCCTTGATGGAAATTGTATATTTAAGTACTTAGGACAGTTACAGAGGACACGGCCAAGATAAATGAATTCTTTTGCCCTAAAACGTTCAGTGCGGCTACAGAAAACTCTGTCCTCCTGCTTATCCACCAGGTCCAGACCTGTCCCCACCGTGGTGATGCTCTGAGCTTGTTATGTCTCCACCCTGATGCTTTGCAAGAGGAGAAAACCCCAAAGCAGGCTTTGCATCCCTACAACGCAGCCGGATCTTTTTGCCTTTTTTCCTCCTTTTTCCCCACATATTTGGGGTAGCCAGTCCTGGTGCACAGGGCGCTGGGTGGGGATGCAAGGGGAGGGCAATACAGTGTCCTCGGGGTGCACCACGCAAATGGAGAGCAGAGATGGACCCCTGCAGGTGATTTCAGGAGGGCAAAACCCAAGGAAAAGAGAGCATCTCCACCCAAATGAAAGCCTGCAGATGGATTTCGGGTTCGGGGTCACAGCTCCACCTCCCCTCTCACCTCCTCCTGGGTCGCTGATTCGGGCTCTGGAGATCAGAAACAATTTCCAAATGCTTTAAATTAAGCACTTCTTATATGAGAGTTTAATTACCACATTATAGGACAGTTACTGGGCATTAGGATTTTTTTTAAAATAATTATTAATATCATATTAAACAATGAATTATCGTGAACAATTAGAATTAATTACATTTCTCCAAGTTAATTAAATTATTCCTATAGCAGGGAGATGAGTCTGCTCCACCATAAAAATTAGTGTCCCTAATGGGAGTTGAATAACATGTCACTGGCAGGAGCTAGGATGGGTTCGGTGCTCCCAGATTTCGTGTCTTGGCTCTTCCCCTGCTCATCCCAGTCTTATTCCCATGTCATCCCAGTGTCCTGCTGGTGTGGACTTGGAGAAGGTTTTTTTTTTTCATCTCTTTCACCAAGAAAACTTTAAAAGCTGATATCTCTGCTGAGTTTCATAGGAAAGGGGATTTTTTTAGTAAATGATTTTAACTGAGCTGCT
The DNA here is from genome assembly GCF_013377495.2 of Cygnus atratus. Classification (NCBI taxonomy): domain Eukaryota; kingdom Metazoa; phylum Chordata; class Aves; order Anseriformes; family Anatidae; genus Cygnus; species Cygnus atratus. Next base: position 7,057,225 of record NC_066382.1, on the reverse strand, counting down.
GGAGGCAGGGTGTGAGCAGAAGTGAAGACAGCAGAAGCAGGAGCAGGGCAGCAGTCCATGGGAACACATTTGCAGCCCCAAACACCCCTAATTTGGGCAGTTTGACCCCACACATAACACAGGCTTGGATTTTCCCAGACCAGCCTTGCTTTGGACAACTGCTCTTCACCAGAATGCCCTGGGGGTATTTGGGGAGGCTCAAAACTCCCCACAAAAACAATTTCCCAGTGCAGGAGCATGGCAACATTGCACCCCCTGTCCCCTGCTTTGCACTGGCTCCTGCGCCCTTGCAGAGGCTTTGCTTCCTGTTACACGCACTAACTAAATTAAAACCCCAATTTATGTCCTGCTTGCGTTGTTCAGGGGGAAATCTGCCTTTGCTGCACCTCCTTGCACAGAACACACATGCACTGGGATAAACCCATTTGACCTTCCCCGCTTTTGGCCATAATGACAGTTATCCTCCATCATTGCTTGGAAATAACTCGCCGTCATTACGTGCCTTCTTGCAATTTTCCCCCATTTACACGATGGGCTAGCTGGGCGTGGATGGGATGTAATGGCTTTATTTTATTTTATTTTTCTCCCTTCCTTGGCTCATGTAGGGCAGCGGAGGTTGCTTAACCCTTTGTGGGCCCCTGGGGTTTGCAATTTCCATCCCATAACGTGATGCTCTGGCTCTTCCCACCCAACTCCACCATCAACTTCTGCTGTTTTGTGCAGCCTCAAATGACCCCAAGGCTCCTGGCCTCAGTTAAAGTTTATCTTTGGGAACAGCTCCTGCGTGTTGTTTTTTTTTTTTTTCCCCTTTTCTGAATAAATTTGCAACAGGGTCCAGGAGTGAAATAGGAAAGCTGCAAGCAGCAAAAAAATGAGATTTCTTTCTCTTTAAGACTATAATCCCCTGAGATAGAGCAGTGCAACTGTCGACAGGATGGGATGCTGCTGCAGATGAAAAAAGCACTTTTTTGGAGTATATTCAGTAGCCTGGGGGTGTTGCAGCCTCCAAACCAGCCTGGTTTTGGCTAATGTGGTGCTTTGCTCAGAACTGTCCTTGCTGCTGGGCTTACCCCCTGCCCTGAATGTATTTACTTCAAGGGCTTTCTTGGTGAATGATTTGCTTGAAGTTGCTCCTGGATTTGCCCCATCTGTAATGTTCCCATTAGCAGACAAGGGGAAAGAAAAAAAAAAAGTGCCTTCCCAAAAGGCACATAAATGCTGAAAATCTCACTCATTGAACTCATAAAGTGATCCAGCAAAGCACTTAAGCACCTCCGTGGTGATGCTAATGCCGCTGCTGCAATTAGCAAGGACTAAATACATAAATTGCTGCTGGATCTGGCCATTGTCCCCTCTCCACTGCTCCACTTGCTGAATTACAGCTGCCCAAAAATGAAGCCGCTCTCCTGAGCGGGAACAGGAGCACATCCTCATGCCCAAGAGCAAGGCTGCCCTTGTTTTACAGCCTGACCTATTTGTTTCCTTCTGTTGAACAAGGCGAGCATCGTGCTCCTATTTACGTTGGTGTCACTGAGGCGGTGACACGAGTCGGAGCCAGCCTGGGGAAATGAAAAAAAAAATCTCTGTTAATAAAGTGCCGGGCGTGCTTGGTTGGCAAATGTTGGCTTTATTTCAGCAAAACATAGCAATATGGTATTTTTTATTTCGTGAAGAGGAGGTGGGTGGGTTGCAATGCAGCAGGGAGGGAGAAAAATTTATTTTATTTTATGCAAGAAAATTCCTTAGATTTCTTGGGGGGGGGGGGATGGGGGGGGAGCACATTGCCTGTTAGGCTCTCTGCACAGTTCCCTGCTTTATCCCCATTTACGCTGGATTTGTCCCTTTGCTGTGCTGGACACCTTGAATTTGTGTGCTGTGCTCTCCTTGACCTGACAGCTGTAATATTGGGGAAAAGAGCGGCTGAATGATGACCTCCCTGATCCCTGCACCCAGCTGGAGGAGCTGAGCCCCACGTGGGGCAGGTTCTGGTGCTGGGTTTGAGCTCTGCAGGAGCTGCAAAACCTCCATGGGGCGTCGGCAAAAAGTAGGGCACGGGTCCTGCTGCGAAGCAACTGAGCTTTGCACCTTCCCCTCGGTCTTCGTATTTTCCTCGTGGTGTTTTTTTTTTTTTTTTGTCTTTTCCTCCTTGTTTTTGCACCATCCCCCGGTTTTTGCACTTTCCCCTGGTTCTACAGGCAGCCTGGGGTAGGGGCTGCAGCTTGTTGCCCGCAGCTGTGGCCATCACCTGCGGCTCCCTGGGGCTGGGCGGGTGGCAGAGGCCCTTGCTGTTGGTGCCCTGGGGTTTTTTTCCCCCAAATTCATGGTGTGTGCTGCTTTGGGAGAGAGAAGAGGCAGAGCGTAGTCCCAGCCTGCTTTACCCTGCGCCCTGGAGGAGACAAAGTCCTGGTGTACTCTGTTTTGGAGAGGGGAAGCTGAGGCCTTCACCCATGGGAGTCTCCCAAGGACACGAATTCCTGGTATGTTCCTCTAAAAAACTAGTATTATTTAGGACTGGGGTCTTTCGGGGAATTTTGCGAGTGGGATTTTTTTTTTGTACAGCTTTTTGTCACATATGAATTTGAGAGAGGGGCCTGCGCTCTGCAGGGCCTTTGGAGAAGGTGAATGTGAGGAAGGAGGGTGTGCTTTGACCCTTACCTCGCTGGGATGTTTTTTAGCATTGCCTGTATGTCCTGCTGCCTTCCAGTCCCTACAGCTGCTGCTGGTGGGGTTGTTTTTGGCATTGAAGCATTAAACGCAGGGAAATGGCAGTAGAAATCAGCACTGAAGGGCTTCCCCACCTGAGCCAGGGGTGGGGCTGACCCTGTTCTTTGCAGCCCTAAAACAATCCCTGGGGCTGCTTGGCATCCCAGGGCGAGGGCTTTTCCCCTGCAATTCCTGGCAATGATGTAAACAGGGTTGTTGCTGGCAATTTTTGGTTGCTGCGCTCAGTATTTTGTGATCCCCAGCTGCCATCCATAGGTCTGGGGTTGTTCTCTTCCTATGGGACTTGGCTGGGGTCAGTCCTAGGGGGTTCAGGCCGCCTGCCGGAGCTGCTCCGCACCTCCCAGCCTGCTCCCCAGCTTTTCAGAGCCGCTCGAATACATCCTTCGCCTGTGGTGCCTGGTGGATGGGGCACAGTAGGGGCTGGGGCCAGGTGGGGTGGGAGGACATGTGTGCCCTGCTATATTTTGTGGCAGTGCCATATGCCTGGCTGTCACCTGGGGGCATGTTTCTCATGAATGTGAGGCGTGTGTATTGGATTTGGGGGGAACAAGCTTGAAACAGGGTCTGTGGTGGCTGTGGGTCATTCCCACGTCCCATCCAGCACGAGCTGTTGCACCATGATTGAAGCCTGGGTCCAGAGTCAAGCCCTGAACCCCCAGACCTGCGGTTTGGGTTCCCCTACACCCTATAATACTAATATCCTGCTTTTGGGGCTCTGTTCTACTTCACCCTCCTGCCTGGCCTGATGAGCAGCTTCATTGGCAGGTGCCGTACCTGGGGTGCTGCGCTGTGAGGTGGGGGATGCCACTCGGCCTTCACTCTTGACCTCAATACCCGAGGGAGCATCGGGTCCTGTGGTGCTCGGCACCCCTGGGCCTCATCCTGCAGCCTTGCCTTGCTCTCAGGGCTCCAACAGGTGAGCAACAGTTCTCCCATGCCCTGCTTGTGGTGCCTTGCACCAGCCCAGACCTGCCGCGCGTGCAAAAAAAAAACCTGCAGCAATGGGGGGCGGGGGGAAGACCACCCTTTTGGACCCAGTTTCATAATCCAGTTGCCAGGCAAGGTGCAAACGTGGTGCAAAACTGATTTATTTTTTTTTCTATGAAATTCAGGGCAGGACAGGGAAACAAAGAGGTGGCTCTGCTAAGCAGTGCTTAAGCAGGGCCCGGTGGGATGGAGCTCAGCTCATTGATTGCAGCGGGTGTTTCGTCTGCAAGCCTCTTGCCTTTGAAAACTCGCTCAGAGAGGCAGGTCTGCTCTGCGACAGGGGGATTTGCTTTGCCTGGAGGTCTCTTTTACCAAGAATTTACTTGTTGGGGCTTTTACCAAACCGTGTAAAGTGCAGCAGGCGCAGGGCGTTGTTTTACTACACATCAGGGCTTCTTGTGTTTGCATGCTGGTGCACCCTTCACCAGCCTCTGATTTGTAACTTAAAGGTTTGAATATTGGGCTGCAAGGGAGAAAAATGGTGCATTTTCTGCAGATTTAGGTCTCTTCTTCTCTGTCTGCTGGCAATGCAAGCTATTGCTCCTGGACTGGAGAACACCTTGGGGAATAGACAGCCAGGAACCAGCCGTGCCATTTGGAGCTATTGCTTCAAGCTTAATTTGTTTCCCTAATGCACACGAGGGTAAATGGAAAGAAACATAGCAGTGCGGGTTTGCAGAAGGAAAGTCGCAGGGCTTCTGCAAATGGGGAGGGAAGAGTAACAGATAGGGGAGTCCTGAGGTCTCTGTAAGCTGATGGAGGCATTATGACATGATGTGCCCAATTAGTGTTTTTTTTTTTTTTTTTTCCTAAACATCAGGGTGCTGGGGAACTGGGTGTACTGGGGACTTAATGCAGGCTGGTGTCAAACTTATCCAAACTACGTGGTCTGGCTTAAGGGTAATACTTCGAGGAAAAAAGCTAAAGCTATTTTTCTTGAGAAGATAACTGTCCTTCTTCAGTATCATTTGTATCTCTCTTTGCAAATCTGCATTATCAAGTTATTTTTCCTCTCCCGCTTCGCATCCTGGCACTGACGGAGCAGGACAGCAGAGTTGTGGGGCCAGCTGCCCTTTCCTCCCCATTTATACTGCCTGTGCCCATTGATCCCTTCTGTGCTTTCCTCTTCTTCTCTTCCCCTTCATCTCTCCCAAACGCCATGTACTGTGCTGCTAGATCAGCACGAGCACAGGTACGCAGGCATGGGTGGAGTTAATTTATAGGCAGCTGTTCTCATCTCACCCTTGACCGCAAACATCTCTATCAGCGCTTGCACCCTAGGATTTGCAGTGCCCTGCCTTGTCTGCTTTCTCCCCTTCTGTAGTTTAAGTGTTTTATACCAATGCTCCTCGGTTCCTGGACTGAATTGCTCACTTCAAGTGCTAACTGGGTGATGGCAGGAAATAAATGCAAGAACCAGGCTTTTAAAGAGGGAAAGAAAGCATTATTTCATTAAATTAAAATCCAGCAGTGTAAATACACTTTTGTTATCAGTCAGGAAAGCGCAGACAAGGCAAAAGTGTCTTTTAAATATGAGCGTGCCTTTATCTGGAGGTCTGCACGCAGGGCCGGGGGGGGGGGGAATGGGAATTGTGGCTGTCAGAGCTGGTGCTGCTGCAGCGTGGGGAAAGCAGTCTCCACCAGGGTTTTCTCCTATGGGGTCTGGGAAAATATGGATGTTCCCATACTGGTCCATCTCCCTGGCGCTGAAGGAAAAGCAAGCATGTGGCGTTGCTCAAGGTGGCTGCAGAATGATGCTATGCTCTTAATTTAGGTGCAGTTTGGGATTTGTGTTGTTTATGGGGTGTTTCCAGCCTCCTTCAGCTCTTCCCTTTCCCTTTCGCCCTCTGCATTTTGAGTTTTTTTGCTGCTCCCTCTCGATGGCCGCAGTTGAGCGAGAAGGAGCTCTCTCCCTGCTGCAGTTGTAAATGTGGCTGTGGCGGTGATATTACCACCGGGGCTGGAGGTGGTGGCTGGGCTGTCTGTCTGTCTGGGTGGAGACATCGGGGTCTGGGAGCTTGGGAAGGCGGAGAGAGAAACCAGGCTGCTTCCCCTTCCCCACCTGCATTACCTGCTGCTGTTTTGGTTGCCTCGGAGGGAATCTCTGGGGATGGCTGGTGGGACAGACTTGCCTTCTTGGCCCATCTAGCCACCTGACCCCATCTTGCTCCTGGGTTTTGGGTTCCCTGTTGAATGTGGGCCAGTTGCAACCATAACAAATGCTCCATAAAGATCTCTTCCCAAAGCAGAGCCGGCCCCGGGGCACCCTCTGGGTGCAGGATCCGTGCCAGCCGGGAGTGGGGAAGGGCTGCTTTGCCCAGCCTGCTTCTGGGGGAAGAAATAAACAGTCCCTTTGGATGCGCCGCTTCATGCGGTAAGTGGGTTAGTGGCGGCTTGGTGGGAATTAGCTGGGCTGGGAGATAACAAGGAAGAACAGCTGCACGCAGAGGGTCTCCCCGTTTATCTTCCAGCTCGGGTGCGTTTTGGTTGAATTCCCAAGGTTTTCTCTGCAATCACAAGGGGGAGAAACTTGCATCTCTCTTCCCAAAGCCTGAGATGCTGGCGTGATGATGAGATGCCGGGAGCTGAAGCCTTAAAAACATCGTAATCACGAGAGCTGTCAAACAGCGCATTAAAGTAAAGAATTACAAGCGTGGAGAGTTCCCAGCTCCATGCACATTTTAGCTTAAAACAATTTTTCATACCAAAAAAAAACCAAACACAGATTCAATAGATTGTTACCGGCTCCACTCACAACCCTTTTTACGCGTAAATAACCCCTTAAAAAAATTCATTAAAGTCTTATTGCGGTGCCTGAGTCATTGTGCTGGAAGTGAGCTGGGCTGCATCGACGCGTTCAGGAGGATGCAGAGTCAGCGGCGAGGTGGGGGCTTGCAGGCATTGCCAGGAGAAAGGCAAGAGGGGGGTGCTGGAGGCAAAAGGGCCGGAAGGTTTGATCCTGAATGGGTTTGCAGGGGTTTCCAGCCTGTTCATAGCCCCAAGCCTGCTCCATAACATCTGTCTGCATGCGCAGTGCCTGAGGACCAGTGCATCCCCTGTCAGAGAGCAGGGATGCCACTGCACTCAATTGGGAGGGAAAAGCTGGGGTTTGGGGCATTTCTAAGCCATAATGGATCTTTCTCCAAGTCTTTGTGGTCACAGAGCAGAACAATGCGATGACAAAAAGCCTCAGACATGTTTGGAAGCTGTTAAATTTTTGAAAACAATCTTTTGATTTGGGAGGAAGGAGAGCAGCTTAAACGCTGTCAGTGTGTTCGAAAGATTTTTCCGCCGAGTGCCTTTGTACAGGTAGGGAAGGGCAATTGACTGACAGCAGTGTTACTTTGAAGACGTTTTCGAGTGATGACAATTTCAGAACGTAAAAATCTATTGCAAAAATGGAGCAGCTTTGTAGTTGCAAATGATTCGCTTTGGAAATCTAAGCCGGTTATGGGAGGAAATTGAAATCATGAATGTGCAGGACAGTGCCAGGAGCTAGCGTGCCTCTAAGTGATGCAAATCCATCACCCACCGGGGCCCTTGGTGCAAGGCTGGCCTTACCCGAAGGCTCACGAGTGACCCCGCACCCTCTTCTCAGGGCTGCTTCAGGTGACGATGGCATCTTCCTGACACCAAAAGCCCTGGCTCAGTGTGTGTGTGGCCTTTTGGTCTCCACGGGTGGCAGCATTGTTGGCAAATGTCCCGGGGAGGTGGCTGCTTCCCTGCAGGCTGCGCAACCGGCCTGGTTATCTGTGTCTCAGTTTGGGGACGTTTCTGGTCATGGCAGGGCTGGGAGCAGTGTCAGCCGTGCCATTCCATCCTCCTGCAGCCGTCCAGCTTTGCTGTGCGTCATCCATTCCTGTGGTTTTATTTTTCTTTTTTTTTGCAGGAGATGCATTTACTAGTGCTGTTTGCAAGCCTACTTGGGGGCAGTAGCCATGCACTTACCTCCTGCACCAGGATTTTGCCCAAAAAACTTTTTCCTCTCCTTTTCCCAGCAGAAAGAGGTTTGCTGGTGCTCTGAGAGCTGAAAAATGCCTGCGTTGTGCTTGCACCATGAACAATGATGACACCAGAGCTGATGTGGGAAACTCCAACTTGTAATCTTCCCTGTTCTGGTGAGGGCAAAAAAAATCTGTGAAATCCTGCAAATTGACTCATGTTTCACTAGAAAGGGGTGAGCAGCAGTGACAACGGCCCTTTTACCAATGCAGCTGGGTTTCTGCACATGATTTTGGGGAAGAGGCGGCTGAAAGTGGTGCATTGAGGGGGGAAGTTTTGCATTGCTGAGCCCATTAGTTTCTCTTGCTTTACAATGAAAAATGTCTCTGGTTTAAAAAATAGAATAAAATGGAATGTCTTTTGGATAAATGATCTGGGAAAGAGTAAGAAATAACAATCTTTCTTAACAGATGCACTATCGTTGAGCTGATGGTTTGTGAGCAGGAAAAATGGCAAAATTTGCTAAACAGGGCTCAGTAGCTCATGCTGGAGGTTGCTCCCATCCACGTGCCGAGGAAGGCTGCTCATGCATCAGAAATGCTGGCAGAAATCATTGGGAAGACATTACAGCCCCAAACCACGAAGCCAGGCAGCAGCAGTGATCTGCCTGCTTTTGTTTGCCCCAAAGTCTCAGCTCCCCCCACAGAAAGCTCTGTGCAACTGAGCCCAAGAGTGGTGATTTAGTGTTCAGCCCTTGGAAAGTCTCCTGGGTCAGCCTGAGCATCTCTCTCTCCTGCTCAGCCTCTGATTTCTGGGAAGGAAAGAAGGGGAGAAATAATCCTCCCCATTTAAGGGATAAAGCTGTTAATGGGGTCAGGGGCTTCCGGAGGACACAGGCACACCATGGGATGTGCAGATGCAGCAATGCAGCCCCTGTCCCTGCCCGCACCAAGGTCATTAACGATACTTTAGAAGCATCCTTCCTCGCTGTGTATGCTAAAGAAATGGGGAAAATAAAGGAAAATGAAATGTGAGGCTCTTGAGTACAAGTGGTGCTAGGCGAAGCCCCTTTCGAGGCTGTTTTCCTCCATCTCGAGTGCGTGGGATTTGCACGACTGTTGGCTGTACCTGCTCTGCGTGATGTGGATTTAAATGGCTTTGGGGAGAGGAGAAGTCTGGGGGTGAAGTGCTAAGATCTGGAGAATAATAGTTTGGTACAGGGCTGGTGTTGCCTGGGGCACTGTACCCATCGTGTTACATCTCTCTACCTCATCCCATGCTTGTCCGTTTTTTAATTTTTTTTTGTCCAATATTTTACAGATGTCCTTGTGCTGCACTTAGTGCCAGTAACCCTACAAAAATGAGAGATTTCCTTGTGGGAAGGGAAAACTTTGCTTGTGTCAGAGCATCACTGTTTGGAGCCAGTGCAAACACTTTTTCCCAGCCAAGGCCTGCTTTATTTCCACGTTCTTTACCATTATTTAACCTTTTTCTGTGTTCTTTGGCAACATAGCTATTTGTCAAATACATTTCACCATGCTCTGCTCTGACACTGCTGGATGTCACGGATGGCCTTAAGGCTGCATTTTCCTGTCCTCAGGGAGGCCACCTCTCCTTTTCCAGGTGACAACCCCCTTCCCACCCAGCTGCCTGTGTGCAGAGGCAAATTTTGGGCCACGGGATCCCCGCTCCAGCGACGCCACGTCCTGCTGCACATCTTGTGCGTAAATTATTCACGCCGCTCGCAAGCTGCTCCGTGCAGCCCGGAGTCGTCCTGTGGTTGATTTTAAGGCATGGTGACAGGTCGAGGACTGGATCAGTAGCGTTAATACACGAGCACGGGGCACGCGGTGCCAGCGGAGCAGATGTCGTGTAAGTCACAGCGTGTTAACGCTGCGATGAGGCATCGTGGTGACGCTGCTGAGATGATGCCACCTTGGAGAGCAAACGGGGCGTAGTGGCAATTAAGGATGCTCCACGCTGCTTCGCCCATGAGCATCTCCATCGGTTCTGTTAAACCTCGTCCAGGACCCGCTCCGGGATGCTGCGGGAGATGGGATGCTCTTTGCCTGGTTTTTGGTGCCTGGAGTAAAGTTATTGGTGCCCGTGCAGGTTGTGCATCTTTTCTCGAAGATCAGCACAGAGAAAGAAATGCCTTCAGGGTGCTGTTAGCTCGTGCTAGTGTAAAGCAAGAAAGCAAAGATAAAGGATGTCTCCTTTTCTCCTTCTTGACTGTTAAGGTGGTGAAGGTCATGGCCAAGATGTGAATACCTAAAAAAAAAAAAACATCTTGGGTGATGAAGATGAAGCCCACCTTGGGTTTCAATTTGGTTGGATGCCAGACTGGCCAAAAAGTCAGGAAGAAAAAGGCCTGATCCCTTTGCTGCCTGCAACCTGCCTTATCCAACTTGCACTTTTGCAAGGAGTCAGCTGGAAGGAAGCAAAACCTTGGACTTGGATTCAAAGCCAAAATCAGGTTCTGTCACCGCCAAGCTCAGAAATGTTTGTGGGGTCTTTGCTCCCATCATAGCACGGGGGTTCTCTTTGCAGCCTTCCCACCCTGCCAAAAAAGCAAACAAATAAACAGGCAAACAAACAAAAAAAAACCCAACCCCCAAAACAACGGGGTTACTTGAAACCTCACGCAGGATGGCTGCATTTTTTTCCAGCTTCTTTGCAAGGGCCGGCATCCCGTCCGCAGTGGGAAATGGGTGGCATGCTCACCCACATGCAGGGGGCCCCTTCAGCCTCTCCAGTTGCTTTTGGGGGTGCCCACAGGGGTCCTGGGGTCTTGCTGGGGGCTGAGGCAGCTTTGCACCTGGCAGGAAGGGATTCGAGGAGGCGGCAGCAAAAGCTCAGCCAGCATGCCAAAATCCTCATTAATTGCATGAGCTTGGCAGTATATAAATATGAAACTTGGACAAAGACAGCTTTTTTTTTTTTCTGTTCCCCCCATCGCCAAAGTACAATCAATTTCTCCAGAGTAAGTAAGAGCATCTATATATAGCCATGGGGAGATGCTGAAGTGTTGCAAAAGGCTCTGCTGGGGTGGCAGTGTGCACTCACCAGGCATGGAGGAAAACCTCCAGGAGCTGGGAATGTGGGGCTGAAGTCCCTTTTCTGTGTACACGGGCTCTGTGAAGGTGGCTGTGCATCCTCCAGCACCCAAGGTGATGCCTCTTCGCTCTGCTATAGGAAGATAAAGGAGCCCAACAGCTCCTGGTTTGAAGGAAGTTGAAGCGTACTTTTTGCTTTTTTTAGTTTCCAAAAAGGATTTTTATTTAAAATGGTTATCTATGAAAAGCAGGAGCCCATAAGAGGGTTAATGACTCGGTCACTGGTTCCCCGCGAGCCAGCAATAACCTGATAAATCGCTGAGTACACTCAGGCTCGCATCGCCCGAGTCCCAGCTCAGGCTATTTCCTGCGTGGTGGAGACCTCTGAGCAGGTCATTACTGCCTAATTACTGCCTAAACGCTCTCATTTGTCCTCCCGTTGTCAGCCTGGCCACGGCAGAGGTTCCTCCTGGCCTCTTGTGTTTCTCAGACCTAAAAAAAAAAATTAAAAATGGCGAAGAAAGATAGAAGCAAGGCTTTTTTCCCCCTGTATTGCAAAGAAAACTCCTTCCACTCCAGCATGTGCTGGCACCCGGCTTTTTCCTTTGTTACAAGCCGGGGATGAGCACGACGCATCTTGGGTGCTTGCAGCAGAGCTCGTCCCTTCTCCTTGCCTCTGCTCATGCATTTGATGGCTTGGTCGTGAGCACCCATCGCTTGCTCCCGCAGCCGAAAGCACTGCGGCTTCAGCATCTTCCCCAGCCTCGTGCTGTTTGGGCAGAGCTTCAGGCTTTGGCGGGGTCCTGGAATTTTTTTTTCTCTTTTCTTTTATTCCCTCCCCGCCCCGCTCCCTCTCTCCCTCTCTCCTCGCTGCTGTTTTTCTGCTTGCGGCCCTGGTTGTCGTCGCTCGGTGACAAGTTGATGAAAGCTGCTCCAAAAAGAGGGTGAGGAGACAGATTGGTGCGGAGAGGAGGAGGAGGAGGGAGGGGAGAAAGGACGAGGCGTCGAGATGCCACTTGGCTGCCGATGTTATTCGACTGCATCTCTTCCATGCTTAAGCGCACGCTGTGACTAATTCCCTCCTCCATTTGTGGTGCCTTTTCCCATTTTTATATATATATGTTAAATTTATACATCTTATATTTAACAAATATATATATAAATTTATAATATGTACATCTCTCTCTCTCTCTCTCTATATATATATATGCGCAAGTGGCACCCATGTGATGTGGGGACAGGACAGACCTGGCTCTGGGCTGATCCCTTACTCATGGCAAAATGGAGCACAAGTGTAGCCAACAGGGCTGCTGCAGGTAAAATACCAGGAAAAATAGATTTATTTATTTTTTCCCTGAAAATATTGTGGGTTTTCCTTCTTCCCCCCTCCCGGAGACAGTAAGAGCTTTGGAGGCCAAGTTAAAGCTTTTTTTTTTTTTTTTTTTTTTTTTTAATTAATAACTGTTCTTAGTGTAAGCTCAGCCATGGAAAATGGTTTTTAGGATCCAACAGTTTTGGGGTTTCTAGCAGTGAGGCAAAACCTGCAGGGAACTGCAGTCGGGCCCATGGAATTATTCTCCTTATGCTTTCCTTGGAAATGGCTCGGTGCGATGCTTTTGCAAAGGATTGGATTTCTCTCAGCACGGGAGCGGGAGGCAGATGAAGCAGAGAAATGCAGCTTATCGTACTTTTTTTTTTCCCCCCCCTTTCTTCTTACCTTGCACTTCCTCCAAGCTGTCGTTGGCAGCAGCCTCCTCCCCAAAGGCAGCGACACCTGTCTCCAGGATTATTTTTACAATCTCTTTTTGGCAGCGGCGTCTCCTCCCGCACAAAAGCCTTTCCTATAAATAACTCCCGGCTGCGCTCACTCCCCCTCCCTCTGCGTCACTTCATCTTGCCTTCATCTATCCCTGGGCTGCGGGGACGAGTTGTTTCAAGAGCCCAGAGCAGGACTTCGTCTTATCCACCGCCCTCGTGAGCGCTTGGAACGGGCTGCATCCGAGGCTTGCGTGGGATACCCTGTAACTGGTTCACATGAGGAACACACCGCCTTGATTATCTCCCCCAACCCCGTTATTACATTATTACTAAATCAGTGTAGATGCATTCCCTCTCTTTGCATCCTCTCTGATGCTCCAAAGGCCGGGCAGCTCTACCCTTAAGCTTTCCCCCCATCCGGGAATTGCCAAGTCCTGCAATTCTGACCTCAAAAAGGACAAAGCCGAGCTTTTCCTGAAGGAGGACGCGCGTTTGGCGCTTTTCAGCCCTTTCTGTCCATCTCAGAGCCTGGCTCGAGTAAGTGAGAGGGGAAAAAGCTGCATCACCCCCTGCACATGCATTGTGAAAGTGACCCCTTGCCCCACGGGAGTATTTTGGATTTCCGGAAAAAAATACTGGAAAGCAAAGTTTCAAGAAACAAAAATTGCCCCAGTGGAAACACGTTGGGTTTTGACCCATCAGGATAACTGAAATGAGCTTGGACTAGGCAAGCACATAGGATAAATCTGGATTCAGGCCCTGGAAACATTGCACTGGTTACCCACACCTCCACCCCGTGCTGCCAAAAATCGAGGGCATAAAAAAGACAAATGCCCTGGGGAGGGGCACGAAACCTCCCATGGGTTGCAACCGTGGTTTTTATTTGGGATTTTTGATGAGATTTGCTGGGAAGGTGGGGGGGCACAGTCGGTAATGAAATGCTGCTCACGCACCCTAATGAAGTGCCAAAAGACTCGGTGCAGGGCTCACGGCAAATTAGATGTGGATTATTGGAGCAATGAGAATTGAACGACCTGAGATGTTATCAGAGGGGCCGAGTAGGCGTCTCCTTGCCTTACAGCACCCAGCAGCCTGAGTTTAATTACCTGCAGTGGAGCAAAAGGTGCACCCCCCACCCCCCATCCCAGAAGTTGCACATTTGGGTTGCACGATGCCTAAGTGCGTATCGCGCGTGTTTGCGAGCACGCAGCGCTGCTTTGTTGCGTTTGCACATGCTTCAACCTTTCCCCTTCCACTACGTCAAGGTGCTAGTCGCATCCTGCTTGCTACAGGGCTTGCCCCCTTTCTCCTTTGCAGCCTCCCCCCAAATGCCTGTGAGCTCTGCCCCTGGAGGGCAAGTCGGAGCTTGGTGTCCCCTCCGCTGTAACGCAGGCTCAGGGCTCATTAGAACGCCAGCCCCGTCAGCAGAGAACAAGCAGATTTAATTAAACGTAACCTTCCCTTCAGCAAGAAAATAAACCATGTTCTCCTCATAGAACAATTAGTATTTACAGCCCCCCCTTACGGTGCTTCCTCCCCCCCCACCTTTTTAATACTCTCCTTTATTATCCCTGGCTGGGAACAGGCATCGTTTCATTTCCATAAATTAGCATGGGGAATCGGGGGTGGAGGAAGAGCAAGAAATATAGAGGAAAGAGCAGGGGGAAAACGGATGGGCTGAGGAAACTCTGGGGACAAGTGATGCTATCAGCCCCCTCCCAGGATGGCGATTTGGGGGGTTTCTCCCCTTTAAGCGACGGCTGGAGCAAAGCTGGGAAAATGCTATTTTTAAGTAATGAACTCGATAGTGAGGAAGAAGCAACGCCTCTCGCCGGCTGGAGGAGGGAGCTGGCAGGAGGAGGTGGGAAACGATGATTTTTTTTTTTTTTTTTTTTTAAAGTTCACCCAGTCCCTGGTGTTTTTCAGGAGATAAAAGCTTTCGGCGGCCTGGGCAGGGAGCCAAAATCCGTGTTTATCTGCACACAGATATAAAATTCGATCTGCGCAACAGCCGCTAATTCCTCTTTGTTCGTGGGGACGACCCGGCAGCGTCTCCGCGCCAAGGAAATGTCA